>NW_012117010.1:1868280-1901102 GCF_000951035.1 Colobus angolensis palliatus | reverse complement strand
TGCCTTTCAAACCCAGAAAATATTCTCAACACAGGTTCTTTATGACACAAAAACTAATTGCAGCTGCACCTCATTTTGCGGAGCAAGTAACTAAGAGGGTTTACAAATTAAAATTCTGTAAATTGCATTTCATATTGTGATTCCTTTTCTTTTTTTTTTTTCTTGTTTTTATTTTTTATTTTATTTTTATTTTTTATTTTTTATTATACTTTAAGTTCTAGGGTACATGTGCATAACGTGCAGGTTTGTTACATATGTATACTTGTGCCATGTCACCATACTACCATATCTTAACACTTAAAATAATAAAATAAAACTAAAATCCAGATTTTTATTTTTTAATTATAATACCATCTCCAGGTAATACATAAGCACTGTTTATCTGTACTTTATAAGACCTTTCAAATCTATCTCAACCTTCTATTACCCAAATTATGCCTCTGATTTCAGTCCATGGCACTTCATATTCAAAATTATTTTAGTAGTTTAATTTCTTGTTTTATTTTTCTTCCATTCCTTCAATGCATTTTTTATGATTTTAGCAGATTAATCTTTCTGCAATAGTATTTTTTAACCATGTATTAAGTTTCTTCCTTTATGGGCTCTTTCACATTAATCTCACTGATGTCCAAATACCAGTTGATAGCAAACCCAGAAACTTTGTCTTGGCCCCATGTAATGTTTTATGTCTCTCTTATCTCTACCTCCACCTCTACCTCTGTCTCTGTCTCTATTTCTATCTCTCTCAGTTAGTGATATTATTTTGTGTGCTATTGAGGGACTAAAATCAACCCAAAGTATATCCCTAATCTCATTAATAGCAAACATAAAAAGCTATTATAATTTTCATCTTTCATTCCTTTCTTAGGTTGAAGAATGAGTCCTCTTTTTAAGAGCTAAACCCCCTCCATTTTTGCTTTGGATCTCATTTTTTTTTCTGTCTTTTCAGGAGCTATTTACCTTCTATTATTATTTTCATTCTACATTATTAAGTTCTCCTTCTCTAGTAAGTTGTTTGCATTAATGTAACACTGTATTCTTTTCCCTTTAATCTTAAAAAAGTATATATAAAATATTCCAGCTACCACCCACTTACTTTCTAGCTTAACCTCAAAAGACCCATCTGTCTTATGCACACTTTCTCTTCTTCCTCCTCTACATTTTACTCTTCAGTCTACTGCCATCTGGCACTGCCCCCACTTCACGAAGGCTTATGTAAAGTTTATGTCACTTATCTCAAAGAACCTCTACATTACCATAGGAAAATGGACGTTTTTCTAATACTACTACACTTGTCTGCAATATTCATCACAGTTGATCACCTCTTCCTACTTGAAACATTTATCTTTCTCAGCTGTTGTAACAGTACCTTCCCATGATTTTTTTTTCTACCTCACTGTCACCTTTTATCACTTTTTTTTTAATTGACTCCTTCTCTACACAACCACTACATGATGCTTTCAATTAGAACTAGTTCCTATGTCTCTTCTCTTTTTCTCCTCATACTGTCCCATGCTTTTACCTCCAACTTGTTAGTTAATTCTAATGTCTTTAATTCAGCCTTGCCTTCTGATGTTTGAGGCAAGAAGTACATTCCACCACTCCACTTGCCATCTCTATTTGCTTACTGCTTAGGCAATCTCAGACTTAACATGACCAAAATCAAATTCCTAGTTAAATTCCTCACAAATATCCCCCTATTCTTCACCAAAAAAACAAATTGCAAAATTACCTAATCTATTCAAGCCATAATCTTGGAGATGTCTCTTTTTCTCCCAAAACATAAAATCTAATATATTAGAGTTTCTTGCTGAGTCTATATCAAAAACATGTCACCGTTTATCCACATTGCTCCATCTTCATAGCCTCCATCTTGGTCCAAGTTATTATCATCTCTTATTAATTGTAGCAAATATTTCATAATTGGTTCCTCTACTTTCATTCTTCTTGTACCAAGTGCATTATCCCCTTGGCAATCAGCAAAATTTGTATGTATTCTTTCAAATTTCATACTTAAAAACTTTAATGTCTTGCCTTAGCATTTAGAATTAAATACCAATCCTTTATTATGACATCGCACATGCTTTTCCCAGTCCCACATGATATTCCAGTTAACACCTGGAATAACTGATAGATTAATTTCACAGTGAGGTCTTGCCACTCTCCCTTTCATTCACTAACCTCCAACCTCATTTGCCTTCTGTTAATTTCTCAAGAATACTAAGCAGTTCCTCTTCTTACATTTTTGAGAGTTTTCTCTCCCTGAAATATTCCCATTCTTTGGTCTTCTAAAACTTATATCTTCTAAAATACTATTTATCACTATTTGAAATCAACCTCATTTACCTATTTGTCAATCATTATTATATTTCTTCCATTAAATTTGTATTCCAGGAAGGTAGGATAAACGTTGAACTGATTGATATGTAGTATCTGACATGGGTTGGCTGTGTCCCCACCCAAATCTCATCTTGAATTGTAACTTCCACAGTCCCCATGTGTTATGGGAGGAACCTGATGGGAGGTAATTGAGTTATGGGGGTGGGTCTTTCCCATGCTGTTCCCATGATAGTGAATATGTCTCATGAGATCTGATGGTTTTAAAAAAGAGAATTTTCCTGCACCAGCTCTCTCTTTTTGCCTACTGCCATCCATGTAAGAGATGACTTGCTCCTCCTTGCCTTCCACCGTGATTGTGAGGCCTCCCTAAACAAGTGGAACTATGAGTTCATTAAATCCTTTTCCTTCATGAAGTATCCAGTCTCGATGTGTCTTTACTGACAGCATGAAAACAGACTAATACAGTAAATTAGTATCAGGAGTGGGGTGCTGCCAAAAAGATACACAAAAATGTGGAAGTGACTTTGGAACTGGGTAACATGCAGAAGTTGGAACAGCTTGGAGGGCTCAGAAGAAGACAGACAAGTGTGGAAAAATATACACAAAAATGTGGAAGCAACTTTGGAACTGGGTAACAAGTAGAGGTTAGAACAGTTTGGCGGGCTCAGAAGAAGACCGACAAATGTGGGAAAGTTTGGAACTTCCTACAGACTTGTTGAATGGCTTTGACAAAAATGCTGATAGTGATATGAACAACAAGGTGCAGTCTGAGGTGGTCTTAGATGGAGATGAGGAATTTGTTACTGGAGTAAAGTGATTCTTGTTATGTTTTAGCAAAGAGACTGGTGGCATTTTGGCCCTTTCCTAGACATTTTTGGAACTGTGAACTTGAGAGAGATGATTTACAGTATCTGGCTGAAGAAATTTCTAAGCAGCAAAGAATTCAAGAGGTGACTTGGGTGCTGTTAAAGGCATTCAGTTTTATAATGAAAGAAGAGAATAAAAGTTCAGAAAATGTGCAGCCTGAAAATGCGATAGAAAAGAAAATCCCATTTTCTGAGGAGAAATTCAAGCTGGCTGCAGAAATTTGCATAAGTAAGAAATAGCGGAGTGTTAATCTCCAAGATAATGGGGAAAATGTCTCCAGGACATGTCAGAGATCTTCACGGCAGGCCCTCCCAACATAGACCTGAAGGCCTAAGAGGAAAAAGTGGTTTCACGGGGTGGACTCAGGGTCCCCGTGCTGTGTGTAGCCTAGAGACTTGGTGTCCTGAATCCAAACTGCTACAGCCATGGCTGAAAGGAGCCAATGTAGAGCTCAGGTTGTGGCTTCAGAGGGTGCCAGACCCAAGACTTGGCAACTTGCATGTGGTATTGAGCCTGCAAGTGCACAGAAGTCAAGAATTGGAGTTGGGAAACCTCTGCTTAGATTTCAAAAGATGTATGGAAATGACTGGATGTCCAGGCAGAAGTTTGCTGCAAGAGTGGGACCCTCATGGAGAACCTCTGCTTGGGCAGTGTGAAAGGGAAATGTGGGGTCAGAGCTCCCACAGTGAGTCCCAACTAGGGCACCACCTAGTGGAGCTGTGAGAAGAGGGCCTCCGTCCTCCAGACCCCAGAACGGTATATTCACTGACATCTTGCACTGTGCACCTGGAAAAGCTGAAGATACTCAACGTCAGCCCATGAAAGCAGCTGGGAGGGAAGCTGTACCCTGCAGAGCCACAGTAGTGGAACTGCCCAAGACCATGGGAAACCACCTCTTGCATCAGCATGACCTGGATGTGAGACATGGAGCCAAAGGAGATCACTCTGGAGCTTTTAGATTTGACTGCCCCACTGGATTTTGAACTTGCATGGGACCTGTTGTCCCTTTGTTTTGGTCAATTTCTCCCATTTGGAATGGCTGTATTTACCTAATGCCTGTACCCCCATTGTATCTAGGAAGCAACTATTGCTTTTGATTTTACAGGCTCATTGATGGAAGAGACTTGCCTTGCTCAGATGAGACATTGGACTGTGGACTTTTGAGTTAATGCTGAAATGAGTTAAGACTTTGAGGGACTGCTGGGAAGGCATGATTGGTTTTTAAATGTGAGGACATGAGATTTGGGAGAGGCCAGGGGTGGAATGATATGGTTTGGCTGTGTCCCCACCCAAATTTCATCTTAAATTGTAACTCCCACAATTCCCACATGTCATAGGAGGAACCTAGTGGGAGGTGATTGAATCATGAGGGCAGGTCTTTTCTTTTCTGTCCTCATGACAGTGAATAAGTTTCATGAAATCTGATGATTTTATAAACTAATTTCCCTGGACAAGCTCTCATTATTTGCCTGCTGCCATCATGTAAAATGTGACTTGCTCTTCCTTGCCTTCTCCCTTACTTGTGAGGCCTCCCAAGCTATGTGGAACTGTAAGTCCATTAAACCCTTTTCCTGTATAAATTACCCAGTCTCAGGTATGTCTTTATTAGCAGCATGAAAACAAACTAATACAGTATCCATCAACCAAATGCTTTTCAACTGTCAATTAGTGATACTAAATTAAAACATAAATCACTAAATACTTCCATCCAAAGTCATCTGAACATAGAAACTAGGATAATAAATAAACTTTCATATTTTATAGTAAAACAAATTACTTGGTATTTTCTAGAGTGAAATGTTGCCACAAAACTCTATAGACACTCTGATATTAAAATTTATTTATTTTGAGGAAAGGAAGAAGCATAATGGTAGACAGAAAAAAAGTCTTCCAAGTTTTATGCCATTGACATTGAAAGAGGTGTTTCTATAAGCAAATGTTACCAAAAAAATGCAGTTCTCACCATTGTCTAATCCAAATAATAACACCTGGAATAATTGATGAATGTATTTAAAGCTTAAGATGTGCCGACATTTTTATGATTCAGCAGGATATTGCAGTTCAGCTAGAATAGAGAACAGTCATCTCTTTTTTGCTGATTTTTATGCAGTTTTTATACAAGTGAATACAATGAAAATAAAATAATTTCAAAACACTTGACACATATGTAACAAAGGTGCCCTAAAGTATTTCCATCAGTTTTTAGCATCTCATCATTAATTTAGAGTAGAACAGTGGCTTCTAAGTTTATTATGCAAAATAAATTTTAATAATTGCTCCAGAAAGAGATTCTTTTATAAAATGAAGATTTATTGTGTTAAATCTGTCATTCCAAGTTGCCCAGGAAAGCACAATTCACAATGAAGATGACAGGATCTTTCAAACAGTATTGACAAATGAAGTGCATTAGACAATTTTATTTAAATAATTAGTGTTAGATTGAAGATGTTTCAGAGTTATTTTTCTTTTTGTAAAAAAAAAACTTTTTCTTGAAATAATTGAAATCTAATGAAAAGTTATAAGGATAAAACAGAAAACTACATATTTTACACAGATTCCTGAATTATTAACATCTTGCTACATTTTAACATTCTCTCTATATCTATATCTATATTTAGATCTATCTATATCTATCTACAGATAGATAGGTGGATAGATAGATAGATAGATAGATAGATAGATAGATAGATAGATAGATAATTACTCTTTATGGACTATTTAAGTATAACCTGCATACAGTATGTTGCTTTACCATTTAGTATTCAAGGAATTTTTCCAACAGAAAGAATGGGAATTTTCAATACCATTCAAACTGGAGTAAGATAACAAGGGCCTGGTCACAACTGTAAATTCTGAAATGAATAAACAGGTCAACCACCTGAGGACTCTGAAAAGGTAAAGAAGAATAGAAAGATAAAAGCGCAATTTCAGACTAGAAGAAGGACCACCAACAGCACATTTCCTAAGTTGTTTGTTTTATTTTGTTTTCTCTGTTTATTTCTAAGCCTGCACCCAAGAAAGATCTAGTAGTTCAGGTTGTGAAACTGTGCAGTGAACACTGACAGAAAAAACATTGAAGGAAAATATTTTCTAGCCCTGAGGCCAGGAAAAGTGGGGAGTACTGGGTTAATTTTTTTTTTTTTTTTTTTCCTTTTGTGGCAGGGAAGGGCTTCCACCCATGCTGCAAAGCAAACCCTGTTGCAGAGATGAATGAGTCTTGCAATGACAGAGGTGGAGCCATAGGTATATAAAATTTCAATGTAAAACCTGTGTCTATGGCTAGATGAACCAAGAAAACAAGTGACTATTGCCTAAAAAGTTCATGGCATGAAATTTCTAAGTTTTTTTCTCTCCTTTCTCTCACAACTTTGCCATGTGGGTAATCCCCAGTCAGTCAGATTTGCCAAGTCGGCCGGATAAAACTATGAAAGAAGCTAATTTTTCTGGCCAAAGAAACTGGCAAAGAGGATCCTTGGTAACCAGGGGTTATAGGTAAATTCAGAGAGGATAGAACTTGGGAAGGAATTCAATAATTATGTGTATAAACCAAGACAACTACTGGACTTACCCACAACCTGGGTATCTGTGAAAAAGGCTCCCAAAAGCATAGTGAAGGTTTTGAGAACCACTATCAACTCCTAGAAATCAAAGAGTGGCATGGTCACATTCAAACTCTGTAACAGAGGCTTCAAAAACTTAATTGAGAATGGAATCTTGCTGGCAGAATGCAAGGAAGAACTTGCAGCTGGGCCTAACCAGGTTGATTACCAAGAAAAACATCAGTAATAGCAGTAACAAATCAATATTATCTGGAAGATTTAAACAGGATCCAGATTTTCATAACAAAATGATCTATACATTGAAGATACAATCTAAAATTACGAGACATAAATACATCATAGAGAATATGATCTATGACTATACCCAGTTCTTAAGGAAAAAGACAATCAACTGATGATAAACCTGATTTGACTCACATGTAGCAATTATCACACAAAGACTTTGAAGAAGCTATGAAAACCATGAGGCAAGGTAGACATTAAGCTTGCTTAAAATGAATGGAGAGAGAGTTCTGAGCAGACAAATAGAAACTTTAAAATAACTAACTGGAAATTTCAGAAATAAAAATATATTATCTAAAGTAGAAAATTCACTAAATAGGCTCAGTAGCAGAATGGTGATAACAGAGAAAAAAAGTTAGTGACCTTGAATATAGAACAAAAGAAATTATCTAATTTGAGGAATCGACAGATACAATACTTTTTTAAAAATATCAAAGCCTCCAGAGCTTATGATACAATAATAAAAGGCTAACAGTTTACGTCTTTGAAGTTTCAGAAGCAGAGGGGAAAGACAATGCAGAAAAATATAATAATTTTTATTTTAAGTTCAGGGGTATGTGTGCCGGTTTGTTACACAGATAAACTGCGTGGTGGAGGACTGTTGTACAGATTATTTTATCACCCAGGTATTAAGCCTAGTAACCATTAGTTGTTTATCCTGATTCTCTCCCATTTAACACCTTCCATATATATGCACCAGCACAGATAAACCAAGATTTATAAAGCAAGTTTTTAGAAACCTACAAAGAGACTTAGAATCCCACACAATAATAGTGGGAGATGTTAACACCCCATTGAAAATATTAGATAGATCACTGAGACAGAAAATTAACAAAGATATTCAGGACCTGAACTCAGCACTAGGTCAAATGGACCTGAAGGAAATCTACAGAATTATTTATCCCAGAAACAATAGAATATACATTCTTCTCATTGACACATGGCACTTACTTTAAAATTGATCATATAATTGAAAGTAAGACACTCCTCACCAAATGCAAAAAACTAAAATCATAACAGTCTGTTAGACCAAAGTGCAATTAAATTAGACCTGAAGACTAACAGATTCAGACAAAATCAACAATTACATGGAAATTGAATAACCTGCTCCAGAATGACTTTTGGGAAAAAAATGAAATTAAGGCAGAAATCAAAAACTTCTTTAAAACTGATGAGAACAAAAATACAAAGTACCAGAATTTAAGAAAGAGCTAAGGCAGTGTTAAGAGGGAAATACATAGCACTAAATGCCTATATTAAAAATTTAGAAAGATTTCAAGATAACAACCTAACATCACAACTAATAAGACTAGAGAACCAAGAGCAAAGAAATACCAAAGCAACCAGAAGACAAGAAATAGCCAAAATCAGAGATAAACTGAAGGAATTAAAGACATGAAAAACCATTCAAATGATCAACAAATCAAGCAGTTGTTTTTTTGAAAAAATAAACAATAAAACAGATTGACCACTAGTTAGACTAATAATGAAGAAAAGAGAGAAGATTCAAATAAACAAAATCAGAAACAACAAAGGGCATATCATCACTGACCCCACAGAAATACAACCATTAGAGAATATTATAAACATCTCTGTGCCCATAAACTAGAAAATCTAGAAGAAATGGATAAAATCCTTGACACAGACACCATGCCAAGACTGAACCAGGAAGAAATTAAATCTCTGAACAGACCAATAATGTGTTCTGAAATTGAGGCAATAATAGCCTACCACCCAAAAGAAGCCCAGAACCAGATTCACAGCTGAATTCATACCAGATGTACAAAGAAGAGCTAGTACCATTCCTGCTGAAACTATTTCAAAAAAATTGAGGAAGAAAAACGCCTTGCTAATGCATTCTATGAGGCCAGCATCATCCTAATACCAAAACATGAAAGAGATACAAAAAAAGAAAAACCTTCAGGCCAGTATCCTTCATGTACTTTGATGCAAAAATCCTCAACTGAATATTGGCAACTTGAATCTAGGAGCACATAAAACAGTTTCTCCCCTATGATCAAGTAGGCTTCATCCCAGGAATGCAAGGTTGGTTCAGCATATGTAAATCAATAAATGTGATTCATCACATAAACAAAGCTAAAGACTAAAACAAGATAATAATCTCAAAAGATGTAGAAATGGATTTCACAAAAATTCAACATCCCTTCACATTAAAAACTCTCAATAAACTAGGTGTTAATGAAACGTACCTCAAAATAATAAAATCCAAATGCACAGCTGACACCATACTGAATGGGCAAAAACTAGAAGCATTCCCCTTGAAAACTGGCACAAGACAAGGATGCCCTCTCTCACCACATCTATTCAACATAGTACTGGAAGTTCTGGTCAGGGCAATCAGGTAAAAGAATGAAATAAAACATTTAAATAGGAAGAGAGACAGTCAAAGTATCTTTGCTTGCAGATGACATGATATTATATCTAGAAAACCCCATCATCTCAGCCCAAAAGTTTCTTAAGCTAATAAGCAACTTCAGCAAAGTCTCAGGATATAAAATAAATGTGCAAAAATGACTAGCATTCCTATATACCAACAAAAGGCAAGCCAAGGACCAAAGAATAAAATACCTAGAAACACAGCTAACTAGGAAGGCAAAAGACGTCCAAAAGGAGAACTACAAACCACTGCTCAAAGAAAGCAGTGAAGCACATACAAATAAAAAAGAATTCCATGCTATGGATAGGAAGAATCAATATCATTAAAATGGTCATACTGCCCAAAGTAATTTATAGATTCAATGGTATTCTGATTAAACTACCATTGACATTCTTCACAGAACTAGAAAAAAAACTATTTTAAAACTTACATGGAACCAAAGAGAGCCCAAATAGCCAAGGCACTGCAATCCTAAGCAAAAGGAACATAGCTGGAGGCATCATGCTATCCAACTTCAAACTATACTACGGGGCTATAGTAACCAAAACAGCATGATACTGGTACAATAACAGACACCTAGACCAATGAAACAGAATAGAGAACCCAGAAGTTAGACCACACACCTACAACTATCTGTTCTACAACAAACCTGACAAAACAAGCAATGGGGAAAGGACACCCAATTCAATAAATGGTGCGTGCATGGGATAATTTGCTCACCACATATAGAAGACTGAAACTAGACCCCTTCCTCATTCCATATACAAAAAAAAAAAAAACTCAAGATGGATTAAAGACTTAAATGTAAAAGCCCAAAACCGTAAATGATGCAGGACTTTCCTCAGTCCCTTCATCAGACTGCGACAGTGGTGCCCTGTTTACTTGGCACACCACATTCAATCCCTTGCGGGAGGGAGCATGTGAGCAAGTTAGTGAGGGATCCAGCTTGCTGCCAACAGAAACAAGCTCTGTGCAGGGCCCGTGGCAGTGTCCCAGTAGGGGTGCTTGTGACCCTGAAGCCCCAGGGAACATGTTACAATACTCTTTTAGCTCTGCTGTGTGTATCAGTTCACTTGGTTCCTTGACTCATTGTGTGGGATGACTGTTTTCCACCAGCAAGGGCAAAGGGCCAGTGTGACATCCTTTTTTGGGTACCCACAGCTGGTGGGTCCCAAGCCCTTGTCTGGCATCTAAGAAGAATAAGGTCATGTAGACACTTGAAGGATGATGAAGGCAGAGAATTTTATTTAGTGATGGAAATGGCTCTCAGTGGAGAGGGGAGCTGGAGAGGGGATGAGATGGGCAGGTATTCTTCCCCTGAAGTCCTGCCAGCTCTTCACTGAAGTCAAGCTATCTCTCCAAAGTCAAGTCACCTTTTTCATCTGAAGTACAGCCATCTCTCTAAAGTCAAGCTGCCTCTCTCTCCCCTACCTAGTGAGCCTGGGGTCTTTATAGGCACAGGATGGGGGAGCAGGGCTGGCCATAGTAGTTTTGGAAAAGGCAACATTCGATTGGCAAAAAGGCATTATTCAGAAAGAAACAATCAAGAGAGAGTGGGCAAACAAAATAGAAGTTCTCATTTTGGGCTGTGGGTTTCAGGCTTTTTGGCTTGAAGGTGGGGTTTCACTAAGGACTTGCCCGTCAGCCTCCTGCCTCTATAATAAAAACTCTAGAAATTAACCTGGGCAATGCCATTCAGAACATAGGAAGGGGAAAAGATTTCATGACAAAGACACCAAAAGCAATGGAAACAACAGCAAAAACTGACAAATAAAATCTAATTAAAACTAAAGAGCTTCTGCACAGCAAAAGAAACTATCAACAGAGTAAAAAGAAAAAAAGAAAAAACAACCTTTTTTTGAGAAAATAGAAATCTTTCCAAGTTTGGTGAAAGATATAAATAAGTGATTGGAGAAACTCATCAAATCAAAATAAAATAAACTCAAAGAAAACTATTCCCAAGTATTTCATAAATTAAACTACTGAAAATAAAAGCTAAAGAAAAAAATCTTAATTAAATATATATAAAAGAAAATGGGATATTAATGGGACAACTGTGGAGGCTAGTAGACCATGTGTGAAACATTTTTAAAACAATCCAGTGTTCTTCATCCAAAAAACATTTTGCAGTAATGAAGTGAAATATACATAACTTTAGATGAAGGAAAACCAAGAGAACTTGTTGCCAGCAGTCCCGCTCTAAAACAATGCTAAAGAAAGTTGTTCAGGCTGAAGGATAATGAAACTAGAGGCCAGGCACGGTGGCTCACGCCTAAAATCCCAGCACTTTGGGAAGCCAAGGCGGGCAGATCACCTGAGGTCGGGAGTTTGAGATCAGCCTGGCCAACGTGGTGAAACCCTGTCTCTACTAAAAATACAAAAATTAGCCAGGGGTGGTGGCACTTGTCTGTAATCCCAGCTACTTGGGAGACTGAAGATGAGAATTTCTTGAACCTGGGAGGCAGAGGTTGCAGTTAACTGAGATCACACCACTGCACTCCAGCCTGGGTGACAGAGTGACACTCTGTCAAAACAAAACAAAACTAAACAAAACAAACAAAACAAAACAAAAAAGAAAAGAAAACTAGAGGTAAACTTTAGACTTCAAGAATAAAAGATATATGCTAAATATGTTGGTAAAAATAAAAATCATTTTTCCTTTTATGTTTTAAAAATATGTATGGCAAAAAAATGAAAATTTACACCTTTTTTGCTGTGATTTTCTGTGTTTGTAGATAAATACATAAACCTATAAGGAGGAGAGTAAAGAAAACTACAAATAAGAATATTTTTATACCCAAAGTAATGTTGCAAATTCAGAAAAATTAAGATTGTTAGAATGATTTAATTTAATAT
Organism: Colobus angolensis palliatus; assembly: GCF_000951035.1. Lineage (NCBI taxonomy): Eukaryota > Metazoa > Chordata > Mammalia > Primates > Cercopithecidae > Colobus > Colobus angolensis. The sequence goes on along the minus strand of NW_012117010.1, from coordinate 1,888,799 downwards.
ACACTGTATGTGCTAATTTCATTGCTTAGCACAATAATTTATTTTATGGCACTTTTCCCTATAGGGCAATATCTAGTTTAGGATTACATGTTGCAATTAGTCAGGTTTCTTTAATCTCCTGTAATCTGGAAGAATGCCTTTGCTTTTCTTTGTATTTCATAATATTAACAGCTTAAAAAATACTGGATAATTATTTATTGTTATTATTATTATTATTATTTTGAGACAGAGTCCTGCTCTGTCACTCAGGCTGGAGTGCAGTGGCATGATCTCGGCTTACTGCAACCTCTGCCTCCCAGATTCAAGCAATTCTCCTGCATCAGCCTCCCAAGTAGCTGGGATTACAGGCATATGCCACCACGCCTGGCTAATTTTTGTATTTTTAGTAGAGATAGGGTTTTGCTATGTTGGCCAGGCTGGTCTCGAACTCCTGACCTCAGGTGATCCACCTGCCTTGGCCTCCCAAAGTGCTGGGATTACAGGCATGAACCTCCGTGCCCGGCCCTGGATAATTATTTTATAGAATATTCCTGTTTGGTTTTGTCTGATGTCTCTTCATAATCAGATTCAAGTAATGTATTCCCACCTCTAGGTATATTGTGTAAAAAATATTTTGATCTTTACAGAATATCCCATTTGGAGGCACATGGCATCTGCCTACCCTTTATTGGTGATGTTAATTTTGATCACAAGCTCAGAATGTTCTCTAATTTCTTCACTGGATAGCTACTGTTTTTGCTTTGCAACTAATAAGCAATCTATGGGTAGACATTGAAATTATGCAGATATCCTAATCTCCATCAAATTTTGCTCTCCTAGATTTAATACTGGTTCATGATTCTTGAAATGTTTAAAATGCTAATTGCAAAACAATAATTCTCCAAATCCATTACTCCGTGTATATTTATCAATCTGCATTTTTCTACGAGATTCTTATCTAATCTATCTAGCTAATAAACTCCTATTTTTTATAAAAAGTTATAATTTATTATTGAATACATTTCATTTGATATTCCAAGTGAACCAAATTTGGTCAATGGGAATCTTGTTAATCTTTCTCCTATGTCCCCTTCAGTTTTTTTTTTACACTACTTATTTTGTGGCATAACAATAAATTCTAGGCTCACCTTGGACCTTTTCTGCCCAGGCATGGAATGAGCCATTTTTCCAAGAAGCTCTAATCCTTTTTAGTGGGAAATGGTATTTACAAACCAAAATTTCAGCAGCTAGGTATACTTATTACTACTAGAGCATCATCACTTTTAGAACGTTTAGTGGACAGAGATAAGATGTAGGTACAGAGTTTTAGTTTAGTTCAGTTTAATTTCCCTAATTTGAGTCAAATTGTTTCTCTAATATTTCCCTAATTAGTCAAAGTCTTATTGTCTAGCAGTTATTTAAATTAGTTATTTTCTTTACTGGTTCATTGTGGTTGTTCTTCATTTGCAATAATAGTTGGGTTCTTTTCCTTCTGTTTGCAGTTCATTTTAGAATTCTTTTTATCTTCATTGATTTAATTTTGCATGATTAGAATATGAATGTGCTTCCAAAATTAATAAAAAGTTATACTCAGAGAAGTTTTATTCTATCCCCCATCTCATCCCTTTTCCCCTAGGACCCGACACCATAACTCGCCAATTTCACAGGGTTCTGGTTATCCATTCTGTGTTTTTCTCTAACAAAAGTAAGCAAATTCATGTAGCTTTTCTTGTTCCTTCATCTTTCTTACACAACGGAAAAAAATACTTTACTTTTCTAATATATTACATATTATAAAATACACAGTACTTTTGTAAATAAATTCAATCAGTTTATAGATGTCTTTTTCATTTTTTGCCACAGCGGAACGGTATCTATTTTGTTATGTACACTATACCTAATTTAAACATTTCCCTGTATTTGGACATTTAAACTAACATTTTATAATTACAAATAATTTTTAATAAATGATATTGAGACAAGCTATTTTTGTATGGTTTGAGGTGTATCTTCAGAGTTAATTCCCAAAATATAGATTGGTGAGTCAAAGGATAAATACATATGTATAATTTTAGGCTTTGCCAAATTCCCCTCTGTAGTGGTCGTATCCTTTTAGGCTCACCGATAACATCTGAGATGGACTGTTGCCCGAGAGTTTCACCAACATAGCCCTGGTAAAATATACCGTCAAGCTTTTGAATTTTGTCCAGTATTTCAGGTATCTCATGAGTGAAGTTGAACATCTGTTCACATATTTAAATATTTAAAAATTCTATGTATGTGTCTACTGATATGTATGTCTATTCATGCCATTTGCCCATTTTTCTATGAGATTTTTTCTTCCTCGAAATTATTAAAATTTCTTTATATATTGGGAATATTAACTTTGTACCTGTGTTAGATGTAGAAAATATTTTCTTCCAGTTTGTCATTTGCCTTTTGATTTTGCTTATGATGTTCTTAGGATGAAAAGTTTGCATTTTCCATACAAATTTTAATGAATGTACAATATTTATTATAAATATATAATCATTTATTGACCTAAGTATGTATAAGCATTTATACACACTTATGTATATCTAAATATATTAAATATTTATAAACATAAATATGAACAAGATCTAAAGTAATTATGCTTATTTGTACTGTATCTGAATTTTTATGTATAGCTAGAAAGCCTTTCCCTACACTGTCATAAAGGAATTCATTCAAGTTTACCTCTAGTACTTCAACAGTTTTATATTTTATAATCAGAACTCTGATTTATTTGAAGTTTATTCTATGTATGTTTTGAAGGAAAGGTCTAATTTTATTTTTCAAAAATTTATTTAAGTGTTCCAACATCATTGCTTAAAAAACGGAGCTTTGCCCTAGCTATTTGTGATGTTTCTTGACCATGTGCTATATTTGCATATGTACTTGGGCTTATTTCTGGAATTATTTGTTTAGTCATGTGCCAATCACACATATTTTCATTATAAAGACTTTGTAGTATGTTAACATATTGTAAAAGATGATTTCTACTCAAAGCTCTATCTTTCCAGTAGTGTCTTATCTAATTTTAGCTTTAAAATGTACAAGTTGAATTGATATAGGTATGTATTATGAACTAATTATCACAATCAAGATAATTAACATTCATCATTCCACATAGTAACAATCTTCTTGTGTGTGGATGTATGTGTGTGTGTGTGTGGTGAGAATATTTCAGCAAATTTAAAATATATAATATGGTATTATTAACCATAGTCATAGTGCTATACATTGTATTTCTAGAACTTTTGTATATTGCATAACTAAACTTTATACCCCTTCACTAACATTTTTCCTCTTCCCCTCCCTTAGCCTCTGGCAACCACCATTCCATTCTCTGTTCCTAACAGTTTGACTATTTTATGTTTCATATACTATTGAGAAGAAGGAACATTTTCAACCTCTTTTTACAAGGCCAGCATAAAAAGCCCAACAAACATGTAAAAGCAAAAAAACAAAAAAAACTACAGCCCATATCCTTAATAAACATAGATGAAAAATCCTCAACAAAATACTAGCAAACAGAATTCAACAGCACATTGAAAGGATCATGCACCTTTGGTATCCCAAATATGTAGAAGCTAAACAATATACTTGTGAACAGCAATTGGATCAAAAAGGAAATCAAAAGGGAATTTAAGAAGTATCTAGCAACAAATGAGATAAGAATACAACATACCAGAAATCACAACCCATAAGCAAAAGTAGTGCTTTTGGAGCAAGATGGAACAAGAAATTCCTACCTTTAGAAAGAAGAAAGATCTCCAATACATAACCTAGGTTTACATCTTAATAAACTAGGACAAGAAGGACAAACAAATCTCAAAGTTAGAAGAAGAAAATAAATAATAAAAATTAGAGAAAAACTAAATCAAATCATAAAAAGTATAGAAAAAACTACAAAACTAAGTTGTTTTTTGAAAAGATAAACAAAATTGACAAATTCTTAGCTAGACTAAGACAAAAGACTCAAAATCAGAAATGAAGGAAATACTATCATAGGTGCCTCAGAAATAAAAATATTCATAAGGGGCTATTATGAACAGTTATATGGCAGTAAACTGAATAGCCTAGAAGGAATAAACACATTCTTAAACGAATACAATCTGCCAAGACTGAATTAAGAAGAAATTGAAAGCCTGAACAAATCAATAACAAATAAGGAGATAGAATCAGTAATCAAAAACCTCCCAACAAAGAAAATCCCAGGACCAGATGGCTTCATGGGTGAATTTTACCAAATATTCAAAGAAGAATTAATATCAACCCTTTCAAACTCTTCCAAAACACACAAGCAAAGGAAGCACTTCTAAACTCATTTTATGAGGCTAGCATCATTCTGATGCCAAAATCTAGCTAGATTTATGTGTAAATTTTCCTAGTAACCTTGATTAGTTCCAGAGAAAACTCCATGGTATTTTTATTCATATCACATTAAGTCTATAAATTAATTTAAGGAGAATTTATATCTTGATGCTGTTTCGATATCCTAAAGAGGTTTTTTTTAAATACTACTTTTGTAAAATTCCGGAGTACTTGATATTTTTATGTGTTCCAACATTTACATTAAATGTATTTCTAAGTATTTTATCATGTTTGTTGTTATACAATTAAACTCTTCATTGTGTTCAATATTCTATAGACTTGGTTTTAATATCCTTGACAGTTTTGATGAGTGCTGGCTAGGTATTTTGTAGAATGCTCCTCTGTGGGAACTTGTTTGATGTTTTTCTTTTGTTTAAATTGGATTTGTGGGCATTTATTTGAGTGAAGGGGAGAGATCACAGAGATCAAGCGTCATTTTTATTACCTCATTCACACAAGATCATATCAGTATGAATTATTATTTACAGCATTAACTTTAATTCCCTGGCTGAGCTAGTAGTGATCAGGAGTCTCCACTGTAGGTGACTCTTTTCCTGCCCTTTCCGTGCTCTGTTTATTCACTTTCTATAGTATGCTTTTTGAAAGACAATCACTTGAGAAGTGGGGATTTATGTTACTCCTCCTTTAGGGAAGAATATCAACATAAATTATTTGAAATTATTTGGCATAGGAGATTTGTATATTTTCCTCTATTTATTTATTTATTCAATTATTTGCATATGTGTCTATGGATTTATGAATATTTAATTTATACTTTGGGCTAAAGCCCAATACTATACTATTTATCTTGTTACTCAAATTCTTCCAGCTTTGACAATCACGAACCATTTCAATTTGCTCCTGTGTACTTTTGATATATCTATGACTGTGGGGTTTGATTTTTTAGTTCACCATATTCACCATACTGTCTGGCTCTACAAGATGCTCTAGACTGATCTTGTAAATTTCCTTCCCCAGTGCTAGACCACCCATTAGTTTAAGAAGCCATGATTTATTTTATTGGAGAATAGTATTAAAAATCAAGATCTGTTCCATAAAACACATTGCCTTTGGAGTACCATTGCTTCTTTGCTGACAGAGCAAGAACAAGTCTGTTTCTTGTAAAGGTAAACTGAGGCTGGAGCCAAACCGGGAACGAAAACACAAGGCAAATGGCAGTGAGAATAGCCTTTATTAGGGCTTGGGGGTGAAGTTCCTCAGTCCAAAGGCGTGGGCCGAGGAAGTCACGCTGAGGGAGGAGGGTAGGGGCTTTTTATAGCCCGAGAGGTAGGGAAGCTGGTTGTGCAAACAGGGCCTGGGGGGTCTTAGTAAGGGTCATGAGGAAGGGGTCTTTGGAAACTGTTAACCAAAACTGCTGTTTACGAACTTGTGGAATGCAGGTGAGCTGCAGGTCATGGGGGAGTGTGGTTGCCCAGCCGGAACCTCTGACCTATGCAAGTCTGCAGGTATGTTCAAAGAGGAATGGAAGTCTCCAACAAAGGGCCTGCTATGCCGGGTAATGCCGCCATGTTGGGTCTAGATTCCTGCCTGACATTCCGACCTCTTTCTAATAAGAAAATGGGGCAACATGTTCATCTGGCTGCTTCCTGCTGGTATGGGTCGTTATGGGGTTCTTTGGAGGTCAGAACTCAGGTATAGGGGTGGAGCAGCATCTGATTGAAAGTGACCTGGGAGACTTCTTTCATGGAGTCCTGGATGAAGCGGAGGACACAGGGAGCTATGAGTAGCAAGAAGCCAATGATTACCAAGGGGCTTAGAAAGGGTGGTACTTAACCGGCCTACAGACGACTGCCACCACCTAAGTGAGGGCCTCGATCTGAGATTTTTTGGTGGAATCTTTCCTGAATCTTTTCTAGAGTGAGGAGATTGGTTTCTACTAGTCCTGACTCATTGATGTAGTGTTCAGCCGGGAAGGGGAAAGGAGGGGTTAGGTTAGAGGAATAAAAAGGGCTAGGTAAAGGTACCACAACTAGTGGGGGCTTATTCAAGACTGCACACAAGAAACAACGAGAGATGTTGTGTACCTCGGCCATGTGTACCACTTGAGCCCCTTTCCTGACTAAGGTTAGCCAGGAAAAAGGGTTGCTGCTATCCTGGGGCTTGCTGCCTGGGATAGAGCTGAGATGGCTTCCTCCTGTTGTCTGATGTCAGAGGCCAGGCTGGTGAAGCTGCTTACGATCTTGATGTAGGCCTTAAAGATCCTGACTCAGGCCACAGGATAAGACTCACTGTGCCCACCAGTCCTAGGAAGGACAATATCTCTTCCACATCCTGAGGATGCTGGAGAGTTTCAATGAGGCTTATTCTATCTTCTGTGAGGCTTTTTGTAGTGGGTGTGAGGGGTATGCCTAGGTAGGTGACAGAAGGGCTGCAAAGTTGATCCTTAGCTGGGGTAACCTGATAACCTCGGTTGCCTAGAAAATTTAAAAAGTGTAGCAGTATCTGCAAGGGAGCACTCCTAGGAAGGACTACATAGTAATAAGTCATCGACATACTGCAATAGTGTGCTGTGGGTCAGGAGACAGAGGACAATATCCTGTGCCACTACCTGTCTGAAAAAATGGGGGCTATCATGGAACCTTTGAGGCAAAAGAATCCAAGTCAGCTGGGAAGAAATATGAGTGTCTGGATCTTCCAATGTAAAAGCAAACAGAAAGTGGCAGTCTGGGTGTAGAGGGATGGTTAAGAAGGCATCCTTCAGGTCAAGGACAGTGAAATGGGTGGTGTCAGGGGGAACGCATGAGAGGAGTATATATGGATTAGGAACAACTGGAAAGGTAGGGACTACTGCCTCATTGATGAGGCCTAGGTCCTGAACGAGACGATAGGCCCCAGAGCTTTTCCGTATAGGCAGGATAGGAGTATTGCATGGTGAGTTGGCGGGAACTAGAATATGCTGCCGGAGCAGGCATGTAATGATGGGTTTTAATCCTTGTCGGTGTTCAAGGGAGATAGGGAACTGGGGTCTAGAGGGGAACTTGGAAGGGTCTTTTAGCCAAATGAGGACTGGAGTGTGGTGCTGGGCAATGATCGGGGTGGAGGTGTCCCACACCTTAGGGTTAATGGGGACTGGAAATGGGAGTGGGGGGTCAGCCTGGCGGTGTTTGTCAGGTGAGAGAAGGGGGAAGAGGAACGCGAGGTGTGGGGAGGGGTTGGGTCGGAAGTGAACTGAGGCCCCTGGCCAGTGAGGAGATCTCCTCCTAACAAGGGGACTGGGCATGAAGGAATGATAAGAAATGAGTGCAAGAAGAGGGAGCCATCCAGGCGGCAAGACAGAAGAGGAGTCTGGAGGTAGGTGGAGGGAGTGCTGTCAATTCCCATGACTTTGACAGTGGAGGGGTGGCTGGGGCCACTGAAGGAAGGCAAAACAGAGTAGATAGCCTCCGTGTCCATAAGGAAGGATATGGACTTACCCGCTACCTGGAGCATAACCCTGGGCTTGGCGAGAGTGAGAGGGCTCTCCGAGTCTAGGCCTCTTCAATCTTCGTCGGTGTCGAGGAGCTGGAAGATGCCTCCAATACCTGGAGGACGGTCATCACGTGGAGGTGCAGTGACCGTCCTTAGGTCGGGGCAGTCTGACTTCCAGTGGCCCATCTGCCGACAGTTCGGACAGGGGCGAGTTGGCTCCTTTGGGTTAGGGCACTGCCTGGCCCAGTGGCTATCATTGCTGCACTTGAAGCAGGCACCAGGTGGCGCTCGGGTAGTACCTCTTTTCTGGGAGCTCCTGGAGCCAGCCGGCCTCAGGGCTGCTACCAAAGCAGGGTTTGGAGTTGTACCTTCTGTTTTAGCCTGGCCTGTCCTTAGGCCTCAGCTGCTTCTTCCCTGGAGTTGTAGACCTTGAAGGCCAGTTTGACTAAATCCTGGATGGGAGTTTGAGGGCCGTCCTCCACCTTTTTTAACTTTTTTTGGATATCGGGGGCCAACTGAGAAATAAAGTATGAAGCTAAGATGACTTCTCCTGAAGGGGAGGCAGGATCAAGGCGGGTGTACTGAGTAAGTGACTCTGTCAGTCGGTTAAGAAAAACAGCCAGATTTTCATCTGAGCCTTGGACTATCTCCTTGAACTTACTAAAATTGACTGACTTATTGGAGGCTGCCTGCATGCCAGCAAGAAGACACTGGACCATCATATCTCGGCCGCAGCGGCCTGCCTGACCAACCTGCTAGTCCTAGTTGGGCTCGGCTGAGGGCACCGCCTCAGTGCCAACTGGCATGGCATAGTCAGTTAAATGAACCTGGTCAGCGTGCTGCCTGGCTGCTGCTAGGATACACTCTCGTTCCTCAGGGGACAGGGTTGAGGTCATAACGACTTGGGGATCATGCCAGGTGAGGTCATAAGCCTGGCACAGATATCTGAACTTTTTGAAATACTTAGTGGGGTTGGCCAAGAAAGAGCCTACACGCTCTTCAATCTTAGACAGGTCTGCCAGCGAAAACAGCACATGGACCCAGACTACTCCTTCGGCACCTGCCACCTCTCGCAAGGGAGAGAAGAAGTTGGTTCTGGACTGAGTATGGGCTGAGACAGGTGAAGAAGGGGACGAGGTGGAGGTGGGGGGAGACAGAATCTGTCAGGTTTGGCGAGGGCACAGGAGGGGTGGAAGGGAAGGAAGGCGCTGACGAGGATGGGGATAATGGCGGGTCAGGGTAAGGAGAAGGTTGGGTGGGAGACCAAAGGGGTGGCCGGGATAGGGTGTCAGGAGGCTCAGAAAAAGAGGAGGAATCATCCCTCTCCTTGCTCGAGGGAAGAGACTTTATGAGTAGGACGTGAGCTAATGAGCATTGAGCACAGAGATCTGGGTAAGAACACAAGTCCCAAAAGGCTTGAACATAGGGTATCTCGTACCATTTGCCTAGTCTCTTGCAGAAGTTGGTCAGATCTGTGAGGATGTTAAAGTCTAGAGTGCCTTCCGCAGGCCACTGAGACTGATTATCCAATTTATACTGCAGTCATGCTACTGTGTGGAAGAAAATGAGCCACTTTCATTTTATGTCTTGGCTGAGACTTAAAGTCTGGAGATTCACCAAGAGGCACCCCAGAGGAGATTTTCAGTTTGGCTTGGACTGGGTAGTTCCCATGGTCTCAAGACGGGCAGTCTGGAGGCAATGGGAGTGTCCTCTCACTGCCACGTGGAGTGCTGGGTACGGTGGCTTCCAGGGAGTTTGGACGTCTCCCAGTCCCCGGTGCTAAGGTCACAGTTGACCAGAGATAGCCCTTGAAAGGGCCGTGTGTTTTGGACAGGGACTCCCGGAGGGAGCCTTCAGGACGGGGGAAAACTTACCCAGCAGTAATAGAATTGAGTCTTAAATTTGGTGAGATGGCTCCAGGCTTGAGGAGGGGATCCCAGCTCTGAGGAGGGGATCCTAGCTCAGGGAGAGGAGAGCCTGCCCGACCTAACAGGGGTCCAGGGAGGGGTCTCTTCCCGGGTTTCGGCACCAAATGTAAAGGTAAACTGAGGCTGGAGCTGAACTGGGAATGAAGACACAAGGCAAATGGCAGTGAGAATAGCCTTTATTAGGGCTTGCGGGTGAGGTTCCTCGATCCAAAAGTGTGGGCCGAGAAAGTCGTGCTGAGGGAGGAGGGTAGGGGCTTTTTATAGCCCGAGAGGTAGGGAAGCTGGTTGTGCAAACATGGCCTGGGGGGTCTTAGTAAGGGTCATGAGGAAGGGGTCTTTGGAAACTGTTAACCAAAACTGCTGTTTATGAACTTGTGGAATGCAGGTGAGCTGCAGGTCATGGAGGAGTGTGGCTGCCCAGCCGGAACCTCTGACATATGCAAGTCTGCAGGTGTGTTCAAAGAGGAAGGGAAGTCTCGAACAAAGGGCCTGTTATGCCGGGTAACACCGCCATGTTGGGTCTAGATTTCGTAGGAGATTTGTATATTTTCCTCTATTTATTTATTCAATTATTTGCATATGTGTCTATGGATTTATGAATATTTAATTTATACTTTGGGCTAAAGTCCAGTACTATACTATTTATCTTGTTACTCACATTCTTCCAGCTTTGACAATCACGAACTATTTCAATTTGCTCCTGTGTACTTTTGATATACCTATCACTTTGGGGTTTGATTTTTTAGTTCACCATATTCACCATACTGTCTGGCTCTACAAGATGCTCTAGACTGATCTTGTAAATTTCCTTCCCCAGTGCTAGACCACCCATTAGTTTAAGAAGCCATGATTTATTTTATTAGAGAATAGTATTAAAAATCAAGATCTGTTCCATAAAAACACATTGCCTTTGGAGTAACATTGCTTCTTTGCTGACAGAGCAAGAACATGTTTGTTTCTGTAATTCAATTTTAAAAAACTTTTGAGATAAAAATTGTGTCCTGTGTCAGTTTGAAGAATACTCTGAGATTGCAAGGTATCATATTTTAACTTTTTTCATTTGCAAAAAAAAAAAACATGGTACCTGGTTGACTCAGCCTTTTCATAATTTTATTTAACCAAAAAATGTAAAACATAACTATATACTGTGATTAATATAATTGAGACTATAATCCATAACTATGAATTTAAAATGGCTACATTCATTAAATTATTCTTACTGTTTGGCTTACATTAAAAGTCATAATTATCCTGAACTTTAATTTTAGAAAATATATGAATACAAATTTCACTGATATCTTTTCATAAATCATATTTTTGCATAAGATTTATTTGACAATGGGTATGATTTTTAAAAAGTTTAAAAACACACATATGATCAACAGAATATTCTATGCTATTTTGGACTCAGAACAAATTTTTGTTAACACTTTACTTTGTTTATATCTTCTCTCCCTGAGGAGAACATTAAACCTCTACCTACAGTTGTGGAATCTTTAATTGACTAGATGCACTAAATGTGAGTGTGATTTAAAGTATTTTCTTTATTTTTGTATAAGTTTGTCTTGTGTAACTAAACCAAAATCTCTATGAAAGTTGAAATACATTCTATTTCTATTTTGTGTGTGTTATCCATTGGTCTTGTCACTCAATTCAACTGAGGATTGAAGAAGAGTCCCTTACGTATACATTGTATAGAATTGTCCTAGAAGTAAACATATCTTAAAATAGATTTCATAGTAGGAAATAAATACGAGCAAGACGATCTCATTTTTTTCCTTCTCTATGTCAACTTGCACAAAGTTGACTATTGTTTCTGGAAACAATAAATAATAACATTTACAAGTCTAACACATCCTCATGTAACCAAAGATAAAGCCACATATTTCTCTTAACATCCCCAGATACCTACATTAGCAGACTGAAGTTACCGTAGAATATGAACCCTTGGAAACACCTTACTCCATGAAGACATTCAGTACCAGCACTCCTTAAGTTTAAATGACAACACAAGTAGGCCTCTAAGAAATTTTAAAAACAAATAAATTAGAGTCTAGTTTCAGACATAGTAGCTATATCATAACCTGTGGAGAAACCGAAAATAGAGAAGAAACAGGGACAGAGATCAGAGTGTAGAAAATCTGGATATGGCAAATTACAGACCCTGGTACTATAACTGAAATTTTTCCCTCCAATGGAGATATGTTTTCTCAGCTATTCATCTTGCCACACACATGCTCCTTTCCTCCCACTCCTTCTCCAAATTAAAAAAAAAAAGAAGAAGAAGACCACACAAGGTCAAAATTATTTGCTTGTTTTTTCCTGATTGCTGCCTATCTTTCTCTTCTTCTTTTTCCTAGGAAACGAAGGGGAAATTGGGAAGGGGAAATCTCATTTTCCTAGAAAGTAGACGATTCTTTCAGATTATGGCATTGAAGACAGAAAGTAACTCAGATGCTATTTCTACTTTATGAGCAGCATTTGCAAAATGAAATGGAGGATGTAAAATGTGATATTTTCAGATTCTCTCTTTAATGTGTTCAGGGTCGCAAAGGATTCTGACTCACCTGAATCTATTGAGTATGTTTTCTTTGATTAAGGAGATCCAGAGTCACACTTATTAAAATGCCTCTGCCATTATCCTTGCCAAGTACTTTTATTCCTTTGCCATTAGTTTAGGGACCAAGAGTTTCTTGTCCCCACAGACAGTTTTAGAGACACCAAACTTCTGTTTTATACAGTTATCCCTTTCAAGTGTCTTCAACACAGTATATTTAGTCTTCTGATTACAGTATTAAATGATGTTTACTTTTATTGTGTAGAGATACATAATTACAAACAATGTCTAATAGGAATACTGAACAGAGAGTTCCCTAACTGAATGGCTATCACATGTTTTTACTTCCTACCAATATGCATAGTAATCTAGTAATCATTTTAATCAGTGGACGCAGTCATCCATTTCCCCCTCTTAACAGGAAGTCCAGTTCAGGCTGTTGGTACTCCCTAGAATTCTCTTTTCTCTTTTTCCTGTTGTTTTCTCTCTTTCCAACACATTACCCTCTGTTATAAAGGAAGTAAGATCATTTCTGACCTAATCTCCAGGTGTAAATTTGCTAATACGAAGACAAATCTTTTCATTTTGTTCAGGAGAATGTGAAATGCAGAGAACGTTAACATTTTGCCAAATCATATATATACACACGCATATATATGTGTGCGTGTGTGTGTGTGTGTATATATATATATATCTGTTGCTAGAAAATTATCAGATTAGATTTTTTAAATATAACTTTTAAATTATAAGTAATGAAACTAAAATTAAATAATATAGAGCTGATGAGAATAAAGACTGGAATGAATTATGTTGCACAAATAGTAAATAAAAGCCAGTTGTATTGGACAAAATATAATTCAAGGAAAAGTTATTTATGGGAAATCAGAGACACAAATAATATTAATAAAAAGAAACAACAATGACATAAAATACTCACTATACATTTATTAGATCACAAACAAAATCTCAATAATTTTCTCAAAAAAATCAATATCATAGAGTCCATGTTCACTGCCCACAATTCAGTGTGATTAGAATTCAGAACAAAATGTTTGCTAAAATATAACACTCAAAAGCTAAAAAGTTAATTTTAAGTAATTCATAAGCTAAAGTGGAAACCAGGAAGACATTACAAAATATTTAAGCTTGAAATAAACCAAAAGTACAATATATCAAAATGCTTGAGTATAACAAAATTATATAAAAACAACATTTGAAGGTTAAAAGGCATTTGAAGGACAAAATTTTCAATTCTAGTGATTAGACATACAATCAGCAATAAAATAGATCCATATAATCACAATAAGGATATAATTATAAAGAAGAGTAGTGATTAAAATATGAAAATATATTTTAAAAAGCAATAAAGTTAAATAAAAAATGAGATGGAGAAACCTGTAATATCAAAAACTCCTGGCAAATATGATTAAGTAGAGTCAATCTATCTGGCTTTGTAAAACCTACATTGTAAGGGAAGTAAAATAAAATATCTAGTAAATAAGCCCTTAATTTAACTGTACTTTGTATTCAAACCACAGCCTTTGCCCTTGCCAGGGCATGGGGTGAGGCAGAAGAGCAGGTTCATTGCCTCTGTTTCTAACCAATTTTGTGTAAAGTTCACTGGACATTATTTTACAAGTGACTGTATTGATAGATGCTTGCTTTTTAAATTCTTTCTACAGATATTTCAGAAGGCAGTCTAACTAAGCAGAGATATAAACTCCCTGTTTCATACTCCATTTGGTTTCCAACACCTGCTCTCAGAAAAAAAGCTGATATTAACCATAGTGTTAAAAAATGTTATTCTATCCAAGGACAGCTCATGTAAAATTTGACTTCTATCTATGGCATGAGAGATTCAGATATAGCGAGGTTCAGGACAAGGCGGGGAAGTGTGCCTCACTCAAGGGAAATTATAATATACATGCAGACACTGATTTATCTGGGCTAAGCCCAGAGTCACTGCCTCCTTCCCTAAAATGTGTCTCCAGGCACTTTCCACAAGCTGAAGGACTATGGCCTTAAACCTGGCATTGTCTATCTCATCAATTAAGAGTCGAATTAGTATTTGGCCTTTCTAAGGTCTATTAGGCAATTCTCTTAGAACACTCTTACAAAAAGTCATTTTTGTTCTAGTAATCATCAGTTTTTGTTTCTGTTACGTCTTAGGAAGACCTTATGCTCATAACATTTCAGGAAATATTTTATGCCTCCCAGGAAAGATTTGTTCTTTTATGGTTATTGAAGGACCTCTTAGCAAAGAAAATAAAGTAGATGACTAAGTGCAAAACATTCATTAAAGTGTTCTTCAAACATGTTTTGTATGAAAAAAAGATTTGCCTATAGAGAATGATTGGTATGTCAAGAATTTCATTTCAGGCAACAATTTTGTTATTAGAACAAGCTTCAGTTGTCTACACGTTGGTTTTGTTCAGAAGATGTAATGCAAGATAAATAGAAAAGAGAACTTCGAATGCTCTTATCTGCCATACAGGTCTTCCTTTGTAAGTACAGATAACAACAGTGCTAATATTTTTTTTCATTTCCTTGGACACCAAATCTCCTTCTCACTGCACACAATGCCCTTTACACCGTAGCCACTGCTCCAGCAGCTCCAGAGACCTGAACAAATAAGCCATTTGTCTCTTGGGAGGAGAAAATACACTCTTATCTTTAAATTCATTTTCTTGTATGTCTTGCAAGGAACAACTGAAGTCTAAAGTGTTTCTTATAGTCCAGGATACCTCAAGAATGAAAGTCATTTAAAATAGAGGCATTTTATCCTGCAGCCATTCTCTAGATAGGTGATTGCTTAAGAAAATATGGAAGTGGGAATGTTGGGAGTGGCTAAGTTCACATGTGTGCAGCAATATACTGCCGTCCCTAGTTGAAGACCCAGAGCTGGATTTCATGGGATGCTCCTGCAGTCCCACAAGAAAAATGTAACTTCTGCATGCAGATTACAGTTTTACAGGCATGTATATGCATTCTATCAACAACTCTGGAATTTTCACAGGTGAAGTATTTCTTGCTCTCCTTACATAATTGCCAAGTATCATTTAAAAATACATCACAGCATTTGAAATACAGAATTTCCATGACAGAAGAGACAGGTCATCATGGTTAAATGATATGATAAAAAGTGTCCCAATTCAAAGGTGAGAAAACCTCAATGTTAATTATAACTTCCTTAGGGTCTCGAAACTACAAAGAAGAGATAGCACCTGCCTCCCATGGGACTTATAAAAATATGAAAAGTACAGGAAAGGGCGCTTTGAAAAACATGGACTGTTATAAAACAGTGACACCCAAACGTCAGTGTCCATCAAGTTTTGTTAAAACATAGATTTCTGGGTTCTAGTCCCTGGATTTCTGACTCAGTGGGTGTGGGTTAGGGCTGAAAATGTGCATTTCTAAAGTACCAGGTGATGCAGATATTGCAGGTCTAGGTAGCACACTTTGAAAATAACGGCTATAAATGAATTGCTTTCAAACTACATTTGACAAAGCCTGAGAACCCTAGTGGGTATCTAGAGGGTCTGACATAAGGGTCAGCCAACAAATGTTTCAGTGGGCAGGGCTGGAGTCTCCAGGTTCAGCATTTCACTCTCACCCTGGACCCCCATAAATCTCTGCTTCAAACACAGTAGCTAGTCATGTTTTTTGTTTTGTGTGTGTGTGTGTGTGTATCTTTGCCATTATTGGGGTTATAGGTAATATTCTATTTAAAAGAAGTGTTAAAATAATGGATTTGAAAAAAGTGTTTATCAAAGTGTTAACACAATGAACTGTACATCTTTTATATCATATCAAAATTGTAATGGTGTTTATAAATTATCTGAGTAGTTTGATCAAATAGAATACCTAAATTAAATATTACGACCTCAAAATCTGAAAGTTTTGGGTTGGCCTCATTTATCTTTCTTTCTCTAAGTATTTAGGACATTCTAAATTGTTTTAAGTAGAGATGTTGAGGTACTTCTTCAGAAATGGCTATTTCCATATTTGGGACAAGAAATATACAAGACAAGCCTGGGAAATCTTATTTTACCAGGAAGAAAAGTTTTCAGATGACTAGTAAGAGTCAAGACATGCAACCTAGGAACCAACATGAAGGGCCTGCTACTAGTAATGTTGGACCAATTTTTATCATTAAAATAATATTGATTGAAATTGATTAAAATAAATCATATGTAAATTACTGTATTGTTTATTATTTTTTTAATTTATTATTATTATTATTATTATACTTTAAGTTATAGGGTACATGTGCATAACGTGCAGATTTGTTACATATGTATACTTGTGCCATGTTGGTGTGCTGCACCCATCAACTCGTCATTTACATCAGGTATAACTCCCAATGCAATCCCTCCCCCTCCCCCCTCCCCGTGATAGGCCCCGGTGTGTGATGTTCCCCTTCCTGAGTCCAAGTGATCTCATTGTTCAGTTCCCACCTATGATTGAGAACATGTGGTGTTTGGTTTTCTGTTCTTGCGATAGTTTGCTGAGAATGATGGTTTCCAGCTTCATCGATGTCCCTACAAAGGACACAAACTCATCCTTTTTTATGGCTGCATAGTATTCCATGGTGTATATGTGCCACATTTTCTTAATCCAGTCTGTCACTGATGGCCATTTCGGTTGGCCAACATTGCTAATTACTAGTGCACAAATTCATTAACATTAGCATTGAAAAGTAAAGGAAAATATTCAAGCATTTATTCTATAATTACTAAATGACTTGATTTTCAGAATAATCAATAGTGAGGAAAAATTGTTCTTTATAGAAAAGGTTCAGCTTAAAAAATGCAAGAAGCCTGATAGAATTAGAAAATCACCCAAAGTAAGCTAATAGCCCTAAGAAACAATTATTAAATGGATTCTAAAGGTATTAAGTGAAATGTTAATGAGAAACTTTGTGGTATAACTTAGGTTAACCCCACCTGTACCCACTGATCAATTTCAGCATTCACTAAAAACACAAGAACAAGACATTGTGTTTCAAAATATCCTTCAAAAGGAAGTTGAAAGCATCCATCCATATGGGAAGTATTCTTGCAAAATAATGTGTCTGAATCTAATCACTCTTCCACATCTAACTACAAGTTCACAGAGAATAGAAGAAAAATTAATTACATCAAAAGAAATGTTCATCTAAATGTGGAAATTGAAACATTCTATTGGATAAGAGAATTGGTTTCTCCAACATAGCAATGGCATAAAAAGTAGGGTGTGGACTGCGCAGTTGGAGTTGAAACAGAGAAACAAATCACAACAATGAGACCTTAATTTGATTTTAATTTGACAAACAAACATATAATCATATGTTTGTGGAAAATTGGAAATATTTTAACATAGACAAGATGTTGGGTATTAGTAATGGAATATTATTAATATACGTGATGATGGCATAGTAATCATATACACTCTTAGAAACTATTAAAGGCCCCAAAGAGCTGAATTTTTAAATTTTTTTAATTGATAGATGAAATTGTATGCATTTATTGTGTCCAACAGGATGTTTTGAAGTATATGTACATTGTGGAATAGTTAATTCTAGGTAATTAGCAAATGTATTACCTCACATAGGTATTACTTTTGTAGTGAGAAAACTTACATTCATTCCCTTTGCACTTTTTAAGAATAAAACATATCATTAAGTATAATCACCATGCTTTCATAATAGAGCTCCTGGCCTTATATCTCCTATTTTACTGTAATTATCCATCTTATAAGCAACTTCTCTCCATCCTCTCCTCCCTGCTAACCACCCCAGCCTCTGGTAACTACCATTCTATTTTTCTACTTTCATGAGATCAAATTTTTAAGACTCTATGTATGAGTGAGATCATGTGGTATTTGTCTTTCTGTGCCTGTCTTATTTCACTTAACGTAATACCCTCCAGATTCTTCCACATTGTTGTAAATGACTGGCTTTTATTCTTTTTTATGACTGACTAGCATTCCATTCTGTACACATACCACATTTTCTTTACTCATCTGTTGATGAGTTCAGGTTATTTCCCTATCTTAACCACAGATAATAGTGCTGCAATAAACTGAAAGTGCATGTATCTCTTTGACAACTGATTTCATTTCCTTTGAATAATACCCAGTATTGAGACTGCTGGGTCATATGGAAGTTCTATTTTTAATTTTTTGAGGAACCTCCATACAGTTTTCCGTACTGGCATAATAGTAATTTCTGTGCTAATTTACATTTCCACTCACAGTGTGTAAAGGGTTCCTTTTAAGCCATATCTTTGCCAATACTTGCTATCTTCTGTCTTTTCACTAATAGCCACTCTAACTGGGGTGAAGTGATGTCTCATTATGGCTTTGATTGGCATTTTCTTGATAATTAGTGATGTTGAGCATCTCTTCATATGCCAGTGGGCTACTTGTGTCTTCTTTGGAGAAATGTCAAAGAACTTCTTTATAAAATATGAGTTATACCTATCAACATTCACAATATTAGAGTTAATATAGACTTTAAAACTATTTATTTATAAATTGTTTTTAAAATAATAGGCTGGACTCAATGGATCATAACTGTAGTCCCAGCACATTGGGAGGCTGAAGCAAGAGCACTGCTTGAGACCAGAACTTTGAAACCAACCTGGGAAACACAGCAATACCAAGTCTCTACAAAAATTTAAAAATTAGCCAGGTGTGGCAATGGACTCCTGTATTCCTAGCTGCTCAGGAGGCTGAGGCAAGAGTATTGCTTGAGCCCAGGTGTTCAAGGCTGCAGTGAGCAATGATAGTGTCACTGTACTCCAGCATAGGCGTCAGAGTGATATCCTTTCTCAAAAATAACAATAGTGCTAATAATAATAAAGACTATATGTTAATATAAATAACATAGATTTTGTTTTAAAAAACTATTTTCTATAAAATTGTTCAGGAGAGTAACATTGTTTTATTAATACATTTGAAAATTTCTTTCGTTTTTTCTTAAGAGAAGAAAGTTAGATTCTTATATCTGCTTCTTTATCCAATGTATTGCAATATCTTGTTGTGGTTGAAATATGTGAAGAAAACGCAGACTTACAAAAATAACTACATAGAAAACGAAGGAGTGTTTAATAACCTTTTCAAATAACTTTGAATATTCTTCTCTGATGTGACACCAAGATTTTATAAGTATTATTCCTTAAATATTAGTTGCAGTATAGAATCTGAATCTATATGATTATTTTTTATGTTCTATTACATATTCTATTATAATAAAATTCATTAGTTCATCTTGTATTATAATTTTATTTTTAAATTTTTAATTATTCCAGGTATATAGTAGGTGTATATACTTATAGATCAACTATCTTGAAAGAGGCATACAAATCATAATAATCACATAAGGGTAAACGGGTATCCATCATCTCAAGCATTTACAATTTCTTTGTGTTATAAACATTCCAATTATACTCTTTAGTTACCAGCTTATATTTTAAATGGTTATGTTTTCCATTCTATAAAATTAGACATTGGCCATTTGAGAAATGTTGGTTCACTAAATTATATGGTTTGTCTAAATGTTGGCATGTTTCATCATATAATTTCAAAATATCACATTTTAAATACTACAACATATATTAGAAACATCTTTACATATTGGAAAGCCATGAAGCTCATGATGATGGATAAACATTTTCCAAACTTCTGATTTTTGCTTGAAAATTTTAATTTCATAATTGGCAATAAATATTATTTGTTTTTTCTTGACATGATGAGCTTTTTTGTTTGTTTTCAATAAACTTTTGCCTAATATGCAAATGTTTCAAATCACGTTTGTCTGTCCATCATTCTTTCAAGTAAAGGTAACGTCCAATTTTTTGTAAAGTTGCTGATTTCAACCAACAGATCAAAAAATTATACAAACACTTCTTTTCTTCTGAAACAACCATCCAATTTTGCCAACTGACAGAAGCGCTCTATTCAAATTGTCTCTTTTGCCACACAAAACATTAAAGAATAGTGTATATAAAGACAGAGATTTAATACAATTAACGTATTATGGCTCCACCATGAGCATTTTTAAGTGAAACCATTTTTTAAATTATAACTTAACTTCTAGGGTACATATGCACAATGTGCAGGTTTGTTACATATGTATACATGTGCCATGTTGGTGTGCTGCACCTATTAACTCGTCATTTACATTAGGCATATCTCCTAATGCTATCCCTCCCCACTGCCCCCACCCCATGACAGGCCCCAGTGTG
>NW_012117010.1:1859286-1860440 GCF_000951035.1 Colobus angolensis palliatus | reverse complement strand
TCCCATTTGTCAATTTTGGCTTTTGTTGCCATTGCTTTTGGTGTTTTAGACATGAAGTCCTTGCCCATGCCTATGTCTTGAATGGTATTGCCTAGCTTTTCTTCTAGGGTTTTTATGGTTTTAGGTCTAACATTTAAGTCTCTAATCCATCTTGAATTAATTTTTGTATAAGGTGTAAGGAAGGCATCCAGTTTTAGCTTTCTACATATGGCTAACCAGTTTTCCCAGCATCATTTATTAAATAGGGAATCCTTTTCCCATTTCTTGTTTTTGTCAGGCTTGTCAAAGATCAGATGGTTGTAGCTGTGTGGTATTGTTTCTGAGGTCTCCTTTCTGTTCCATTGGTCTATATCTCTTGGTACAATACCATGCTGTTTTGGTTACTGTAGCGTTGTAGTGTAGTTTGAAGTCAGGTAGCATGATGCCTCCAGATTTGTTCTTTTGGCTTAGGATTGACTTGCCAATGCGGGCTCTTTTTTGGTTCCATATGAACTTTAAAGTAGTTTTTTCGAATTCAAGCAGTGTGTAGAGGGAAAGTTATAGCACTAAATGCCCACAAGAGAAAGCTGGAAAGATCTAAAATTGACACCCTAACATCACAATTAAAAGAACAAGAGAAGCAAGAGCAAACACATTCAAAAGTTAGCAGAAGGCAAGAAATAAATAAGGTCAGAGCAGAACTGAAGGAGAGAGAGATACAAAAAACCCTTCAAAAAATCAATGAATCCAGGAGTTGTTTTTTTGAAAAGATCAATAAAATTGATAGACTGCTAGCAAGACTAATAAAGAAGAAAAGAGAGAAGAATCAAATAGACGCCATAAAAAATGATAAAGAGAATATCACCATTGATCCCACAGAAATACAAATTACCCTCAGAGAATACTATAAACACCTCTATGCAAATAAACTAGAAAATCTAGAAGAAATGGACAAATTCCTGGAAACAAACACCCTCCCAAGACTAAACCAGGAAAAAGGTGAATTCCTGAATATACCAATAGCAGGCTCTGAAATTGAGGCAATAATTAATAGCCTACCAACCAAAAAAAGTCCAGGAACAGATGGATTCACTGAATTCTACCAGAGGTACAAGGAGGAGCTGGTACCATTCCTTCTGAAACTATTTCAATCAATAGAAAAAGAGGAAATCATC
>NW_012117010.1:1834580-1854391 GCF_000951035.1 Colobus angolensis palliatus | reverse complement strand
GGGTGCCTGTAGTCCCAGCTACTAGGGTGGCTGAGGCAGGAGAATGGCCTGAACCCAGGAGGCAAAGCTTGCAGTGAGCTGAAGTCATGCCACTGCACTCCAGCCTTGGAAAAAAAATGGGGGGGGGATTGGTGGGGGGTTAGGTTTATACAGAAATTGTTAAAACAGAAATTTGGTCTACAATTTTAAGCTTGAAAAGAGCTTCTTAGAAGTTATATTTATTAACATGCAAAATTCATTATTATGAGGCTTCTTTGACAAAAATAATAAAAAGCTGTGAACATAACAGGGTTTTCCTTTGTATAAGATTTGCTAGGTGGGAAACATGCTGTAAAGGTATAAGTTGCTTAAAAGTATCGGTTGCATGTTCCCCAGCAGATTAGCTAGACACAGAGCGCTCATTGGTGCATTTACAAGTCTTTAGCTAGACACAGAGTGCTGATTGGTGTGTTTACAATCCTTTAGCCAGAGTGAAAAGTTCTCCAAGTCTCTACCCATCCCAGAAGCCCAACCAGCTTCACCTCTCACTGTCACTTGCCACAGGACCCTGCAGCACCCAGCCTGGGCACTCCGGCAGCCCAGAGGGAATTCTTCCCTGATCAAGCCCAGCAGGTGCTGGCCGGCCGCCCATGTGGAGTGCAGGGCCCGCCAAGCCCACACCCACCCGGAACCCATGCTGGCCTGCAAGTGCTGCACGCAGCCCTGGCTCCAACCTGCGCCTCCCCCTCCACACCTCCCAGTGAGCAGAGAGAGCTGGCTCCGGCCTTGGCCAGCCCCAGAGAGGGACCCTCATAATGCAGAGGTGGGCTGAAGGGCTCCTCCAGTGTGGCCAGAGTGGACGCCCAGGCTGAGGAGGTGCCAAGAGCGAGTGAGGGCTGCTAGCATGTTGTCACCTCTCAATCCCCTCTCTAAACAAGACACCCCAACTGCTGTTGGGAATTTGGCCAGTGATCACTCTAGCTACTTCCTGCTGGATAGGGATGAAGAAGAGGCCCTGCAGTTGCAGTGTCCTCCAGAGGGGAGCTCTTTAGGCCAGCGGAAGGGCCAGGAGGTTGGTCCAGGGGTCCTTGGTAGAAGTTATTAGTTGAACTCATTTTGGGTTCCATTTGTAAGACCATCTGTAGCTCGATGGCCTCGATTCTAGAGGAAACAAATTTGACAAGAAGGTTAAAAACACAGGGTCCAAAGGTGAGTAATAGCAAGATGGCTGCCACTGGACCTAGAAAGGGGTGAAGCCATGTTGCCCAACTCCAGAGGCTGGAATAAGAGTTTGAAAAGTGTTGTCTGATTTCAGAGGCCTTTTCCTGTAAACACCAGGCAGCATCTCATACTATGCC
Source organism: Colobus angolensis palliatus (assembly GCF_000951035.1). Classification (NCBI taxonomy): domain Eukaryota; kingdom Metazoa; phylum Chordata; class Mammalia; order Primates; family Cercopithecidae; genus Colobus; species Colobus angolensis. The sequence continues at coordinate 1,853,054 of NW_012117010.1, read as the reverse complement.
TGACTGGTTAGCGTAAAAACAATACTCTTCCCCTAAGAAGGTGCAAAGTCCTCCTTTCTCCGCAGTGAGGAGGTCTAGGCCTCAGCAGTTTTGGAGAGTCACTGCTGCCAAAGAGTCTATTTGGGATTGTAAAGTAAGGACAGATTTTGTTATTTCTTGCAAACTGTCTGAGAGGCAGATATCGGTTGAAATTCCACATAAGAAAAATATGCCTTGGCTGGGTAGACAGACATCCTCAGTTTTTTCCCTGGCTTTTAAAGGAATAGGGTACACTGTTTTTTTTCTTTACTACTTCCATCTCTCTTTCTCTTTGACTTCTTGTCACTGTCTTTCTCTCTTTCTGACTACCTCTTTGTCTATCTCTTCCTCTCTTTCCTTCTTTGACTTTCTGTCTCTCTGTCTCTTCCTCTCTCTGTCTCCTTCTCTTTGACTCTGTTTCTTCCTCTCTCTCTCTTTCTCTGACTTCCTGTCTCTCTCTCTCTCTTTCTTTTCTGCTGGTCTTTCTCTGCCTCTGCCAGCCGCTTATGCTGCTGTTCTCCCCTCTTCTTCCCCTTTTGATGGGTTCAGCAGTGTAAGACTGCCACATTCTTGGATTTTTGCACTGAGTGCAATAACTCCATGATTTCCTTGTGGTATTTAATGGGGGTTCCCCCAGAGGTTAGAAACTCCCTTTCTTTCCATATTGCAGCATGGGCATGTAGGATTAGATAAGTATACTTGCTCTCTGTATACACATTTATTCTTTTCCCCTTTCCCAGGTCTAAGGCTCAGGTAAGTGCCATTAGTTCTGCTAACTGGGCACTGGTCTCTGGGGGAAGAGGCTTACTTTCAAGTACAGTTACATCACTAGCTGTGGCATAATCTGCCCTTCGTATCCCATTCTCCACAAAAGAACTTCCATCAGTATATAGCTTAAGATCAGGATTAGCTAAGGGGACTTCTAAGAGATCACCTTGGGTGTCATAAGTCTGGGCTATAATTTGGGGACAGTCATGCTCGACTGGTTCTCCATCCTCTGGAAGAAGTAGCAGGGCTGAGGGCCATGCATGTGTATATTTGAAACACCAGTCCCTCAAGGAGTAGCACCTGGTATCTAATTAGGCAGTTGTCTGATAGCCATAAACTTCCTTTGGCACCTAGTATGCCATTTACATCATGAGTAGTCCAGACAGTGGAATCTTTCCTTGTATTATTTTGATAGCCTCTGACACTAAGACAGCCACCACCATAACTACCCATGAAGTTCTGGGGAGACCAGCCCTTTTGCTACTACATCAATTTCCTTACTTAGGTATGCCACTGGTGGTAGGATTGCCCCACGAGTCTGAGTAAGGACTCCAAGAGCTATCCTTGCTCTCTCTGTGATGTGTAAAGAGAAGTTTTTGTCCTGTTGAAGGCTTAAAGCTGGAGCTTGTACTAGGGCCTGCTTTAAGGTTTTGAAGGCTGTTTCTGCCTCTGGTTCTCATTCTACTAGATGAGTATTCGCCCTCTGGGTTTCCTTTATTAGAGTATAGAGGGGCCTGGCTATCTCACTGTATCCAGGGATCCACAGTCGGCAAAAGCCGGTGATTCCAAGGAACCCCCATGACTATTTTAATGTCTTAGGGCAAGTATAAGCCAGTATAGGCTGCATTCATTCCTTGCAGAGGGCCCTGGTCCCTCTGGCTAAGATTAGGCCTAGATATTTGACCTGCTGTAGGCAAAGCTGGGCCTTCAACCTAGACACCTTGTACCCATGATTAGCTAGAAAGTTCAAGAGATCTAGAGTAGCCTGCTGGCATGAGACATCCGAACTGGTAGCCAAAAGTAAATCCACATACTGAAGGACAAGAGTGCCTGGACTTGAGAAGTGGCCTAGATCATGGGCCAGTGCCTGAACAGACAAGGGCTATCCCTAAACCCTTGGGGCAAGACCATCCATGTAAGTTGGGAGCTGTGGTCTGTGGGATCCTTAAAGGCAAAGAGAAACGGAGTCAGATTGCAGGGGGATACAGAAAAAGGCATCCTTGATGTCCAGAACAGTGAACCATTCTGTTTCCTCTGGTATTTGAGAGAGCAGGGTATAGGGGTTGGGTACAACTGGATATAGAGGAATTACTGCTTCACTGGTGAGTCTGAGATCTTGCACTTGTCTCCACTGACCATTCAGTTTTTGTACTCCTAGAATTAGGGTGCTGCAGAAACTGCAGCATTTCCTTACTAAACCTTGAGCTTTTAAATGTTTAACAATATCCTGTAAATCTTTATGAGCTTCAGGCCTTAAGGGATATTGCCTTTGGTAAGGAACAGTGGTGGGATCTTTTAGCCTGATTTGGACTGGGCGAGCATTTTTTGACCTTCCAAATTGTCCTTCCAATGCCCAGACTTCAGGGTTGATTCCTTCCTCAATGATGGGACAACAAATGGGTAACTCATTCCCCATATTCATGTAGAAAATAGCACCAGCTTTGGCTAATATATCCCCCCCAATAAGGGTGTGGGACTTTCAGGCATAACAAGAAAGGCATGTGAAAAGAGCAAAGTCTCCCAATTACAACTGAGGAGGTGGGAGAAATACCTGGTTACAGGCTGTCCCAGGATTCCTCGGATGGTAATGGATCTTCAGGACAGTTGTCCAGGACAGGAGATTAACACTGAGAAGGTTGCACCAGTGTCCAGGAGGAAGTCAATTTCCTGGCCCTCAGTGGTTAAATGTACCCAGTGCTGAGTGAGGGTGATGACATGAGCTGGTGCTTGTCCCAGGCACCTTCAGTCCTGTTGCTGGATCATCTAGTTGGGGACTTCTGACTCAGAGAACTTTTGTCCTCTGGGGCAGTGCACCTTCCAGTGATTGCCTCGACCTAGCGGACATGGACAAGGGGACGGCTTGTTTCTCATTGGACAATCTTTTTAAAAGTGTCCTTGTAAACCACACTGACAAAAAGCCCTAGCAAGTGATTGGCCTGCTCCATTTTCTGTCCTTTTTTAACCACCAAGATTTGTTTGTCTGAGGGCCATGACTGAGGCTGCAGTCTTTCTCTGATCTCGCTTTTCCTTTTGGGCCTGTTCCTCTTGGTCCCTATTATTGAACACCAAAGTTGCCAGGTTTAATAATGCCACCAGATTATTAATAGGAAGGGGAGCTATAGGGAGGCTAGGATATGGGGGTAAGCTGAAAGGTCCTCCTGTGGAATGTAAATTACAAGTTTTGTATTCTCCTTCAATGAAAAGAAAGCTTGGACATAAGGTATTTCACTCCATTTGCCTTCCTTCTTAGAGAAAACATCAAGCTGCAGGACAGTATTGTAATTTGTACTTGCCTCAGGTGGCCATTTTTCCCCATCAGAGAAAGAATATTGGGGCCAGGGCATAGTGCAGGAAAAAGTGAGCCACCTCTTTTTCAGGGTTTGTGGGTCAAATTGGTCCCAATGGCTTAGGATGCATTTCAAGGGTGAGCCTGTTGATGCCTGAGTGTTTTCCATCTGAAACACAAAAGTGCCCAAGGTTTTTATTTGTTTCATTTCTCCCCCTGCCCAAAAACCCACAATGGTCCCTGGACCCTGCTGATCAGAATAGTTTGCTCACTGATGCAGCAGCAGAAACAACCCCTGCCCAAGAACCCACAACAGTCCCTGGACCCTGCTGATCAGAATAGTTGTGCTCACCGATGCAGCAGCAGAAACACTAGTTTTGTTTCTGGAGGACAAAGGAAGGCCAGATTTAGTGGCCCTTACCAATGCATTCTCGAAAATCTGCACCCTTGCCTGTCCTCCTAGACCACAAGGAGGACCAAAAAAATCAGATTTAGTGGCCCTTGCAGATGCATTCTCGAAAACCTGTTAGAGTCCTAAGCATTCTCCTGTTAGTATTGAAACGTTACCCGTGTCCTATAAAGATGTTATACCCCAAAAATGAAGTGGAGCGCCATACCCTGAGGGAGGGAAGGGATCTCCAGAGTTGGAAGAGTGATGCCTTTTGTCCCCATTTATATGAATAGGAAGAATACAATTTCTGAGGCTCCCCATACCCTAGCTTCAGGAATAGCTTTTGTTAGGCCTGCTTGTCTGAGGAGGGAACCTAAAATTCCAGATAGTCCCCCCCACAATGGAGGTCTTTGGGCAAAAATTACGTCTTTCTGATTGGTGAGCCTGAGTGCCTAAAGATGGTAACAGTGTCCTGGAGTTTATACCAGAAATCATTCTTATAGGAGAAACTAGAAAAGCACCAGAGACAGGGAGTGGTTTTTAGAAGCAGGGCTAGCCTTGGAGAAGAGAGGGTAGAGGAACTTTGTCTGGAAGGCATTAGGATCCAGGAGGCAAGGGTCAGAATAGATAGGATAGATGGGAGAGTCTCACTTGGGTAACATGACTTTGAGAGTTCCACTCATCGACACAGGGTCAACCAACTTGTTGTTGAGACCCTGGAGCTGCATAGATTTCCTCTCTGTCAACCCTCGGCTCAGCCCAGAAGTACAGGAAAAGCAGAAGCTGGTTCCACGTAAACCAACACTCCCAACTCTGAAGAGTCGGGAGTTGTTAGCCCTTTCCCAGAAAGCCTGACACCCGTGTCTTTAGTCTGGTGGCCACACTAGTCGCTTTTAACTAGCTGACAGGTGCACGGTATTTAGCCCCCAAATTCTAAGGAAAAATGTGGAAGAACAGCATGTGAAAGAGGTTCAATGGTACTCAATACTTGGTGATAGGCGATAGTCCCTTTTTGGTTGCCAAAATGTATCCAGAATTGGTGGGTTCTTGGTCTCTCTGACTTCAAGAATGAAGTTGCAGACCCGCGCGGTGAATATTACACTTCTTAAAGATGGTGTGTTCGCAGTTTGTTCCTTCTGATATTTGGACATGTCCGAAGTTTCTTTCTTCCGGTGGGTTTGTGGTCTCGCTGACTTCAGGAGTGAAGCTACAGACCTTTGTGGTGAGTGTTATAGCTCTTAAAGTCAGTACATCTGGAGTTGTTCATTCCTCCTAGTGGGTTCGTGGTCTCGCTGGCCTCAGGAGTAAAGCTGTAGACTTTTACTGTGAGTGTTACAGTTCATAAAGGTGGTACGTCCAGAGTTGTTCCAGAGTTGTTCGTTCCTCCCGTCTGGAGTTGTTCATCCCTCCCAGTAGGTTTATGGTCTCGCTGGCTTCTGGAGTGAAGCCACAGACCTTTGCAGTGAATGTTACAGCTCATAAAGGTGGTGCAGACCCAGAGAGTGAGCAGCAGCAAGATTTATTGTGAAGAGCAAAAGAACAAAACTTCTATAGCATGGAAGGGGACCGGAGAGAGTTGCCCCTGCTGGCTGGGTGGCTTGCTTTTATTCCCTTATCTGGCCACACCCACATCCTGCTGATTGGTCCATTTTACAGAGAGCTGATTGGTCTATTTTACAGAGAGCTGATTGGTATGTTTTACAGAGAGCTGATTGGTCCATTTTGACAGAGCACTGATTGGTGCATTTACAAACCTTTAGCTAGACACAGAGTGCTGACTGGTGTGTTTACAAAGCTTTACCTAGACACAGAGTGATGACTGGTGCCTTTACAATCCTTTAGCTAGACAGAAAAGTTCTCCAAGTCCCACCCATCCCAGAAGCCCAGCCAGCTTCACCTCTCACTGGCACTCACAGGGGGACCCTGAGGCACCCAGACCGGGCACTCTGGCAGCCCAGAGGGAGCTCCTCCCCCGATCAAGCCCAGCAGGCGCCGGTCAGTCACACTGTGTGCAGGGTCCACCGAGCCTGCACCCACCTAGAACCCGTGTTAGCCCAGGAGGACTACATGCAGCCCCGGCTCCCACCTGTGCCTCTCCCTCCACACCTCCCCCCAAGCAGAGGGAGCCAGTCGGACCTCAGCCAGCCCCAGAGAGGAGCCATCATTTGGTAGCGGTGGGCTGAAGGGCTCCTCAAGTGTGGCCAGAGGGGACGCGGAGGCCAAGGAGGAGGCACCTAGAGCAAGTGAGGGCTGCTATCACATTGTCACCTCTCAGCAACATGTAGAGAAAGTGAGGGTTCGTAGATACTGAAGCATTTTTCTTCTTCATTTGAGTTTATTTTCCTCTTTGTAGAGAACATCACTGAGCCTTACTGAAAATCTCTACTGATTTTTTTTTTTTGAAACAGAGTCTCACTCTGTCACCCAGGCTGAAGTTCAGTGGCGTGATCTTGGCTCACTGCAAGCTCTGCCTCCTGGGTTCATGCCATTCTCCTGCCTCAGGCTCTCAAGTAGCTGGGACTACAGGTGCCCACCATCACACCTAGCTAATTTTCTTGTATTTTTAGTAGAGATGGGGTTTCACCATGTTAGCCAAGATGGTCTCCATCTCCTGACCTCGTGATCCACCCGCCTTGGCCTCTCAAAGTGCTGGGATTACAGGCCTAAGCCACCATGCCCAGCCTCTACTGATTGTTTTTAATTTTCTTCTCTTTGTCAACTTTTTACCAGCTCTGCAGACCCAAATCTAAATACTACTTTTATATCATTATCTCCTCTATTTTTTTCAAATATGGAGTTTTATTCACCTACTCCTTCAGAGATTGACAGGTAAAGAAAAATAATCGAAGAAGTATGCTAAATGAAATTTAATATAGAAAAGTAACAATGGAGAGATTTCATCTATTTTATGAATTTCTAGGAATTAGAGACAGGTGGTTTCTGATAACCCAAGTCCTTTATTTCCCTCTAAAATTTTGCAGTATAGTCCAAGCATCATGGCTCAGGCCTGTAATCCCAGCACTTTGGGAGGCTGAGGCAGGTGGATCATGAGGTCAGGAGACCAAGACCATCGTGGCTAACATGCTGAAACCCCGTCTCTACTAAAAGTACAAAAAATTTTAGCCAGGCGTGGTGGCGGGCACCTGTAGTCCCACCTACTTGGGAGGTTGAGGCAGGAGAATGGCATGAACCCGGGAGTCGGAGGTTGCAGTGAGCCAAGATCATGCCACTGCAGTCCAGCCTGGGTGACAGAGTCAGACTCCATTTCAAAAAAAAAAAAAAAGTTTCACAATGTAAAGAGGTAAAGAACTGATACAAGATAGACAGATGTGCAAGATATAAAATAAATACCCTATTTCAAGTGTTTACAAGCATAGAGTTTATACTTATATAATTAAATAAAATAACTCATTTTTTAGAAATACGTGTATTGAACCCAAACACCTGTCTAATTCCAAATCCTCTTTTCTCTACTTTGTTTCACTCGCTGATTCACTTTTAAGAATTTCTACCTGAAGTTTTATGGTTTCCTTGGTAATATAATTAACATACTAAACATAATGCATTTGTATTATGGAATAAAACATATTTCCTTGCTTACTAATTAAGGATCCGTTTATTATTTCTAGTCACAACAGAATGAAAAGAGATTTGGGCTCTCAGACCCCACACCATCTGCATTCCTAATGACAACAGAAATCATGTTGGCACATTCAGAAGAACTAATCCTTTTAGAAATATGTTTTATTTTAGCAGGCAGCAACGTGATTAAACAAAACATCTAAAAGTATATGTGCCCTTGCAGAAACACTTTTTCTAACACTATTTATAAAGGCATAAATAACTGGATAGTAAATACAAGTGCATTGTATAGTCAATGTGTTCTGTTTCTTTATGTTAGCTTAAAATAATTAAGCATAAACTCCAAGAAGGTTTTCAGTTGGATAACATAATTTGCTAAGAGGTTATACTTCTCTTAGTTATATACTAAATGAAACTTACTGGGGGATAATTTTTCTAGCATTTTCTACATCGTCACTGATTTTTAGTGGCCAGTCTATGTTTTTTTCTTTTATTTTCTTGAGTCTTGGGAAACAAAAGGAAATAATTCAAATATACCAGGTACTATCACTTAATACCTTCCCCTTGACCCTTTGGAATTTAAATGATGCCTCAGAGAATCCTTTAGTCCTTTATTCAAGTATTTAAATCCATAGAATAACTGGAAGAAATTTTCTCTTGATTCTACTGATCCATTTACCTCAGGCATTAACAACTTCAGAAGTTGCACACTAAGGATCACTAACAATTAAAAAGTATCCTCCACTTGAGGCACTGAATATTGCTTAGCCTCTTATTGACTAATGTATTTAACCACTATGTGTCTATCTTTGTTTTGCTTTTTAAGATATTATTACAATTCGTGAGGCATGTAGGCTACCTGCCTCCTAATAAGGATTTTCAACATCATAACGGTTCTTAGATATGAGGTAAGATCACTTGAGAAATATTTAAAATAGAGCTGCCTCCTAAAGAGGAACCTCTAGAAATGAGACTTGGCATAGGTATTTTTAAAATTTCCCCATATAATCCTGATGAACATCTCTAGTTAAGAAACAGTATGTTCATTCTTCAGTAAAACATTCAGATGCTTTATTGTGTCTTGTATTTCAATAAACAATTGTTTGTGAATATTGCTAGAAGAATCTAGAATTATTAATTTGAATAGTGCACTTAGCTCTTTAAGCAGATGTTCTATATCATTATGTTCTCTAGACTGCATTTCAGCATTTACTTTGGATACCTTTTATGGTCAATGGTTACTACACATGAGACAATATAATGTATAAGAGTAGGAAATAAATTTGGTTTTGTTTTTAATTTTAATTTCTGTTGTTACATAGTAAATATATATAAGTATATATTTATGAAGTACATGGGATATTTTGACACAAGCATACAGTAAGTAATAATCAAATCAAGGTAAATCATGTATTCATCAGCTCAAGCATTTATCCTTTATGTTAAATTCAATTATACTCTTTCAGTTAAGTTTTAAACGAACAACAAACTATAATTGACTATGGTCACTCTATTGTGCTACCAGATACTAGTTCTTACTCATCCTTTCTATTTCTTGTACCCATTAAATATCCACACTCAACTCCCCCACTATCCTTCCCAGTCTCTGGTAACCATCTTTCAACTATCTATCTCCATGAGTTTAATCGTTTTGATTTTAGGTCCCACAAATAAGTGAGAACAACATGTGAAGTTTGTCTTTCTGTCCCTGGCTTATTTCACTTAAATTAATGAACTTCCATTCCATCCATGATGTTACAAATGACAGGATCTCATTGCTTTTTACACGTGAACAGTACTCCATTGCAGATTAGTATCACATTTGCTTTATTCATTCATCTGCTGGTGGACACTTAGGTTGCTTCCAAATCTTGGCTATTGTAAATAGTGCTGCAACAAACCTAAGAGTGCAGATACATCTTGGATATACTCATTTCCTTTCCTTTGGGTATATAGCAGTGGAATTGCTGAATCATATAGTGCCTATTATTTAGAGGTTTTTTGTTTGTTTGTTTGTTTGTTTGTTTGTTTGTTTGTTTTGGAGATGGTGTCTCGCTCTGTCACCCAGGCTAGAATGCAGTGGCACAATCTCAGCTTTCTGCACCCTCCGTCTCCTGGGTTCAAGCAATTCTCCCACTTCAGCCTCCCGAGTAGCTGGGATTACAGGCGTGTTCCACCATGCCCAGATAATTTTTTATTTTTAGTAGAGACAGGGTTTCACAATGTTGGCCAGGCTGATCTTGAACTCCTGACCTCAGGTGATCCACCCACCTTGGCCTCCCAAATTGCTGGCACTACAGGCGTGAGCCACCATGTCTCGCCTGTTTTTCAGGTTTTTTAGGAACTTCCAAACTGTTCTCCATACTGGTTGTCCTGATTTACACTCTCACCAACAGTATACAGGGTTCCCTTTTCTTCACATCCTCGCCAGCTGCTGCTATTGCCTGACTTTTGGTTAAAAGCCATTTGTACTAGGATGAGATATTTCCTTGTAGTTTTGATTTGCCTTTTTCTGATGATCAATGATATTGAACACTTCTTCATATACCTATTTGACATTTGTATGTCTTCTTTTGAGATACGCCTATTCAGATCTTTGTCCATTTTAAAATCTGATTATTATTTTCCTACCATTTGTGCTTCTTATATAGGTTTACCATTAATCTCTTGTCCGATGGATAGTTTGTCAATATTTTCTCCCATTGTGTTGGTTGTTTCTTCATGTTGTTGATATTTTTTCTTTGCTGTGCAGAAGCTTTTTAACCTGATATGATCCCATTTTTCCATTTTTGCTTTGATTGCCTGTGCTTATGGTGTATTACTCAAGAAATCTTTGCTCGTTTAACTGACCTGGAGAGTTTCTCCAACATTTTCTTTTTTTATTATTATTATACTTTATGTTCTAGGGTACATGTGCACAATGTGCAGGTTTGTTACATATGTATATGTGTGCCATGTTGGTGTGCTGCACCCATTAACTCGTCATTTACATTAGGTATATCTCCTAACGCTATCCTTCCCCCCTCCCCGCACCCCATAATAGGCCCCGGTGTGTGATGTTCCCCTTCCTGTGTCCAAGTGATCTCATTGTTCAGTTCCCACCTATGAGTGAGAACATGTGGTGTTTGGTTTTCTGTTCTTGCGATAGTTTGCTGAGAATGATGGTTTCCAGTTGCATCCATGTCCCTAAAAAGGACACGAACTCATCCTTTTTTATGGCTGTATAGTATTCCATGGTGTATATATGCCACATTTTCTTAATCCAGTCTATCATTGATGGACATGTGGGCTGCTCCCAAGTCTTTGATATTGTGAATAGTGTCACAATAAACATATGCATGCATGTGTCTTTAGAGCAGCATGATTTATAATCCTTTGGGTATATCCCCAGTAAGGGATGGCTGGGTCAAATAGTATTTCTAGTTCTAGATCCTTGAGGAATTGCCACACTGTCTTCCACAATAGTTGAACTAGTTTACAGTCCCACCAACAGTGTAAAAGTATTCCTATTTCTCCACATCCTCTCCAGCACCTGTTGTTTCCTGACTTTTTTAATGATAGCTATTCTAACTGGTGTGAGATGGTATCTCACTGTGGTTTTGATTTGCAATTTTTTTTTTTTTTTTTGGTTTCACATTTTGAGCTCTTAAGTCTTTAATCCACTGTGATTTGATTTTTGTATATGGTGAGATATAGGTGTCTAGTTTCATTCTTCTGTGTATGGATACCCAGTTTTCCCAGAACCATATATTGAAGAGACTGTTCTTTCCCCCATTGTATGTCTTTGGCACCTCTGTCAAAAATGCATTGACTGTAGATGTACAGATTTGTTTCTGGGTTCTCTATTCTGTTTTGTTGGTCTATGTATGTATGCCAGTACCATGCTATTTTCCTTACTGTAGCTCTGTGGTATAATTTGAAGTAAAGTAACGTGATTCCCCCAGTTTTGTTCTTTTTGCTCAGGATAGCTTTGGCTATTCTGGGTCTTTTGTGGTTCCATATAAATTTTAGAATTGTTGTTTCTATTTCTTTAAAAAATGTCACTGCTATTTTGATAGGCATTGCATTGAATCTGTACATTGTTTTGGGCACTGTGGACATTTTAACAATATTGATTCTTCTAATCTATGAACATGAAATATCTTCTCATTTTTTTCTATCCTCTTTAATTTCTTTCACTAGTGTTTTATAGTTTTCATTTTAGAGATCTTTCACTTCTTTGGCTAACTTAAATCTAGGTACTTAATTTTATTTGTGGCTATTGTAAATGGAAATACTCTCTTGATTTCTCTTCAGATTGCTCACTGGTGGCATATAGAAATGCTATTGATTTTTGTAGGTTGATTTTGTATCCTGCACCTTTATTGAATTTATAAGTTGTAATAATTTTTCAGTGGAGTCTTTAGGATTTTTCAAATATAATATTATATCATCAGCAAGGATAATTTGACTTCTTCCTTTCCAATATGGTTGCCCTTTATTTCCTTCTCTTGTCTGATTCCTCTAGTTAGGACTTCCAGTACTATGTTGCATAACAGTAGTGACAGTGGGCATCCTCATCATGTGCCAGATCTTAGAGAAAAGGCTTTCATTTTTTCCCCATTCAGTAGGATACTAGTTGTAGGTCTGTTATATATGGCTGTGTTATAACGAGGTGTGTTCCTTCCACATCCAGCCTTTTTTTTAGAGTTTTTATCATTACAGAATGTTGAATTTTGTCAATATTTTTTTCATGAACCATTAAAATGATCCTGTGGTTTTTGTCCTTCATTCTCTTTATGTGACTATATTGAACCATCCTTGTATCTCTGGAATAAATCACACATGGTCATGATGAATGAACTTTTTAATGTGTCCTTGAATTAGATTTTCTAGTATTTTGTTAAGGACTTTTGCATCAGTGTTCATCAGATATATTGGCCTGTAGTTTTTTTTTTTTTTTTTGATGTGTGTTTATTTGGTTTTGATATTTTGATATCAGGGAAATATTGGCCTCATAGAATGAGTTTGGAAGTTATTCTCTTTGCCTCTATCTTAAAGAATAACTGGAATAGGTTTGGTATTTGTTCTTCTTTAAATGTTTGATAAAATTCAGCAGGGAAGCCATTGGCTCTCAATATTTCATTTGCTGAGAGACTTTATTATGACTTTGATCTCATTACTTGTTATTTGTTCAGATTTTAAATTTCTTCATGGTTCAATCTTCGTAGGCTGCATGTGTCTAGGAATTTATCCATTTCTTCTAGGTTTTCCCATTTATTGACATACAGTTGCCCTTACTAACCTCTAATGATCCTTTGAACTTCTGTTGTATTGGTGTCTTCTTTTTCATCTCTGATCTTGTTTGTGTGGGTCTTCTCAGTATTTTTGTTAGTTAATCTGCCTATTGGTTTATCAATTTTATCCTTTTTTGTTTTATATAAAACAATTTATTTCATGGCTCTTTTGTATTGTTTTTTCATTTCAATTTCATTTATTTTTGCTCTAGTCTTTATTATTTATTTTATTCTACTCACTTTATTATTTATTTTCTTCTGATCTTCCTTTTCTACTTCTTTAACGTGTCAATAGGTTACTAATTTACAGCTTTTCTTCTTTTTTGAAGTAGGCATTTATAGCTATAAACTTGCCTCTTAGTATTCCTTTTGTTGTATCCCATAGGTTTTGGTATGCTGTGTTTCTATTATAATTCATTTACAAAATTTTTTCAGTTTTCTTCTTTGTCTTTCCATTGACCCACTGGTCATTCAGGAGCATATTGTTTAATTTTCATGTTTGTCTAGTTTCCAAAAGGTCTCTTCTTATTGATTTCTAGTTTTATTCCATTGTGGTCAGAAAAGATACTTGATATTATTTCAATTATTTTGAACGTTTTAGGACTTGCTTTGTGTCCTAGCCTATGGTTTGTCCTTGAGAATAATCCATGTGCTGGGAAGAAGGATTTTTATTCAGCAGCCATTAGATGAAATGTTTTTTAAATATCTATTAGGTCCATTGGGTCTATAGGGTAGACTAGATTTCATGTTTCTTTGTTGATTTACTGTTTAGATAATCTATTTAATGGTGAAAGTAGTGTGTTGAAGTGTCTGGATATTATTGTATATAGTTCTCTCTCTCTGTTTATCTCTAGTATTTGCTTGATATATCTGGGTGCTCCAGTGTTGGATGTACATGTATTTATAATCATTATATCCTTTTGCTGAATTGAACCCTGAATCATGACATAGTGCTCTTATTTTCTTCATTTTACATATAATTTTTGTCTTGAAATCTATTGTGTCTCCTATAAGCATAGCTACTCCTGCTTTTTTTGTTTTGTTTTGTTTTGTTTTTGTTTTCCATTGGTGTGGAACATATTTTTCCATATCTTATTTTCAGTCTATATGTATCTTTATAGGGAAGTGTGTTTCTTGTAGGCAACAGATCACTTGGCCTTGTTTTTTATCCATTCAGCCACTCTCTCCTTTGATGAGACAGTTTAGACCATTTGCATTCAATATTATTATTGATAAGTGAGAACATACAGCTGTCATTTTGTTATTCATTTTCTGGTTGTTTTGTGGTCTTCTCTTCCCTCTTTTCTTCCTTCCTCTCTTTGTTTTAGTGAAGAGAATTTTCACCAATAATAAGATTTAATTTCTTACTTTTAATTTTGTGTGTATCTGGTTTTATGTTTTTACATTTGAGATTACTATAAGGCTTGCAAATACTATATTGTAAGCCATTATTTTATACTGATAATAACATAACACTGATTGCATAAACAAGCAAAAAGAAAATAGATAAAAATTCAAAATATCTTATCGTACTCCCCACTTCTCTCCTCAAGCCAAAGAAAGGTGTCTCTTTTGGAGCTGTGAGCTGTGCTGACTGGGTCTGGGGAAGGGGTAATATAAGCACTCCCTTGACTGCCCCACTGGTATCTCACTAAGTCATGTGTCCCCCAATTTCACTGGCTCCCAGCCCAGCACAGTACTGGGCCTTGTCCATGAGTTGCAGACTTTGTGGTCTAGATAATCTTCCATGTTTATTTAGAAGCAAAGCACTATAGCCTACATGTCGAGTCTTGCTAAAACTAAAGTTCCAACTGCTGGGGTGGGTGATTCCCCTCTAGTTAGGGCTGGTCTAAATGCTCTGTCTGTGGGCAATGACTGATTTCTGCCCAATGTTGGCAGCACTGTGTTCCAATGCAAAGTCCCACAATTGCTGCACTCTCCCTGCCCATATGCACAGATTATTTATCTATGCCATGCAACTGCTACTGGGGATGTTGGAGGAGAGGTGGCATTGGTGATTCAAGACTGTCTTTTCTACTCTCTCTCCAGTGCCTCTTTCAGAGACATAAAGTGAAAACCAGGTACTGTGATAACTCGCCTGAATTGGTTCTTGTCTTTCTGTATGTGGATAGTTGTTAAATTTGGTGTTACTGTGGGATGAGTAGAGGCTTCCATTCAGCCATTTTGCTTACCTACTAAGAAATGAGTTTGCCTTGCTAATTACTGTATCTACATTTCTTAGCCCAGTGTAAACTTATAAAAGAAGCTCAATAGATGCTGATAAATGAATCATAAACTTTCGTATAACAGGCCATTCACCTTTTGGTAAGGGTAACCCTCAATTCAACAAGAAAATGTACTATTTCTAAAACATATGCTATGTGTTATGATTTGCACAATGGCTTGTGACTTGCACAAATGACATCCTTTGTAACTATTCAAATCATCATTGAAATATAGGTTATCAGACTTGCCCTACTTGTGTAGCAAATCCACAGTTTATGTAAATTATAGGAAAGCCAAGATTCAGTCACTCATTAAGTCTTTCCATTTAAATCTCCCCTCATGTTTGTGAAGTTTAAACCAACCCATTGCTGCAATTATGGATGCTCTCTTGAAGCAATAGCATGAAGGTTTTGCAAATGGCCTTAAGAACCTCCAAGGAAACTGCTTGGAATTTTTGTTATCTTGTTTTGTTTTGTTTGAGACATGGTGACTTACTCCGTCACCCAGGCTGAGTGCAAAGGCATGATCATGGCTCACTGCAACCTCAAAATCTTGGGCCCAAGTGATCCTCCCACTTCAGCTTCCTGAGTGGCTGGAACTACAGGTGCACATCACATTGCTGGCTAAGCCTTGGAATTTTCATCATCCAACATCATCCACAAGAGGGTATTATAATGGTCAACATGTTTTCTCATCTATAGGGGTATGTGGTTTTATTTAAATATATTCTTCTGGATTCTGAGAATCAAATCAACCATTTACGTTTATAATGTAATTACTTATAAAATCAATAAGGAATATTCATTTTGCAGATTAACAAGGATGGTCCCTTTGCTTTTAAAGTATACATTTAGTATGTATTTCCATCTTAATAATAAAGATTTTCTTTGCATGTTGGAAAGTCATAGATTTGTATTTTTTTAATACAATGAGATTTCTTAGTTACTTAGAAACTTTTTCATATCCATATCATCATAAAATAGTGTGCAAGCTGGAAGATATATTTCTAATAAGTGTAGCTATTACTCTTAAAACGTACAGCTGGGCATGATGGCTCACATCTGTACTCCTAGCACTTTGGAGGCCAAGGCAGGTGGATCACTTGAGGCCAGAAGTTCAAGACCAGTCTGGACAACATGGTGAGACCCTGTCTCTATTAAAAAGACAAAAAAAAATTTCGCTGGACATGGTGGTGCACGCTTGTAATCCCAACTACTTGGGAGGCTGAGGCACAATAATCACTTGAACCTGGGAGGCAGATGTTGCAGTGAGCCAAGATCATGCCACTGCACTTCAGCCTGGATAAAAGAGCGAGACTCTGTCTCAAACAACAACAACAACAAAAACAGACCAAGACAATATGATATGTGAGAGCTATCAATTTAGCCAAATAAACAGAATGAGTTTTTGGTGGTTCAGATATTACAACATGTCTAACACATAATATTCCTTGATTAAGATAGGAGACATCTACAAATGATATTCTATCGGTATTTCTAGGAGGGACATCTGTAAAGTTAGTAGAGGACATGCTTACAGCATGAAGAAATGTTAAACAGTCATGAATTTCACCTTTAACAAAAGAGTGATGTAAAAGAGTTTAATTCAGATTGGATTAGCATTTGGAGGTTTTAAGGAAAGTAAACTATAAAAGAATTTTGGAGAGTGTAACTCAGCTGGCCAAAAGTTGTTGAGCTTTTTGTTACTTTGTTTTGTTTTGTTTTTCATTCCCCCCAAGATTGTAAGGCTCCTATAGCATACAGATCTCATATACTAAAAGGCCAAGCTTGAAAAATTCTGGTAAGAATTAAATTAATTAGGCTGACACCATTACAGGTTATAAACAAGATGAATATGCTTAAATAAGATTAAAACAAATTGTAAG
Source organism: Colobus angolensis palliatus (assembly GCF_000951035.1). NCBI lineage: Eukaryota > Metazoa > Chordata > Mammalia > Primates > Cercopithecidae > Colobus > Colobus angolensis. The sequence goes on along the minus strand of NW_012117010.1, from coordinate 1,836,402 downwards.
ATATGTAATGAGTTTATGACGATTTTCCAGTTTCTGGGTAAACTTTTTTTTTTTTTTTTTTATTGAGACAGTCTCTCTCTGTTGCCCAGGCTGGAGTGCAGTGGCACGGTAGTGGCTCACTGCAAGATCCACCTCCCGGGTTTGCCATTCTCCTGCCTCAGCCTCCCAAGTAACTGGGACTATAGGCACCCGCCATCATGCCCGGCTAAATTTTTGTATTTTTAACAGAGACGGGGTTTCACCGTGTTAGCCAGGATGGTCTCGATCTCCTGACTTTGTGATCCACCCGCCTCGGCATTCCAAAGTGCTAGGATTACAGGCTTTATGCACAAAAGTGAGTAGTTTAACTTAGCTAGGCTATCCCAAATCTAGAGGATTTCTCTTATGTTTGATTAATGAAGAAGAAGGCAACTTCCACTTCCAGCCATGACAGAGTAACAGGGACTGAATGTATTGTCCGACTCTAAAATAACCAGTAAACTGGTAAAATATATGAGATAATTTTCAGACATTGATCTACAGTCAACACAGAGTTGTGATACTTAGAGGATTTCGGATTCATGATCCTTCATTTAAGGAGTTAGGAAAGAGTAACAATAGTTACAAGAAAGATGAAATAACTATTTAAAATATGCTTCCCTAAAATTTTCTGTGTTACTATGCTGGGTGTAACATTAGTGTGTGATATTTGTGTCATATGTTCCCTGTTAATTAAAAACCAATGAAAACTTATGGTAAATGTATAACTCTTAAAACTTCAGATATTCTTAGGATAGTGGGAAAGATGGTGTGTATTATAAGAAAATATGTTGATGGACTGATGAACTTTCCTCAGGATATTCACATTTTAATAATGAAAACTAGTTATAAGCATCCAAATACCTTTAGTGTAATAAGCACTATAATAAAACAATGTACAGTTTTACGAAAGCCAAGAACAGGCAGAAAAAAAGCTATGTCTGACCTGTGACCTTACAGATTTTGATGTTTTAGATGGAGACTGAAATATAAGTGGGAAATTCCCTTAACAGAGAAAAATTTGTGTTTATTTGGTACACTTCTATTAAACAAATGTCTAGCAAATGAATATTATTTGTTGAATAAAAAATAGATGTTGTGGAATGAAAATAGGTAAAATTAACATAGAAAGAAATAGGTATTGTTTCACTAATAATACCTAGGGGCAGATTATGTCTGAAAGGCAGGCTAATCAAGTTGATTAAGCAATATTAATAATTAAGTAATACTATCTTTTAAAGTAATTCACTGCCTACCAGAATAGTGTCTTTTAAAGGGCAGCCAACATAGTTCACATGTAGGAAAATAATAGCCCACAAATAAAATTTTCACACTTTCTGCTAAAATTAGGCCATAGTAGAAAAGTCTCACACTCTTTTATTTGAAAAATTATTTCAGAAGCAATGTTTCCCTAAGCTAAATCTTACATTAGTATCCCTGACAACTTTATTTTCATCCAAATAAAAATGGAATCATCACCTTAAGAAAAGTCATATGACTTTCATTATCATCACGGAAAATAGGTATAACAGCAACAATGCTAGGATAGAAATTGGGATAACTTGGATTTAGTGTAAACTATACATTAAAAATTAACATGGCTTTGAAGAAACCAAGGTCTCATTTTTTCATCTATAACATGAGAAGGACTACACATTCTCTATGGCCTCACTCCAAATCAAATATGCTGGGACCTTGGTAAACACAGATCATTTTTTCTTGATGTTTCAGATGTGCATTTTCAAGTTTTTTATGTGTGTCGTTGTGTGCACTTGCATGCCTGTAAATGTGTGTTTGTGTGTGC
>NW_012117010.1:1826860-1834530 GCF_000951035.1 Colobus angolensis palliatus | reverse complement strand
GATGGTCTCGATCTCCTGACCTCGTGATCCGCCCGTCTCGGCCTCCCAAAGTGCTGGGATTACAGGCTTGAGCCACCGCGCCCGGCCCATAGTTCTTTTTCTATCTTTAAGATTTACAATTGAGGATAGTAGGGTTAAAAAGTATGTAATTAACTTGCCCAAGGTCATGGAGCTAGTAAATGGCTGAGCCAAAATTACAGTTTAGAGTGTTTGACTGAAGCATATGCCCTTAAATGCTGAAATGTGATTATCTTGGCTTTATGCTCTTTTATCTAATCTCCCATGTAAAACATTGCACATATTTGCAGGAGAGTTTATATGATTTGAGAGTATAACAAGTGGCCACAAAGCTTCTCTGTGTGTGGCTAACTGATCTATTGAGAAATAAAAAATATAACATCATCTGCTATTCACCTGAGTTTACTGGTCTTGACTGCAAAAACAGATGACATGCCTGTGACTATGCAATAGCACATAAACATTCTGGAATGGAGTAAATGAGACCACAAGACTAAAAGCAACATTGCCGTAGCTTTAGAACTAACTCTATGTTTTTCCCTCTCTTTCAGCAATTTATTTGCTAAGTGATTATATTATGCATGATATTTATGGACACATTGGGCATACTTTGACCATAATCATCATCATGAAAGAATGCATGCTTAGATTAGCTGAATTATGAATATATCAACTATTACTAATATTATGATTACAAATAAAATTACATTAAGAATTTCATAAGCATGGCAAATGTATTTCAACAATATTATTGTGTTTGGTACTTTAAAAGATTTGAAATAGCTTTTGTAATTATAACTAAGTCAATTATCCCCCAATTATTTCATAAATTTAATGTAATTACAATCAAGTTCTCAGGGCATTCCTTTTCTTGTAACAATTTGGTATATCAATATTTAGGTTCATCTAAAGAATAAAGAAGTAGGGGATTACCCTACTACATATAAAATATATTAAAGCCATAGTAATAAAATATATGGTACTAGTATTTGATTTTTTTTTTTTTTTTTTTTGAGATGGAGTCTCACTCTGTCACCTAGGCTGGAGTGCAGTGGCCGGATCTCAGCTTACTGCAAGCTCCACCTCTTGGGTTTAGGCCATTCTCCTGCCTCAGCCTCCCGAGTAGCTGGGACTACAGGGGCCCTTCACCTCGTCCAGCTAGTTTTTTGCATTTTTTAGTAGAGACGGGGTTTCACCGTGTTAGCCAGGATGGTCTCGATCTCCTGACTTTGTGATCCTCCCGCCTCGGCATTCCAAAGTGCTAGGATTACAGGCTTTATGCACAAAAGTGAGTAGTTTAACTTAGCTAGGCTATCCCAAATCTAGAGGATTTCTCTTATGTTTGATTAATGAAGAAGAAGGCAACTTCCACTTCCAGCCATGACAGAGTAACAGGGACTGAATGTATTGTCCGACTCTAAAATAACCAGTAAACTGGTAAAATATATGAGATAATTTTCAGACATTGATCTACAGTCAACACAGAGTTGTGATACTTAGAGGATTTCGGATTCATGATCCTTCATTTAAGGAGTTAGGAAAGAGTAACAATAGTTACAAGAAAGATGAAATAACTATTTAAAATATGCTTCCCTAAAATTTTCTGTGTTACTATGCTGGGTGTAACATTAGTGTGTGATATTTGTGTCATATGTTCCCTGTTAATTAAAAACCAATGAAAACTTATGGTAAATGTATAACTCTTAAAACTTCAGATATTCTTAGGATAGTGGGAAAGATGGTGTGTATTATAAGAAAATATGTTGATGGACTGATGAACTTTCCTCAGGATATTCACATTTTAATAATGAAAACTAGTTATAAGCATCCAAATACCTTTAGTGTAATAAGCACTATAATAAAACAATGTACAGTTTTACGAAAGCCAAGAACAGGCAGAAAAAAAGCTATGTCTGACCTGTGACCTTACAGATTTTGATGTTTTAGATGGAGACTGAAATATAAGTGGGAAATTCCCTTAACAGAGAAAAATTTGTGTTTATTTGGTACACTTCTATTAAACAAATGTCTAGCAAATGAATATTATTTGTTGAATAAAAAATAGATGTTGTGGAATGAAAATAGGTAAAATTAACATAGAAAGAAATAGGTATTGTTTCACTAATAATACCTAGGGGCAGATTATGTCTGAAAGGCAGGCTAATCAAGTTGATTAAGCAATATTAATAATTAAGTAATACTATCTTTTAAAGTAATTCACTGCCTACCAGAATAGTGTCTTTTAAAGGGCAGCCAACATAGTTCACATGTAGGAAAATAATAGCCCACAAATAAAATTTTCACACTTTCTGCTAAAATTAGGCCATAGTAGAAAAGTCTCACACTCTTTTATTTGAAAAATTATTTCAGAAGCAATGTTTCCCTAAGCTAAATCTTACATTAGTATCCCTGACAACTTTATTTTCATCCAAATAAAAATGGAATCATCACCTTAAGAAAAGTCATATGACTTTCATTATCATCACGGAAAATAGGTATAACAGCAACAATGCTAGGATAGAAATTGGGATAACTTGGATTTAGTGTAAACTATACATTAAAAATTAACATGGCTTTGAAGAAACCAAGGTCTCATTTTTTCATCTATAACATGAGAAGGACTACACATTCTCTATGGCCTCACTCCAAATCAAATATGCTGGGACCTTGGTAAACACAGATCATTTTTTCTTGATGTTTCAGATGTGCATTTTCAAGTTTTTTATGTGTGTCGTTGTGTGCACTTGCATGCCTGTAAATGTGTGTTTGTGTGTGCGTAGTATATCATACTTCTTATCTCAGAAACAGGAATATAACCAGTTTAGGTAGGAATTTCTTTGACAGACACGTATTTTCGTTCAATAAGTAAACCACACTTTAGGGTATTAAACTAACTCCCAGGTTTTGTGTACCTAGGCCAATAAATATGTCAAGTCTATCTTGCTGTTGATGTCAGTTATACTTTTATTTTCTAGTTCTTTCTAGTTAATAGACTAGTAAGTCAGTGAAAGGACAAATGAAACCAAGACCAATCACCTGAAAGAAGAACAGTTTTCAGAATTTCGTCTGTGTGAGACTTAAATTTACAATTGTACTTCTTTTCTCTGCTAAGACCTATTAGAAGTCCAAAAAATACATAAAGAATAGGTAGGTATTTCAATGAAAATATGTTAAGTTTGATGTTGATAGAAGGTAGTAGTCTTAGTATCAAAATGCAATTGATTTGACCAAGGACAGATGAAATTTTCTTAGTATATAACTTTCTTTTATTTTCTAAAAATTTTAATCACATTAAAACGTTCTCTTTGGAAAAGGTTAAATGGTATAGAAACAGACAAAGCAAAATAAGAGCCTCTGCACTACCAACTATTGCTACCACTTCCTTTACACAGGTAAGCCACTGCCAGAGATCCAGTATGCTTTCTGTCGGGCCTCTCTATGTGTAGAGATTTAGTTTTATACATAGATTTCACATGTAAATTAAAATCATTGTATGTATGCTCTGACTCCTATGTAATTATTATAACTTACATGTCTTTCTGTGTTGGTACATTTAGGTGTCTCTCATTGTCTCTAACAGATACAAGAGTGTGACTATGCCCATATTTCTGTGTTCTCAACAAAACTTGACATTTTCAAACTTAAAATATGTATTAATGTTATAGATGAAAACAATATCACTTTCTTAAATTCTCAAATACAACTGTGATTCAGCACTTTTTATATGTGTATTAGACATTCGCATTCTCTTTGTGAATGACTGATGAAAGCCTTTCCACATCTTTTAATTGACCTGCTTGTCCTTTTACAGTCTCTATATATTCTGCATAGAAATCCTTTTCAGTTAAATGTGTTGCACAGATTTTCTTCTAGTTTGCAAATTATCTTTTAACTTTGTATGTAAAATCCTTACTGAGCTACTGTGAACTTGTATGTCATTTGAGCTAGCATTCTTTCTTGTGGCTGCTAGGTTATGTTTTACTCAGAAAAGCATTTCTCATTTTAAGATTATTTTTAGATTAATGTTTTCTTTAATTTTGTTTTAGTTTTTTTCTGTGTGTTTTACACTTCGTATTAATTCACCTGGAATTATGTTTTGTCAGGGAATGAGGTAGGAGTGCATCTAATCTGTTTTTTCCTCCAGATGAATAACCCATTTTTCTAATTTAAAATAATATATTTTCTCTGACCCGCCTTGCAAGCTGCTTTAAAATTCTATATATATCATGAACCAAATACTTATGTAAAAATATCTCCTTATGAATGCTATTTAAAGCAACATTTTTCTACTTGTCTTTTAATGTCTTGATATAATTTTTAAATTACTATAGCTTTTAGGCATAATTAAGTATATGGTAATGTAGGTCACAGCACACTGGGAATTTTTTAAAAAATATTAGCATTATTTTGCAATTTTTCCTTATAGAGTGATTTTAAATTTTTTCAAATTTTATAAATTATCCTCCTTGCATCCAGTAGAAATGACACTGAATTCATAGAATTTACATTAATAGTAAGACTCTTCCATTGATTAATTGATTGATTTGTATACAACCCGCAGAAAAGTTTTTCAATAAAGGAACAATTCTTAGACTTATTCCTATGTATTTTATTTTCTTGCAATAGTAAAATAGATTGATTTGTTCTGTTCCTGAATAAATTCTGATGCATTTTTAAGCAGAAAAAGTTCTGTTTATTTTGGATGTTGATCTTTTTTTAGCTATCTTAATAGAATATCTCATGAGTTACTACTTTTTAATTGATTTACTTAGATTTTATAAATAAACAGTAATAGCACCTTCAAATAGTTACAAGTGCTTTTTTTTCTCTTGTTAATCTTCAGTGAAATATTGAATAGTAGCAGTGACCACCGGCAATCTTGTCTTATAGTACTGTCTTTGTTGAGAATATAATTAATTTTTTACAATCACATATGTTCCTTAGTGTAGTGTTGCTTTGTTTTTATCTTTATACTGAACTAGAGACTGTGCTTGTGCCCCTTGCTTATTGAAGTGTAAGTTTGTTTAATTATAAGTAGGCTTGAATGTTATCTAAAGCCCTTTGTATTAAACCTTTTAGCAATCCTGGACCAAACTCTACTGTGTCATAACGTTATCTCTCAATTTCTCTTTGCCAACACACTAGTTTGCACTATCCTTGGAATAAACTAGTCTTGAAGTGAGACAGTACTGCAAGGACCTAGGACCTTAATCTAATCTGCTTGAAGGACCAAAAAAAAATTGCGTTCATGTCTCTTATTCTCTAAAATTTAACTCTATTAAAAGATGTTTATGGTGGAAAGTTATCATTTTGCTGTTGAAATACAAAAACAAGTGTAATGGGATCGTTAATTATCTAAAACAATCAGATGCTTTTGTCTACTATGTCAAATGTAAGTGCGCTAGTTTTCGGAATCTAATTTTCAACTAACTCAACTATCAGGGAGGCTTTTGCTAAAAGATTTTTACTTTTTCACAAATGGCAAATAAAGCAATGTAATAATTTTTTCTTTCATCTTTTTCTATGTTTCTTTAAGATTTATTTAACCTTTATCTATAGGTTCTAACCTTTACACACCATTAGTGTGTGACTAATAGTCCTAAGAGGATGAATTAAAGAAATTCTACATTAGCAGCTCATCATCATTTCACCTCATTGCAAGGTGCAAGTCCCTTCTCCTCAATTACTCTTCTCTCCTTTCAGTAGATGAAGGGTTGCCCTAAAATAAAGGCCCTTCAGTTTGGTCCCCAGTGCTTTTATTCCCTCATTGTAATTTAATCCATTTTGTCATTGGGTACATATTTATTGAGCAACTATTAGTTATCCAGTACTGTCCTCAGTGCTGGGGACAGAATGGGGACTAAGGCAAGGTTCTCATCCTTATAACATTTGCATTATAGTGGGAGGAATCAGTGGGGGTGACCTTGACAATAAGAAAATATATAAATGATAAAGATTGAAACATGCTTAAAGAAAATAAAAAGGAATGATTGAAAGATGGAGGAAGGCCCATCTGAAGAGGTAAAATTTGAAATGAGACCTGAATGGTAAGAAGGAGCTGTCCACGGTAAAATTCTTATGAAAGATAATTACTAGTAGAGGTGAAAGGATCAGCTATAGATCCAGAGAAGGAATGAGGTTGATAGATTCAAGGAACAGAAATAAGGCAAAGCCTCATGAACCATATTCACTTCCTACTGAACTCTGCCTATTCCCTTCTAACAGACACTTTGGAAATCATAACTTATTACAAAGCCAGACCACCCACTGGGAAGTGGCATGGAACACTAATCATAATTAAATGTAACCTTCTTTCTATTTTGTCATATTTTCATCATTATCTTAGCATATTCCTCACGATACTAATTAAGGTCTGTTTTTTAGATCTTTGTCTCCAGCACTGAACTGTGAAATCCTTAATCCTTAACTGAAGAGTCAGTCTTATTCAGTTGTGCCTTAGGCTCCTATTGGCTAACAAAGTATTTTTAACATAATATTATAAACTAAAGAAACTCTTACATGATCCATTATTTTCTAATATATTCATATGAATGACAAATAATGGCATAAAAATGTTGTGGAGGAAAAGTAGGTAGTGTCAGAAAATATAAATGAGCCAAATGCAAAGATTATAGGATAAATAAATTTTCTCGAAAAATTTATATATTACAAAATCACCATCCTTTAGTTAAATATATCTAGATTTCAGTAACTAAGACAGGTGATCAAGAATAACAGAAGATATCATATTTGGGAAAGTATTTACTCATTTGATTGCAGTAAACAATTTATAAGGCATTGCTAAATTTATAAGGTACATTTTGGTACAGAACATATTTTTGGAACTCGTTGCAGAAAAATTCTTAGAATGGCAAGGGAAAATTCTAAAGGTGAATAAAATGTTTGAAAATGTGTTCGAAAAATAAATGTGGCTTAGGAAAAAAATTAGATAATTATCTGAAAAAGAGACAGCAATCCCTCCCTTTTATCAAGAAAGAAGTAGTGGAATTTTGCCCCTTTTGAGTTTTGTTGACTAGGTTTCATTGATTGACTTCAGGTAACATGTCTCAGATTGTAATTGACTTTGTTTATGTACATGCAGGGCAAATTGTAATACTATTTGAATAAATAACAAGGATTTTGTTTTAACCAAAAATTGCTCATTAAAGTTATATCTCTCCAAGTGATTCTCAAAATTGCTATGACCCTTTCCTCCACCTTTCATATTTTTTCTCTATATTGCTACTTGTGGCCAATAGGCTGAAGCTATGCTTATTTTGAAATCAAATAACAATAGATGTCTTACTTCAACTAAACCATGTAAAACCCAGTAAATACTTTGTGTAAATTGACATGCCTTTAAAAAGCAAGTTTGTTTAAGTATGCCAGGCTGGTGGAAAGAACTTTGATTTATATCAGAAGAACTAGATTTTACTTCCAAATCAGTTAAGAATAACACTATATGATCTTACAAATATTCTATCAGTTATCTTTAATCCACAATAAAGTACACTTTACATGTTTCCCTTTTATTTTATAAGTGATATCATTAACAACAGACTAAAATTGCTATTTGCACTAACTTAGTAAAGTGCATCATAATGGCAACTAATGAAGATTGAATGCTTACAGTAAGTGAGGTACGGTGATAA
>NW_012117010.1:1787054-1826470 GCF_000951035.1 Colobus angolensis palliatus | reverse complement strand
AGTAGCTGGGACTACAGGGGCCCTTCACCTCGTCCAGCTAGTTTTTTGCATTTTTTAGTAGAGACGGGGTTTCACCGTGTTAGCCAGGATGGTCTCGATCTCCTGACCTCGTGATCCTCCCGTCTCAGCCTCCCAAAGTGCTGGGATTACAGGCTTGAGCCACCGTGCCTGGCCTGTACTAGTATTTGAATAGATGTATTTGAAAGAGAAAAGAAAATCCAGAAATAGATACTTAGATATACGGAAAATTCATTATTATGATGGCTAAACTTGATTTCAGTGAGGATAGAATATCCACTAAAATATGCTAGGACAAATTGTTACAATAGATGAGTCAATACTGAATGAGAGTTCCTGTTGTCCCACAATTTGTCAGCATTTGATGTTATCAGTGTTTGGGGTTTTAGCCATCCTAATAGGTGTGCAGTAGTATTTTATTGTCATTTTAATTTACAATTCCCCAATAACATATTTTTGTATGCTTATTTTGTATCATCTTTTGTGAGATTAAGATATTTGCCCACTTTTAATTGGGTCATTTGCTTTCTCATTATTCAGTTTTAAGAGTTGTTTGAATATCTAGGATACCAGTTTTTATCAGATATGTGTTTTTAGAAATATGTTATCCAGCTTGTGACTTATCTTTTTATTCTCTTAACAGTGTCTCTCATAGAAGAAAGGTTTTTAATTTAATAAAGTCCAAATTATTGATTTTTTCTTTTATGAATTGTGCTTTGGCTATTGTATCTATAAAACCACAGCCAAAGCCAAAACCATCAAGATTTTCTCCAAGCCTTCAAGCTATGTTTGTTCTAGGCCTTTTATAGTTGTACATTAACTCTGAATTTAAATTTTATCTTCTTTCAATATTTCAATTTGATATTCCACTATCATCTCTCCCTTACTCATTCTGATAAAAATCTGCAGTCTTTTGAATTGTTGCTTCTCTGTATGTAATATGTCATTTCTTTCCTGTTATCACTTTGACTATTTTTCTTAATCTTTTGCTTTCAGTAGTTTGACTTTATGTTTAGATGTGATTTCTTAGTATGCATTCAGCTTGGAGATAACTGAGCTTCTTGAATTTAAACAGCTATGTCTTTCCCCAGATTTAGGAAATTTGAACACATTATTATTTCAAATATTTTTTTCTTCCCCAATGTACCTCATTTAATTCAGGGACTCTAAACACATACACTTAAAATTTCTGAAATTGTCCCATAGGGATCTGGTTTCTCTTAATCTTTGATTTTTTTCTGGCATTGGCTAATTATGTTCATATCTCCTGAAGTTTATTCACATTTTTGTCATCTCCAATCTCCTATTAAGTGCATCTAAATACTTATTTCAGATATGGTACTTTTCAGTTCTATAATTTTCACGTTTCTTATCTAAACTTTCTATTGAACTTCTGGATTTTATATAGCTCACTCATTACAAGCAATTTTCCTTTATACCCTTTAGCAATACAGTAGCAGCATTAATAATTATTGTCAGCTAATTCCAACATTTGACTCCACTTAGGGTCAGTTTCCATTAATTGCCTTTTCTCTTGAGTGTAGCTACCTATTTCTTATTTATTTTTATACGGCAAATTAGGTAGACTACACGCTGACTTCTGAATTATACATAGACACTTTGGATTTTGTTATGTTTCCCCAAAAGGAAAATTTTTGCAGAGAGTTGTCTTGTCTTACTTAACTCAAGGTCAAACTGCAAAATGGCCTTTCCAGTGGTCAGTGCTGGCTGAAATGTCACTTCTGTTCTTTCAGCTTAACTGGGCTACTTGGAATCTATTTGGTACATGTGCAGCTCAAGTATTACATAGAAATTTGAGCAGAGATCATAAAAAGAATTTTGGTCTTCTCTATTTCTCTTCTTTCTGGAATTTCTGTGCTCACTTTTCAGTTGCCATGATTGCCCTGAATTCTATTCTCTAACACTGCAAGTCTGTCATAATGAAGGTTTTTTTTTTTTCTTTTTTTTTTTTGAGACAGAGTCTCTCTCTGTTGCTCAGGCTGGAGTGCAGTGGCAGTCTCGGCTCACTGCAAGCTCTGCCTCCCGGATTCACGCCATTCTCCTGCCTCAGCCTCCGGAGTAGCTGGGACTACAGGCGCCCGCCACCAGGCCCAGCTAATTTTTTGTATTTTTAGTACAGATGGGGTTTCACCATGTTAGCCGGGAATGAAGGTTTTATTATGCCTGTATTAGCCACCTGGCACAGCACATACTAAAGCATATTTTATTCTTAAAGGGATAAAAATCTCAGACAGTACAGTTTTTTTCTTCCAAGAAGGGACTCCAACCAGATCTTCCTGCTATCAGTCACTCTCCAGTGCTCTCAGATAGTTATTTTATTTTAATTTCGTGTCTAGAGTTTATGGTTGTTATTTGTCCCAATAAGAGCTATTACGCCATTGCAAAGACTGAAAACTTTGAAGCAATGTTTTCGGTAGCAAAAAATTGCATATAACCCGATGTCCAGTGGCAGTGAGTGGTATGGTTACATAAATTGTATTATAATCACAAAAAGGAGTGTTAAACACCCCTAAAAATGAATGAGTTACAGCTATGTCCCATAGCATAGGTGAATGCTATATAATATTTGATGTTAGACATATTATGCCACTTCAGAAACAACATATGATAATCTTTATGACTAAAGAGAACACCAGCTTAATACTACACATTCTAACACTGCCATCACTCCAAAGCAGGGATCAGCAAACTTTTTTGGAAAGGAGCTAGATGACAAATATTTTAGACTTTTCAGGCTACAGGGTCTTTGTTGCAACTGCTTACCTTCATCAAAATATGAAATCAGCCATAGACAATACACCAATAAATGACTGTATTGGGCATGGCAACATGTTCCAATATATTTTTATCTCCAAAATCAGGCAGGGGGTTGGATTTAGTCCATGGTCATACTTGTCAATCCTTGTTCTGGATGATTTCCAAGAGCACTTCTGAGCTACTACAGAAAAGCTTTCTGTAGTTTTTAGAAATATTTTAGAAATATACTAAAATATACTATAGAAAACCTGCTGAAGCAGCTCAGAGACTCAGGCTGCTTTGACCGTTTGGCACCACGTAATCTCAGAATCAGGGCTTCTCCAAGATCACAATATCATTTTAAAAAGAGCACTGGAGGCAATTTTATACCAACAATTAAATGTTGCAGTCCAGAATTTATACACACTACTTCTACTCAGAGTCTGTTTCCCAAAATTGACCCTGTGTTCCAAACCAAGTATGAGAAAGCTGAGAAAGAGAGGAGAACACTTGTAAACATTAGAATTATCTGACTTAATGCTGAGGGGAAAAGAAGTCCCACATGATTATACAAAGCATAAGCAGTATGTTATACTGTAAAATCCAGCAAAAAAATCAATAACATTGGTAGGTATTTAAAGATATGTTATGATAACAAAAGGTCAAAAATGAAAATAAGTGATCAACTCAAAATTAAGAATGTTAATTTGCTGTAGACAGCAGTAATAGACTAATATAATGGAAGAGCACATAGGTACAATTAAACTTGTGGTGTTATTTTAATTCTTAGACTAGGCAATGTGTTTAAGAATGTTTATTATTAGAAAAGAAAATATTTCCGTTATGAGAATTATATATAGTCAGAGATTATATATTACTTCTCCCACAAAATAAACCTTTGGAACAAGTTATATCTTTATATTACATGCTTACATTGCACATTACCTGTCCTCACTGTAATTTAGAAGTTTTTATATAATTATATTTGTTGAACAACCATTGTTTCCATTACATGGAAAGCTCTATGAGAAAATGGCTATGTATGTCTTTTTCTTCTTATCTTTCTAATGCCCATAATGATTTCTGCATTATTACAGGTATTTTTAAAATATTTGAATAAGTGAACTTGCAAGCACAGAAAATAAAATGAAAAAAATTGCTTAAATATCTCATACTAAAAACAACTCAATATAAAATATAGGTTACTTAATTTTAGATTTTTTGCTATTATTTTTTCTTCATTTGTATTACATAGTTATGATCACACATTTATTTTCATGTTGTTTTTTACTTAACATGACAACATAAGTCATTTCCATATTAATATAAGCACTAACATAATAATTTTATAGGACTTTATTTCTGAATGTTCCATTCAGAAATGTTTCTATAGTCGGCTTACTCATTTCTCTAGTAAATAGTGGAGATTTAGTTTTGTCACTGTTAGGGTTACCACGATTTAAAAATATGAGAATAAACATTTTTGACAGTTTTTATGGCTGTTTTTTATCTTAGGTGATATATTCATAATACAAATTCTGGTGACATTTTATGATAATTTTGCAGATTTTTAATGATTATTGAAAAGTCAACATTTACCTTTGACTTTATTTAATGAAAATTCAACTGTGATCTGATAACTAGATTAGTGGCCTGCTAAATTAAAGGATTTAGGTATTTGTTATTGTTATTTAGTATTGGATGATATATTTTTTCCAGTAGTGGACACTGTAAATGCTACAGAAAAATAAATTTTTATAACGTAAATACCTTTAGACAGAAAGCATGCCAGAGAAGACAGAATCTTGATTCTTCTGGAGGGCAGTTTCAAAAAGCACGGCAGAGTTTCAGCTAGCCAAGCAATTCTCTTGAGGACAAATGTAGAGTATAAAGAGTTGGTTCCAAGAATGCTTACGGAAGATGAAATTATAAAGATAACTGCAAGCTATATGAGTTGCATTTACTGTTCTCCTAATTGAGAAGAGGCACTCAAAATCCAGGTATTAAGGACTCAGTAATATGTAATATGTGCATCCAGGAATATCGCCACAAACTCCAAACATCTTACTTTAGCCTAGTCCTGCTTATTTCCAGAAAAGATAATCAAATCAATTTTATTTAAATGCTAAATGAAGTAAAAAAAAAAACTTAGCGTGTAAGAGTAGTCATAAAATGCTATATAAAATGCTTGACAAAGTGGGTTGCTTTCCATTTAAAGATGCAAGAATGTTGACACAGATTTTGAATGTTGGATAATCATTAGCTATCATTTTTGGAACTGACAGAGGAAGAATGGAAAAACAACTTTGCACACTTTTTCTGAGGCATATATGACCATATTGTGCTTAAGTGACCAAATATCTTTGGTCCAACTAATGATTTTCACCTTCCTATGACGTGGACATAAATTTAGAAAAAAATAGTTAGAATTGTTTTTTCACCTGAAACTAATTTTTAGATTTTTCAGAGGCCTCCGGAAAAAAATACTGTTTTACCTTATGAAAAATGAATGCAAGAAATAATTAGCTATTTGGTAACTCCATATTTATTAATTAGCTCAGGACAATTAGAAGAGCTTTTTGGGAACAGTGGTCAAACCAAAAGAGAAACTTTGTCCTTTTTATGTTAATTTTGCACATTTAAAATAGTACTAATATAAATATTTTAGAGACAGTAATGTACATAAAGGTCTTAGAGACTTGTCAATATGCTTACTTTCCATAATACGTTCTTACCCTCAGAGAATATGCTGATTAATTTCTTATGAAATGGTGAGATATTGTACCTCAGGAGAGAATTTGACTTTCCTCCAGTCTGCTATTGTTGGTTACTGTAATAAAGTAATCACAACCATTTAGTCTTCAAAAGAGAAAATTACATTAAAAAATTTGAAATACGATTATATTTATGTTTTTAATTTTGAGAGTTAAAATATTTTACTTCACTTCACTATAAGGGGACACATTAGAACAAAAACTAAATTCCCTTTTATAGGGACATAAAAACACAAGACACATTTACTGTGGCTTTGTGCTTGTCTATCATTACGGACAGATAAAGTATGTGTTTAATGAAGAAACAGAAGATAACATTCATCTGGCACTTGTTTGTGGTTTTCACTAATGTCTATTATTCTCAAAGGCCATGAAGATATGGTCTAAGCTAGTTTTCAAAAAATAAACAGCATATAATCAATTCTTCAGATTAAATCTTACTTCCAAGGGCAACATTTAAAATGTTACCAATATTGTCCCTCTAGTTAAAGTTGTTGTGTGACTCCTTGGCCTTGTCTCCTGGACTTATTTACCTCAATATTCCACAATTGCTGAGAACCAACCCCCGCAAGCCTAGTATGAATCAGGCCCCAGGATGCACAGTCGTTAGTAAGGACTGACTGAAATGGGAGTAGAATGTGAAAGAAGAGATCTTGCTGTCACACACCTCTGTAAAGATCCATATGAATGCCACCCATATGAATGACACTCTTCTCTCTCTTTTTAAGGGTATTTATTCAGAATACTTTTTCATGAAATAATGATCTCATAATTTGTATCTTTTACATCCTACTCTCAACAGTTACTATTTAATTGCCAGCACCAAACTCTGGTTATGTGCTTTTTAAACATTATTGATGAATCAGAAAGGTAGGTATTTCTATTTCCAATAGAAGATTCACAAGTTAGTGCTTAGAAAAGTTAAATCCCTTGTCTAAATGAAATATATATAATAATTATATATATATTTATATATATGGTAGCATATCCACTATGCAAACTTATGTATCTTAGATATTTTTAAATAACATTATTTTCTTTATGACATTTTGCCTTCTAGTAAAATTTTAAGTGTAGAAGAATTTTGGAATCATACCTTGTCACCTTTAATCTTTAACAAACTGTCTTATCTAGTTCAAATATATTTAAAGGCAGCTTTTTCTTCATTTAAGCATTTGATCAATGTGATAAACATGTTTACAGTGTCTAAATGCTAAAGCATAAGACAAACTTAATTTATGTCTTTGTGAAAAGTGAATGAAGTTCCATTGTGTTTTATAGTACACTGGAAAGAGGAAGAGTTGTAGCGTTTCAGTCACATTCACGAGTTGAATTATGTAGCATCTAATTATTCTGGCAAAAGATAAAATGGCTGGAAAAAACAAAGAAAAAATCCAAAAAAGTGAATGAAAATTTCATTTTTCAATTCGTAATCACTGATGAAAGTCCCCATTCAGTAGTTAATCATGGCCAAACAGCAAGTTCTAGAGGCCAGAATGGAACCCTGTTAGAGATAATTGGTAAATCAACATTAACAAATTATTGCTTTGCTGTTTGTGAACCTTGTCAAAACACTGAATAGAATTTTAAAAAATGCTTCATGTGTATTATGACCATCTAAAAGAAAGTTTGTATTTTCTTATGACCACATGAAAGAAAGTTAAAATTTTCCTAATCCCATTTGGAATCACTTTTAATAAATTATGAGATACCAGTAGTTGAACATAAATATCTCATTGCAGTGTATTCCAGCTAATTCTTTGGAATTCAAACAAGTTTTTTATAGTAGATGAAAAATAATATTGGTATGAGGTATGTTTATTAAAACTTTGCTGATCTTGCAATAAATTTTGTCTCGTGTAGGATGTCTGTCTTCTTAGTGAAACAGAGAGAAGAGGACAACAGACGTAATACAGTGAACACACTTGAAAAAGACCTTGCGATATCAGAGCATGTGCTATAAATTTATTCTGTCTTTCCCCAAAGGGACTTGCAGCCATTTACAAGAGCACGAATACATGAGGAAATGGAAAAATCCTGGTATTTGTTGGACTATTTGGGTTCTACTGTTTTTATCCTAATACTAACACTTGGGAATCCAGAACACTTGAATCCACAGGTCCAAGTGGTAGTTTATTGAAATTGGTAATAAATGGCTAATTAACTAACTCTTTTCATGTGGTCCAGTGAATCTTTGAACCAAACAAATTGTTGTCACCTTGATTCCCAAATTAAGACAAGAATAAATATAATCAGAACCTGAGAGGGTATCTATAATAACTCTCTGTCCTTTGGTCTAAAGGCTAATATGTATGGAAGAGCCAGTAGGAAGATCCTGATCATCTTTCTTCCTCTCAAAAAAGTAAAACATTTATAAAATCTCATGGTTGGGTGAAATTAGTGCCACTGATAAAAGCAGGAGATATAGCGGTGTTAGGTGCAATCATATCATGATTTCACATGTCTGTTGTTCCATGCAGAAGGTTGGCGGATCTTGGAGAATGAGTAAATTATCATAAATTCAGTAAGTTAGTGATTCCAGTTGCTGATATTATTTCACATTTTATTCATTATCACATTTTATTCATGTGGTGTCTTCCTGGGCATATCAACGTATGCCCAGCAAGTTATATGCAAGTATTAATCTTGAATATGTTTTCTTCCTCTGTCCCAAAAGTTATCAAAATAATCAGGATTCATTTATTTAGTAAGGGTAACATTGTATCTTTATTAACTTGCTTGCATGGTTCTGTGTCACTCAAGACATTTTCATCTTCAATCTTCTCACCAAGGTTGTACACTACTCTGCTACCTTGATAATATCAGGTTTCCAAGACCTGATGAACAGAAAACAACAGGTCTGCCAGATGACTGGGAAAACACTATCGCTAGAGGATGGGAAATAAACATTATAAAAACACAGGAGCAGGATTCCTGAGTGAAACTCTGGAGAATTTAGAAGTCTAGAAATATTGGAATATTCCTTTTAAAATGAAAGATAGTTTGCTCCACCTTGCACTCTGTAGCACAAAGAATGTAAAATAACACATAGTACATTCTTTTGGATTTTTCAGGGAAAAATATAATTGATTTGTGTGTGTTGCTCTGATTCATTTACAGAGAAGCTCAAAATGATACCAGTATTGAGAGAAAAATAAAAAAGAAAAGATAGTCTAACTGATTTGGGCTTTATGCCAGTAGCCTCTCACTGAAACCTTATGACCTAAGGAATCCAGTATTGTTCAAAGTGTCTGTGGCATACCTGGATAACATATGGCATTTGTGGTAAGCCCATACTCAGAGAATCATAGCAAAGTTTCTATGTTTTTAAAGTAAAGTCAGCCCTTCACTGACAAGTAATTATTCTCCTTTAGAAAAACAATTCTTGGCTTACTGCTGAGTCCTGGTAGAGATTGAATGCCTAATTATAAAACTCGGTAGGCAGGTAAACTGAGCTGCGTATCACGTCTGGATGTTATTAGATTGTATGAGCCAGAGAAATCAAGCATGTTCTTCAGACCTAAATCATGAAGCAAAAATGTGAACAGAATCTGAAAGCACATGTTTGTTACTTTAAGAAATAACTAATGCCTCCACTGAATTTACACCTGACATAATTCTACCCCTCCCTCAACACACAACTGCAGATGGAGAAGCATGCTGTAAACCAGAGCCAAAAGATTTCCTGAAGACCTTTCATAATGCACTGGAAAGAGGAAAAGAAGAATTGTAGCGTTTCAGTCCCACTCACGAGTTGAATTATGTAGCATCTAATTCTTCTGGCAAAAGATAAAACAGCTGGATAAAACAAAGATAAAAATTGACATAAGTTAGGGGTGGACAACTGTTTGAACAGAGAAGAACCTGGAAAAACTGCTATATTGGGATTTGTTACTAGCATGTTTTAGAAAGAAGTATATAGATGGAACTTTTGAAATGGATTCAGAGTGTGAGAATTTTATGCAACATGTAAAATGTGAATGTTCACTAAAACTAGTTGGGACTCTAAATTCTCTAGTGGTTCTCAGTTGGCCCCTCTTCCAAGCTTCCTTACTGCTTGGCCAATTAACTCCATGATCTTGCTGGCAGGGTCAGATGCTATGTGGCAACAAATACTTCCCTACGCCACAGCCTACTGGCTTTCGCCTCTGCTGAATATTTAAATCGCCAGCACCAGTACAAGAGACCAAACCTAAATGTGTTAATCTCTGACGATCCAGCCAAACACATGATTTTGGATTAAAATACTGGGCCTCTTCCATCGTGAAGAGGATAATAATTTATTCAAACTAGACTAGGCATTTACTCTGGATTAGGATTTTTCTTCGATTCCTGACATGCTATTTCCAGCAACTCCATCTCTGGGCTTATGTAACGCTTTATTTACAATGTTGCTTCTGACAAAATAACTAATTTTATGTGGACACAATTAAGATAATGGCCTAAAAATCATACAATTTACTGTCTTACCATGTACCTTATCCCACAGAATCACTTGGCCTTACAGAGAGTTGAAATTATCTGAAAACTGAATGGAAGTAAGACCACAGGTAACATCTAATAAATTAGACTGCTATCCAATGTGAAGTGTGTATATTCTCTGAATCAGGCCAGAGTGTATGTTAGACTTGTCGCTCTCATACCTAATGAAACCCTCACAAGATGTTTGCATTCTTCCATTTCTGGATCCTGCTAGTTAGCCTGTCTTAGGGCCTTGACAAAAAGTTTTAGAACACAAGGATAAGTTACTCCATCAGAGGACCCTACAATGGTCTCACTGAATTGGAGTCTCAAATTGCCATTTGTCCATTTCAAGCTCTTCATGCTGCAGGACAAAGATGCAAAATAGAAGGTATGGATCTTGATTATCAAGGGGAAACAGGTTTGCTGGGGATAGGGTTCTAGTATATTTAGACCCCAAGGTCTTCTCTTGGGTGCCTCCTACTCTGACACATATAGGAGTAAAATTTATTGGAAGACTCCGGGAACCTCGGAGACTGCAGAAACTTCATACAGGTAGCACTGCCAATACATTCTATTCTTCAGAAATCACAGTTGGATTTACCTCATCATGGAAAAAGCCTCAACTGCCTGCAGTATTGGCTGATGAGGGAAAATGAAATATTAAACGATTAATGGAGAATGAAAGCATAAATATCAGAAGTAGCCTTGTGACAACAGGAGAAACATAATGGCTTAATTCGGGTTCTCTAGAAAGTACAGCTTAAGGCATAGTTTATACACTGTTTTAGGGATGAGTGTTCAATTCCAAGAAAGCAATAGTGAAGCGAAAAAAAGAGAAATGAGTCAGAAAGAAGGAGAAACAAAAAAAGAGTAGCACATTTTATAACTTTCTAAATTTCTTAAAAGAACCCAGGTGATTTCTAGGTCAAGGGATTTTTTAGAGAAACCATATAAAACCATTACCTCTAGGAATGGTCCATTATAGGCAGGAAGGGGACGCAATGAATCTACTGAGTACTTCACACTCTCCTTTCTTTCAGTGGTCAAAGTTCAACCCATGGGTAGATAACAGCCCCTCTCTTCCAGCTTGTGTTAATCAGCCCCTTACTAACTTTGGAAACGTCAGAGACTTAGTGGTTTCATTTGTAATGAACCTGGGCGCTGGGGCAGGCAGACTCAGTGGAGCCTGACAAAAACCCAGCCCTTGAACTGAATGAGGCTGACACTATCTGTAATGTTAGGATGTGAAGTCCGTAACAGACAGGGCTTAGTGGCTATTCAGAGCTATTCTATCCTAATGTATGTAAGTCCTTGTATTAAACGGTTCTCATGCCCCTGATAAAGACGTAACTAAGACTGGGAACTTTACAAAGAAAAAGAGGTTTAGTGGACTCACAGTTCCATGTGGCTGAAGAGGCCTCACAATCATGGAGGAAGGTGAAAGGCACATCTTACATGGCAGTAGGCAAGACAGAATGAGATCCAATTGGACAGGGTTTCCCCTTATAAAACCATCAAATCTGGTGAGACTTATTTACTAACATGAGAACAGAATGAGGGAAATCCCCCGTGATTCAATTATCTCTCACCAATCTCTCCCACAACCTGTGGGAATTATGGGAGCTACAGTTCAAGATGAGATTTGGGTGGGGACACAGTCAAACTTTATCAGTCCTGAAGGCTTAGAGTACAGGCACGTCATCTGCATGTACTAGCATATAGACTTGATCGTGTACTCATGGGCTGTGGTATCTACTCATATCGGTATCCTTTCAGTGTCATGATTCAATTTAAGTGATTTTAACTTGTTTATATTGGTTCCCTTTCTCTGTTCCTTTCTTCTTAGATGCAGGGTATGTAGGTGGTGGCTAGTTTTAACAGTTTTTAGGTCATAGTTTAGAGAATACCCAAAAGCATCAACCAGAGGAGGAATAAAAACACTATGAGAATCTGGACTTGAAGAAGATGGCATTAACTGTTGAAATGTTTGTTAACAACATTTGGAGACAAACAAATACAAACTTTTACTTGTATAAGTGATAGTTGCATTGTTTTAGCTACATGCATTTTGTTGTAATTGTTACTGTTTGGAAGTCTGAGGTTGGAAGAGGGAGTGTTCTGAATTGGAACAGGTGAAGCATTGACTCATATTTCCTAATATCTTGTGAGCTTTACATATATTAATTTTAAGGATGACATGGTATTTGCATTTATTTTATAAATAGATATAACAACTTTAGACATGTCAAATTAATTTTTCACTTTGTCAAAACTACACATATACACATACATGCACACACACACATACATATATATAGCTAACAAAAAACTCACTCAAGAATGTCATAAAGTATAGCAAAACTAAGATATGCTGAACAATAAAATCAGCTAAACCTTTGTTTACAATGGAATTTAAATTGCATATTTTGGGGTATACCCAAACTTGAAAACAGAGAAAATTGTAAATTATGCCAAAATAACCACATTTAAAAAATTTTTGGAATTTTTAATAAATGAATCTCACTAAATGAGAAATACAGTTAATTAGAATTTTATGTAAAGAGGGCCTAGTTTGTATTCTCTCCAACTTTATTGATAGAAATCTTGAACTTTATTTTTGCTTAAATAAAATATTCATTCGTAGTATTTTCAACTTTTAGAAAGATTGGAGGTGGCAAACTGTCTTTTAATATGTTAAAAGAGGAAAACTGGTTATTTAAATATGATTTTTATCTACTAGAAATTTATAATTTTTTCTATTCACAGCCAAATGTCATTTCAAAATCATTTTAATTTCTTGCCAGAAAGCCACTGGACCAACTACAGCACTTTAGCCAAGTGGTAGAAAAATATTGCTTATAACAGGTGCACTATATCCTCTAACCATCCTGTGATAAGCCAAATCATTTTCTGCAAAGTTAACACCATATTAGAAAGAGAATAATAGCCACAAGCAGTATCACATTACATTTTCTGATTATAAAATATATTAATGTAGAAAATTCCCAAAGTTGAGATAATTTGAACAAGAAAATAATATACTTTATTATACAATTCATAGTTAATTTATGATACTCTAATAAAGTAGACTTCTGGTTACATGTAAATATAAATATGTATGTACACATTTTTGAGATAATATATTCAATTTTGAGGATTATATTTGATGTGTATAAATGTATATAAAATTTTTGCATTATAGCGTTTATCCTTCCTTACTGTTTTAAAGACTATGATCTATAATATGTACCTCACACTTCATGTGGATACACTATAATTTTCTGATTGAACATTTTATTGCTTATCTGTATTATGACAAATAATATAGGATAAAGATCCTGTTATATTATTTTCTTTCTTTTTTCTTTTTTTTATTTTTAAGATAAGATGCAAATGCCCAGAAAAGATATGAACAATTTTACATTTTTGATACTGAGTATTGTATCTCTTATCTGAAAGGTTCTAGTAGTTTACATTTCTAAGAGCAGGGTATTATATTTCCAGTTTCAGCACAACTACACCAAAACTATAATTTTTCTTTTTAATTAAAAAAATACAAACTATGGTTAATTTATATGTTTGTATAATAGTAATTTTAAAATCAAAGTTTAGCAATTTTTACTTTTCCCTAATGAACTGCCTTTCACAATCTCTCTCTGGAGTTTCACAGTTTTCTTATTAATGTGTAAAAACAGTTCTTTATACATTAAATATACTAAGTATATATAACACACAATTTTTTCTAGATTTTTAGTTTCTTAAAATATTTGTATTACACCTTAAAGAGAACATTTTAAAGTTTGAACTAGATTTACCTATCAATTTTTATTTATTTATTTTCTTACCCATTAAGCTAAGAAAGTTAGATAAAAAATTAATCATATGTATCTCTCTACTTTCTTATGGTTTTACCTTCTGTTCTTAAGTATTTTATCCATGTGGACTATATTTTGGCGCTAAGGTAATTTATAATTACTCCAGCTCCATGTATTGATGAATCCTTCTTTACAAGTATTATTTTTAAGTATAAATAAAGAATATTTTATTTTATTTTTTATTTTTTATTTTTTGAGACGGAGCGAGACTCCGTTGCCCAGGCTGGAGTGCAGTGGCGCGATCTCGGCTCACTGCAAGCTCTGCCTCCTGGGTTCACGCCATTCTCCTGCCTCAGCCTCCCGAGTAGCTGGGACTACAGGCGCCCGCCACCACGCCCGGCTAATTTTTTGTATTTTTAGTAGAGACGGGGTTTCACCGTGGTCTCGATCTCCTGACCTTGTGATCCGCCCGCGTCAGCCTCCCAAAGTGCTGGGATTACAGGTGTGAGCCACTGCGCCTGGCCAAATAAATAATATTTTAAGGCTTTCTGGGCTGTTTCAATACTTTGTCTATTTGTTCAGGAACATCACATCATTTAGTTATTTTTTCCTCTATAAAAATATGTGACAGTCTAAAAGAAACATAAATCTCCTTTATAGTTTTTCAGAATTGTCTTGTGCCCTCTATCCATGTATTTTCTCCATGTATTTTCTCAGATAATTTGCAAAAGTCCCTTGTCCAAGTTCACATTTTTACTGAATGGTTCATTCTATTGAATTCTATTGAAATCTCATTGAAATGTTTCTGCAAATAGGCAAGCTCACTTTGATGAGTTTATAATATTTTGTAGCTTTTTAGTCATTCACCTTTCAAATTTAGCACATACTATGTATATATAAACTATTATATGTATATAGCTTTACATTGTGTATATGTATATATATATATGTGTGCATATATTTTTGGATTACATATAAGAATATGTGTGTGTATGTGTGTATAAAAGAAATATATGTAAAAGAATATATATGTGTGTATGTGTGTAACTATCTTCTTCCCATTCTTGCATTAAAATATTTTTAGCATCTATGGATGTAAAATTTTATAACTATCCATTTTGTGGACAGTAATGAAATTTTTCTCTAATAACATACTGAGATTTTGCACTTAATTGATTCTAAAGTATGCAGTTGGATTTAATTTTATTTGCATATTTAAGATTCTTTAATTTTTATAAAAGATTATCTCTAGTTTTGTTTTTGTTTCAAGCTCTCAAACCTACTTTATAATGGTGAAAATATTTTCTACATCTTTCTATCATTTTATACTCTAGATGAATTTACATATTATAAGAAGTATCTTTCACACCAATTTTTGTTTGTTTGTTTGTTTTAACTCACTGAAAAAATCTGGTTCCTGCATTATTTCCAGTAGTA
Source organism: Colobus angolensis palliatus (assembly GCF_000951035.1). NCBI lineage: Eukaryota > Metazoa > Chordata > Mammalia > Primates > Cercopithecidae > Colobus > Colobus angolensis. The sequence goes on along the minus strand of NW_012117010.1, from coordinate 1,811,205 downwards.
ATTTTGTTACACCTTTTTTCTCTCTCTCTCTGTTTTCTATGCTTGTTGGTTAACTCATCTTTTCGGTAATCTTTAAAATTTTTACTTAATAGGAAATCTTTCTTTTGACCTTGTACAAATATTTTGAAACATATTTTGTTGTGTGTGTATGTTTTAAATTTATTCTATTTTGTAATATTCTCTGATATGTTTAACTTCACTTGTTTCTCAATGATATAATGATTCAAATACAAAATACAAAACAAAACAAAAGTCCACTCATTTACTAAGAGTGTCCCTCAAAAGCATATTTCTACAAAACCTCATCACAGTATTTCAGATTAGACTCCATAGAATATTTGGTTTACACCTTGCTATGGCTGCTTTTGATTTTTTAAACACACACTTTTGCTTTTCTTTCAATTTATTTTGGAAAGACAACTTTGCTTCTTATGTGCCTTTCATAACATGCTATTGGCTTTTTTAAAATTGTCTTAAATCACTCACAAAGGAAATTTCACTCTTTGGAATGACATTATTTCACTTTTAAAGTAGTATCGGTATATAGATTTTCATTTGGAAGTTTGTGGTATTTACAAAGAAATAGATTAGGAGAACAATAACAACTACAAAATCTTTGCTAACCACCATCTAAATAAGAAGGAAGGCAAGGACAAAATACAGTTGACCCATTCCTGATTAAAGCAAAAATGTGAGAACAAAAAGCCTATTTTAAGGCAACCAAAGAACATGGAAAGTGAATTCTATGATTCACCTGCCAAAGGTGAATACCCTTGTTTCTGAAGACAAGCCAGCTGAGAGATCATAAATGCTTTGTAGTTTCTTTCTACAAGCATTAAAACAAAAAAAATCTAATGATTAACAAAAAAAGCACACTGAGCTTTTACATTTACTTGAGTCAACATTTGCCAATTTCTGCTGTTGAGTATTTTCTTACCAATAAAATAGTACCATTGTTGCATAAATTGCTTATTCTACTTACCATGGAAATTTTCTATTAATCTGTAAACATGATAAAACTATAATATAAAATAGTTTTTAGGAGTCTGTTTTTAAAAGGTTTTCCCAAGTTTTATATCATGAACTCTTGCAACCCTATTCTACAGTTTTACAAAGAAATGTTTTACTCATATACAATCCTCATATTCTCCTGTCTGGTAAGAACTTGTTTCACATGCACTCTTGAGTGAAACCTATTTCAAAAAAAAAAAAGTCAACGTTGGATGACTTTTTAGATGTTTGAATAATATCCCAATGTGAATAACAGTCTATATTCTACCGCATGGACTTTTTATGTTTATTCTAGATTTTAGATTATAATTATCATGTGGATTATATTTCTAGAAAAAAAGGAGACAGGACAGGGTAAGTCAATGAATATTTCTGTTCTACTTTAGAGGGCTTTTAATTAATCATAGAAACTTACTGAAAATCCTCCATTGTTTTCCAATATTTTGAGTACCAAAGAAACTGACATCTTGACACTTGTGAGTTTAAAATAAAATATCAAAGAAAACTTTATTTGGTTGTTTTCCTGCACTTAACAAATGAAAGAAACTGGGAAAGCGAAAAAAATGAAAGTAAACTAAATATTCTATTTATTCTTCCTTCATATTATAATAAATTAAATGTCAAACTTTCTCTCTTATGCATTTAGGAACATACCATGCCACATACTTATATCATTTATCATCAACCTGAGACAGTTTTGAGAGTGAAAAAGAATAACAATTATTCTAGGAAAACAGGCATAAAACAGGACTCTATCAGGCAAACTAGAAAGCATAACTAAAATACTATAATGGCTTGTCTTTAAAACATTAATTTACTTATATTTTCATGAAATATTAAAATGTAATTTTTCTTCTAGTAGTTTCATATCTTAGATTTGTCTTTAATTCATTCTGGTTTGATTTTTGTATATGAAGAAAGATAGGGACTTGTTTTATTCTTCTCCAGGTGGATATCCAGTTTCCCAGCACCAATTATTGAAGACATTGTCCTTTCCCTAATGTACATTTTTGGTGCCTTTAACACAAATGAGTTGACTGTAAATGCAGGGATTTATTTCTGGGTTCTCTATTCTGTTCCATTGGTCTATGTGTCTGTTTCTATGCCAATACCACACTGCCTTGGTTACTATAGGCTTGTAGTGTAACTTGAATACAGGCAATGTGAATACTCTAGCTTTATTCTTTTTCTTGATTTTTAATTTTTGTGGGTATATATTGGGTGTATATATTTATAAGGTAAATGAGATATTTTAATACAGGCATGCATTGCATAATATAAAGTCATGTAAAATAGGGTATCCTTCCAATTAAGAATTTATTCTTTCTGTTATAAACAATCCAATTATATTCTTTTAGTTATTTTAGAATATATAGTTAAATTATTATTGACTACAGCCACGCTTTTGGGATATCAAATAATACTAGGTCCTACTGATTCTTTTTTTTTTTCTGTACCAAGAACAATCCCCATCTCCTTCCCACTTTCCCATTACCCTTCCCAGCCTCCAGTAACCATTCTTCTATGTTCACGAATTCAATTGTTTTGATTTTTGAATCCCACAAGTGATAACTTTCATCTTTCTGTGCCTAGCTCATTTCATTTAACACAATGACCTCCAGTTCTTATGGCGGTGATGGCCCATCTTGGAGTGGCTGCTGCGAGGACTCCAGTTGCAGTGGCAGAGGCACTACCTGGACTGCACGCTCTGCAGACCAGCAGGGGCTGGGAACAGGTGATCCCAGTGGGAGCCCCCACACTCTACCAAGTTGGTCAGGAGAACAGGCTCTTGGGCACAGCTGTAAGTGCCAAGCCACACCTCTGGCCCCAGGCATTCCTGTACTCTCGGGGGCCTGAGAAGCCTCTTACCCCTGCAGGCTCGTAAGTGCATGCTCCTGCTGTCTGGCTTCTCTCCACTCCCAGCACCCAAACAGGTGTGAAACAAAGTTGTGGCACCCAAATACGTGTGGAGCAAAGTTGTGGTCGAGCCTGGGTGCTGCTGTGACATAGCCAGGTTTAAGTGCACTCAGTGCTGAAATACTAGCCCCCTACCGCCCTGGTCCCCTCTGAACTTTGGGTGCCAAGGAGCGGGGAAGGGAGGTAAAGGGTGTTGGGGGCAGTTTGGCATGTGCTTGAGGGTACCCTTTGGTGCAGACAGCCTGAGCACCATGGATGGCATGCGGATGGTGGTGGGAGGCAGAAAGATTCCTAGGCAGGAAGGAGTGGGTACCCAGTGAAACCCAACCTTTAATCCTGGGATGGCCTGAAGCTTGGAGGCCAGCCTGCCAGTTTTGTGTGGAGTAGGGAATGGAGCCAGAACTTCACTGATGCCTTTAGGCCAATCAGTTGGTGCTTTTTCCAGGTCTGCCTATGGCTGCCCATGAACCAATCAGCACACACTTCCTCCATTCTGAGCACATAAAGAGCCCACTCTCAGCCAGATTTAGACACTCTTTGGGATGACCTGCCTAAGGAAAGGAGCTATCTGCTTCAGGTCTCCTGAGAACTGTTCTGTTGCTCAAGAAAGTACCTCTCCACCTTGCTCACCCTCCAGTTGTCTGCATAACCTCATTCTTCCTGGACATGGGACAACTTGAGCCCTGCTGAACGGTGGGAGTGAAAGGAGCTATAACATGTATCTGGCCAGCTCACTGAGCTGCAAGCAGTGACACACTCCCAGACTGCGGCAGTGAAGAATGGCAACCCTTCCATGGGCCCAGACTTCAGAGTTCTCTCAGCAAGAGCTGCTATAATACTGTAGCCCTCCTACCCTCCACTGGTGCCAGGTGGCTACCCACATGATGAGAAGCAGTGACAGGGCCGGGCCAGCCCAGGAGCCACAGGCTGGAATTGGATGGTGGGACTGAAAGCATGCCCTCCAGCTCGCTGCGCTGCAGGCAGCAAGAAGGAGAGAAGAGCTGTGGCCCTTCTTGGGGTCCAGACCTTGGGGCTTCCCAATCCTGGGCTGTGACATACTGTAACACTGTCTTTGGGGGTCAACCATCCTGGAGTCTTTGAGCTTTGGGGCATAAGCAAACCCAAGCAGAGGTGCCACCAGGCATAGAAGTTTCTGTCTGGTAAAGCCATACCCTAAGGATTCTGTGACCGTTCCATTCACGTTATCACAAGACAGGATCTCATTCTTTTTTATGGCTGAATAATAATCCATTGTGTATATGTAACACATTTACTTTATCTATTATCTGTGGTGGACTCAGCTTGCTTCCAAATCTTGGCTATTGTGAGTTGTGCTGCAAAAAACATGTGAGTGTAGGTATCTTTTTAATGTACTGTTTTCCTTCATTTTGGGGCTATATATATATGCAGCAGTGGGATTGTTGGATCACATGGTGGCTCTACTTTTAAGTTTTTGAGGAAAATTCACACTGATCTCCATAATGGTTTTAATAATTTGTATTCTCACCAACAGTATACAAGGATTCTCATTTTTCCATTTGCCCATTTTGCTTTGGTTGCCTGTGCTTATGGTATATTACTGAAGAAATCTTTGCCCAGTACAATGCACTGAAGTTTCCCCAAAGTTTTCTTGCAGTGGTTTCATAGCTTGAGGTCTTAGATTTATGTCTTTAACCCATTTTGATTTTATTGTTGTATACTGTGAGAGATAGATATTTAGTTTCATTTTTCTCCACATGGAAATACAGTTTTCCCAGGATCATTTACTGAGGAGATTATCTTTTACCCATTATATATTGTTGGCACCTGGGTCAAAAATTAGTTGTCAGTGTGCAGATTTGTTTCTGGGTTCTCTATTTTGTTCCATTGGTCTATGTGTCTGTTTTTATGTCACTACCATGCTGCTTTGGTTACTATAGCTCTGTAGTGTAATTTGAAGTAAGGTAATGTGATTGTTCCAGTTTCATTCTCTTTCCTCAGGATAGCTTTTGATACTCTGAGTCTTTTGTGGTTCCATAAAAATTTTAGGATTATTTTTTCTATTTCAGTGAAGAATATCATTGGTATTTTGATAGGGATTGCATTGAGTTTATAGATTGCTTTGGGTACCACGGATATTTTAACAATATTGATTCTTCCAATTCATGAACATAAAATATATTTCCAGTCTTCTGTGTTGTTTATTTCATCTTTGTTTTATGGTTTTAGTTGTAGATATTTTTCAATTTTTAGTTAATCCCTAGGAATTTAACTTTATATATGACTATTGTAAATGGGATTACTTTTCAATTTCTTTTTCAGATTGTTCAATGTTGATATATAGAAATGAAACTAATTGTTGTGTGCTGATTTTGTATCTGGCAACATTACAGAATTTGTTTATCAGTTCCAATAGTTTTCTTGTGGAGTCTTTAGGTTTTTCTCAATATAGATTGTATCATCTGTAAACAAGGATAATTTGATTTCTTCCTGTTCAATTTGGATGCCCTGTCCTTCTTTTGTCAGTTTGCTCCAGCTAAGTCTTCCACTATTCTGTTGAATATGAGTTTTGAATGTGGGCATCTTTGTTGTGTTTTGAATCTTAAAGGAAAGGCTATCAGTGTTCTCCTTCAGAATGCTACTACCTGTGGGCCTGTCTTATGTGGCATTTTAATGTTATGGTATATTCCTTCTACACTCATTTTTTGAGGGTTTGTATCATGAAGAAATGTTGAATTTTACCAAGTGCTTTTTCAGCATCAACTGAAATGATCATGTGGTTTTTGTCCTTTATTTTGTTCATATGATATATCACACTGATAGATTTGCATATATTGAACCATCCTGGCATCCCTGGGATAAATCACCCTTGGATCTGATAAATAATCTTTTTAATGTATTCTTCAATTTGTTTTACTAGTATTTCTAAAGTCCTTTTGCATTAGTATGCATCAGAGATATCGGCCTACAGTTTCCTTTGTTTTTTTTTAATGTGTCTTGTCTGGTTTTTGTATCATGGTAATACTGCCCTTGTAGAATGAGTTTCCAAGTATTCCTTCCTTCTCTATTTTTTTGGAATAGTCTGAGTAGGACTGGCATTAGTTCTTTAAATGTTTGGTAGAATTCAATAGTGAAGCTATTGGGTCCTGACCTTTTTATTTCCTGGGAGAAGTTTTATCACAGAATAAATCTCATTACTTGTTATTGGTCTGTTCAGGTTTTGGATTTGTTTAATCTTGGTAGGCTGTATGTTTCCATGAATTTAACTATTTCCTCTAGGCTTTTCAATTTACTGGTATATAGTTACTCATAATAGCCAATAATGATCCTTTGAATTTCTCAGAATCAGTTGTAATGTCTCATTTTTAAACTCTGATTTTATTTACTTGGGTCTTTTCACTTTTTTTATTAGTCTAGATAAAGATTTGCCAGTTTTGATTATTTTTTCAGAAAATAAACTTCTTGTTTTGTTGATCTTTTATAGTGTTTTCTTCACTTCATTTCCATGTAGTTCTGCTCTGGTCTTTATTATCTCCTTTCTTTTACTAATTTTGGGTTTGGATTGCTCTTGCTTTTTTAGTTTCTTAAGATGCATGATTAGATTATTGGAAGTTTTTGTTCTTTTTTATTTGGGCACTTATAAATTTGCCTCTTAGGGCTTTTCCCCTGTATCCCATAGGTTTGGAAATGATATGTTTGCATTATAATTTGTTTCAATAAATTTTAAAATTTTCTTGTTAATTTTTTTATTGACCCACTTGTCATTCACAAACATATTGTTTAATTTTCATGTGTTTGTATAGTTTCCCAAATTCCTCTTGTTGTTGATTTCTAGTTTTATTCCATTGTGGTCAAAGAAGATGCTTGATATTATTTCAATTTTTTGAAAGTTTTAACATTTGTTTTTTGACTGAACATATGGTCTATCCTTGAGAGTGATCCACGTGCTGATGAAAAGAATCTGTAAGTCTGTATATATCTATAAAGTCCATTTCTTTTATAGTGCAGATTAAGTCTGATGTTTCTTTGTTGATTTTCTGTCTGGAAAATCTGTCCAATTCTGAAAGTGGGGTGTTGAAGGCTCCAACTATTATTGTATTGATGTTGTAAAAGGAAAATATCTTGGGGCCCTAAAATCACTAAGCTAAAGGGAAAAGTCAAGCTGGGAACTGCTTGGAGCAAATCTGCCTCCCATTCTATTCAAAGTCTCCCCTTTGTTCACTGAGATAAATGCATATCTGGCTGCCTTTGGAGAGGCTAATCAGAAACTCAAAAGAATGCAACCATTTTTCTCTGTTCTACCTACAACCTGTAAGCCCTCCCCCCTCCCTGCTTCTAGTTGTCCTGCCTTTCCAGACTGAACCAATATTCATCTTACATATGTTGATTGATGTGTCATGTCTTCCTAAAATGTATAAAACTAAGCTCTGTTCTGAACACGTTGGGCACATGTCATCAGGACCTCCTGAGGCTGTGTCATGAGCATGTGTGTCCTCAACCTTGGAAAAATAAATTTTCTAAATTAATTGCAACCTGTCTCAGATTCTCGGGGTCATAAGATTTATCTCTCTTTAACTCTAATAATAATATATTTATCTGAGTGCTCCAGTGTTGGGTGCATATATAGTAATAATTTTTGTATCCTCTTGCTCAATTGACCCCTTTATCAGTAAATGGTGAATTTCTTTGTCTCTTCTTACAAATTTGTCTTGAAATTTATTTTGTCTGATATGAATATAGCTACTGTTGCTTTTTTTTGTTTCCATTGGCATGAACTATCCTTTTACATCTCTTTAATTTTATTCTATGTGTATCTTTTTAGGCGCAATGTGTTTTTGAAGGCAATAAATCATTGGGTCTCTTTTTTTAATCCACTCTATGTCTTTTGATTGGAGAATTCAGTCCAATTAAACTCAGTGTTATTACTGATAAGTAAGGACTTACTCCTGCCATTCTGTTACTTGTTTTCTGGTTGTTTTGTGGCCTTTTTTTCTTTCCTTCCTCCACGTCTTCCTTTAAGAAAAGGTAATTTTTCTCTCATGGTATGATTTAATTTCTTCACTTCTATTTTTTATATCCATGGTATATTTTTTGATTTGTGGCTATCATTAGGCTTGCAAATAATATCTTATGATCCATTATTTTAAACTGATAATTTAACACTGATTGCATAAACAAATACATGAAAATAATACTAATAAGAGCTCCACACTTTAACTTTGTCCCGCCTTTTATATTTTTGTTGTTTTTCTTTAGGCTTATTGTACTGTGTCTAAAAACGTTGTTGTAGTTATTATTTTTAAGGATTTATCATTTAGTCTTTCTGCCTAAGAGTAGTTTACATATAACAATTATAATGTTATAATATTATATGATTTTCTGTGTGCTTACTACTACCAGTGAGTTTTGTAGCTTCTGATGATTTCTTCTTACTCATTAGCAACCTTTTCTTTCATACTGAAGAACTCCCATTAACACTTAGTTTAGTACAGGTCTCGTGTTAATGAAAGCCCTCGACTTTTGTTTTCTGGGAAAGTTTTTATTTCTCCTTTATGTTTGACGGATATTTTCATCAGATATGCTATTCTAGGGTACACATTGTTTCCTTTCAGCACTTCATGTCATGCCACTCTCTCCTGGTCTGTAAGGTTGCCACTTAAAAGTTTGCTGCCAGACATACTGGAGCTCCATTGCAGGTTGTTTCTTTTTTCTTGCTACTTTTAGGATCCTTTCTTTATCCTTGATCTTCAGGAGTTTGATTATTAAACCCCATCAGATTGCCTTCTTTTGGTTAAATCTGCTTGATGTTCTATAACCTTCTTGTACTTGGATATTGATATCTATGTGTAGGTTTGGGAGGTTCTTTGTTATTATCCCTTTTAAACTTTCTACACCATTCTCTTTCTCTACCTCCTCTTAAAGGCCAGTAACTCTTAGATTTGCCTTTTTGAGGCTATTTTCTAGATCTCAGATGTGTATTTTATCATTTTTTTCTTTTATCTCCTTTATCTGTGTATTTTCAAATACCCTGTCTTCAAGTTCACTAACTCTTTATTCTGTTTGATTAACTCTCTTATTAAAGAACTTTCATGCATTCTTCAGTATGCCAATTGCATTTTAAACACCAGAATTTCTGCTTGATTTTGTAAAATTATTCCAATCTCTTTGTTAAATTTATCTGATAAAATCCTGAATTTCTTCTCTGTGTTATCTTTAATTTCTTCGAGTTTCCTCAAGACATCTATTTTTACTTCTCTGTCTGAAAGGTCACATATCTTTCTTTCCTTCAGATTGGTCCCTTGTGCCTTATTTAGTTCATTCGGTGAGGTCATGTTTTCCTGGATGATCCTGATGCTTGTGGATGCACATATGTCCAGGCATTGAAGAGTCAGGTATTTATTGTAGTCTTCACAAACTGGGCTGTTTTGTGTCTTTTCTTCTTGAGGCTTCCCAGGTATTCAAAGGGACTTGGGCCCCAAGTTCAATAACAGTGTGCCTTTTGCAGACTCATGGAGGAACAGCCTTCTTGGTGTTGGGTAAGATCCAGAAGAATTCTCTTGATTGCTAGGTAGAAATTCTTTTTCTTTTCCATTACTGTCTCCCAAACAAACAGTCTCTCTTTCTGTGCTGAGCTGCCTGCAACTGGTGGTGTCATGATGCGAGCACCCCTGTGGCCATTACCAGTGATTCGGCTGATTCAGAACTGAAGCCAGCACAGCACTAGTTCTCACACAAGGCTCACTGTAACCACTACCTCCCTACTACATATGTTTACTCAAGGCCCTAGGGCTCTATGATTAGCAGGTAATGAAGCCAGCTATGTTTGTGCTCTTCCCTTCAGAGGAGCAAGCTTCCTCTGGCCCCAGGCAAGTCCAGAGATGATGCCTGGCAGCCAGGGATTAGAATCAAAAACCTTAGAAATTTACCTGATATTCTATGCTACTGTGGCTAAACTGGCATCCAAACCACAACACAAGGTCCTTCCTGACCTTCCCTTCCCTTCCCACAGGCAGAGGAACCACCCCCTGTGGCCACCACCACCACCAGCCCATGGGGGCTTCTGCCATGACACTGCCGAAGTTCTTCAGCCAGTTTGCTTATGATTCACCCTTCGGGGCAGTGAAATCCCCTCTGGCCCAGGGCAGGTCCAGAAATACTCTCCAAGAGCCTACGCCTAGACTCAGGGACACCAAGAGCCTGCTTGTTGCTCTACCCCACTGTGGCCTAGCTGGTACCTCAGGTTCAAGACAAAGTCCCCTTTACCTCTGCTTTTCTCAAACAGAAGGAGTCCTTCAAAATCACCACAGCTGGGAAGGTGATGGGTCATACCTGAAATAAGCGTAGCTCAGAGCCCAAGGTCCATGGTGTACTACCTGGATATTGCTGCTGGTTATTCAGGGTCCAAGGGTTCTTTAGTCAGCAGGTGATGAATACTGCCAGAACTATTCATAGTTCCTGTCCTTCAAGGTAGCAGATTCCGTTTTGGCTTTTGGCCTATGGTGTGTCCAGAAATGCTGTCCATGAGCTAAAACCTGGAATGGGGGCCTCACAACCCTGCCCAGTGCCCTTATCCTCCTGTGTCTGAGCTAGTATCAAAGATACATACAAAGTCCTCTTTACTGTTCACTCTCCTCTCCTTAAACAGAAGGAAGAAGTCTGCACTGCATGCAGTAGGGGGTGAAATGGCACAAGCACTCCCTTCACCACGTCAGCTCATTATCTCCCTAGGTCACATGCCAGCCTAGTTCACTGGCTCTGAGCCCAGTCCAGAACTAAAAGTTGCCTAGGAATTACAGTCCTAGTGTTCCATACTGCCTTTCAAGTTTACATAGGACCCAAGAGCACTTTGGCGTGCAGTGGCAAGGTTTGCTGAGAAACTCAAGTTTTGACCACTGGGATGGACACTTCCCTTCTGGCAAGGTCTGGTCCTAATGCTCCCCCCGTGTGTGATCACTGGCTGAACCCAGAGCAGCTTTCCTTTCTGCTATGACAAGGAAGCACTAAGTTCAACTTAAAGTCTCTCAGTTGCTACACTTTCCCTCTCCTAAGTGCACAAACTCTTCATGCCACATGGCTGCTGCCAGGAGATGGGGAAGTAGTGGCAATTGAAAACTGTCTACCCTATCCTAAATACCTCTTTTAGAGATTTTCATTTAAAACTAGATACTGTGATTTTTTTACCTGATTTTTGGTTATGGCAATGGTGCTTTTCTATGTGCAGAGAGTTGTTAAAATCTGGTGTTCCCGCAGGGTGATAAATGATGTAGGCTTCCATTCTACCATCCTGCTGAACCCTCCCAGCTTTATTCTTTTTGCTTAAGATTGTTTTGGCTATTCTGCGTCTTTTTTGGTTTCATGTAAATTTTAAGATGATTATTTTCTATTTCTGTGAAGAATGTAATTGGTATTTTGACAGGCATTGCATTGAATACATAGATTGCTTTAGGAAATATAAACATTTTAACAATATTCATTCTTCCAATCCATGATCATGGGATGTCTTTCCAATTGTGTGTCCTTTTCAATTTCTTTCATCAATATTTTATTGTTTTCATTGTACAGATTTTTTTTTTTTTTTTACTTTTTTGGTTCAGTTTAATCTTTGGTATTTTATTTTATTTGTAACTATTGTAAATGGGATTGCTTTCTTGATTTATTTTTCAGATTGTTCACTGTTGGCATATAGAAATACTACTAATTTTGTATGTTTTTTTATTCTGCAACTTTACTGAACTTGTTTATCACTTCTTGTTTTTTTTTTTTTTTTGCAGAGTCTTTAGGTTTTTCTAAATATAAGATTATGTCATGGACAGACAAGAATAATTTGACTTGTTCCCTTCCAATTTGAATGTATTTTATTTATTTCTTTTGTCTAATTGTTCTAGTTAGGATTTCCAATACTGTGTTGAACAAAAGTGGTAGAAGTGTGTGTCTCTGTCTTAGAGGAAAGGCTCTCTGATCGTTTTACCCAATTAAGTAGGGTACTACCTCTGGGTTTGTTGTGTATGGCTTTTATCATGTTGGTGTATGTTCATTTTCCACTCTGTTTTTTGAGAGTTTTTATGACAAAGGGATGTTGAATTTTATCAAAATAGATTTTCCACTATCTATTAAAATGATCATATGGACTTTGTCCTTTAATCTCTTGGTGAAACTACTAAAGGAAAACATTAGAGAAGCACTCTGGAAAAATGATCTAGGAAACAATTTCTTGAATAAGGTGTCAAAAGCACAGGCAACAGAAGCAAAAATAGGAGTATGGAATCGCATCAAGTTAAAAAACTTCTGCAGAGCAAAGACAACAATCAGCAAACTGAAGAGACAACTATGGAATGAGATAAAATATTTACCAACTACCCAATTGACAATGGATTAAAAGTCGAAATATATACAGAGGTCAAACAACTCAACAGGGAAAAACAATCTGATTTTTAAAGTGGGCAAAAGATATGAATAGACATTTCTCAAAAGAAGATACAAATGACAAACAAGCATATGAAAAGGTGCTCAACATCACTGGTCATCAGAGAAATGCAAATCAAAACTACAAATGAGATATCATCCCATCCTAGTTATAATGGCTTTTATCAAAAAGACAGTCAAGTGGACAGGGAAGATGCTGCATCTAGTGTTATGGTGGCTATGCCTTGACCTACGCAGCCTCTTGGAGCAGGCAGATGCCCTGAGCCCTGTGGGTCCTCCAAAGCACAGCTGGCCATATGAAGTGCTGCGCAGGCAGAACCTGGTGTTGATAGGAAGCATTTTTAGCATCCTCCTTATAACAGTTATCCTTACGTCATTTTGGGTCTATAAGCCCATTTAGCATCAGTAACAGCCAAGTAAATAAGTTCTTCCACAAGCATTTGGGAATAGGTTAAGTTCTATTGCGTAAGTGCCAGTGGAGAAGCTGGATAAAGAGCTTTCCCACTTGGAAATGCCCTTTGGTCTGAACAAACCCTAAATTATCTAGAAAAAAAAATCCACTAGCAATTAATTTTCCTAACACTGTAATATAAATATTAGTTTGGTGCAAAAGTAATTGCACTTTTTGCCATTAAAAACAATGACAGAAACACAATTACTTTTGCATGACCTTAATAATTTACCACTGAGTCTGCTTCTTGATGTTTCTTTTTTAACTGTACTTGTTAAAAGTAAGACCTGAAGTTTCCAAAGTTCAGTGTTAAAGATGGAGTGCTTACAAGAAAGAAAATATGGTTAGCTTGTGAGTATCTGTAAGAATCGCACTGGAAAGAACTAATCATTAATGCTTGAAAATACTAATAAAAGGGAGACTTACAATGTAGACATTCTCTATTTAAGAGCCATTTGGTCATCACAAATGGGTGTGTGTGTGTGTGTGTTTATTCCATCTGGGCTGGCCTAGAATGCTCTGATTGAAAAGTGGTGTCAGCTGTGGGGAACTTGGGCCATCAACCAATCCTCATCTGTATCTGTCCTACACTCAGGTCTCTCCCTGAAGTCAGGGTCACATCAGGTAGATGACCTGTTACTATGTGCACCCTTGTCTTGGAAGACTCTAGGTATGCATTGGAAATGATACTAGTTGGCCCATCACAAAAAGGGCTCCAACCTGCTCAGACACATTAATCTCTTTATGCTGCACTTAAGTGTTTCCAGCCCATGGTCTGCAACCTGAGGCAGATTTTCTCATATTTGGAATATAAGAGAGGGCCAGCAGGATCTCCTTTCAGCCCTGTGTTGGGAGGGCCCAACCAACAGAAGTACATGTTCACTGTATGGGCCAGTGTGTGTTGACACAAATTTCATCTCAGCTTTGAAAATACTGCTATTAATTTGTACCCTTGGTGATCTGAATTTTTCCCCCTATTGAAATGATACTTTCATACTTAAAGTGGTTATCGACATTTATTTTAACATGCTAGATTCAATTTTACTTGTTATTAAATTGAAGTGTTTCTCTTGTGCTTCATTCAAGCACTGAGATTTCTTTATCAGGTATTCAATGTGAAATAATTGATGTAGGATACTATAACTGTTTGACTTAAGAATTCTGTAATCTTGTAACAGTAAACCATTAATGTTACCATTGAAATATTTACTGTTCTGTGCTTTTGTGCAAAATGTCAATTAAAACTAAAGTAAAATCCTAAAGGGAAAGAAAAGGCAATAATGGATGCGGGTGAAGATGTAGAAAAAAAAGGAACCTTCATGCCCTATTGGTGGGAATGTAAATTAATAAAGTCACTATGGAGAAGAGCAGGTAATTTTTTTTAAAAAAAACTACAAATAGGACTACCATATGATCAACCACTGGGTATGTATCCAAAAGGAAGAAAATCAGTATTATCGAAGAGATGTCTGCACTCTCAAATATATTGCAGCACTATTAACAGTAGGCCAAGATAACAGAATCAACATAAGTGTCCATCATTAGATGAATGGATAAAGAAAATGTAGTACATACACACAATAGATTATTATCCAACCATAAAACAGAATGAAATCCTGTCATTCATGGCAACATGAATGAACCTGGAGGACCTTATGTTAAGTAAAATAAACCATGCACAGATAGACAAATATCACACGTTCTCTCTCTCATATGGGATCTAAAATGTAATTTAATTCACAGAAATAGAAAGTAGAATGATGGTTATCAGAGGCTGGGAAGAGTAATGGGGAGGGGAGGAAAGGGGCATGGTAAATGGGTACAAAAATACAGTTAGATGGAAGAAATAAGAACTAGTGTTTAGTAGCACATGAGGTGAAGTTATTGTTAACTTACTGTATATTTTGAAATAACTAAAAGAGTGGAATTAGAATGTTCCTAATAAAAATGATAATTACTTAAGGTGATGAATATTCCAATTTTCCTGATTTTTATCATTACATATTATATACTTGGGTCAAAATATTACATGTGTCCTATAAATATGTCTAAATATTATGTATTCGTAGTAATTGAAAGTTGTAAAAAGAGTTTTGAGTTATGCTCTAATTTATGCAATATATCTGGTCTTGTGAAAATTGAATGTAATTTTTCAATTAGATGTAGAAATATCATAAATTTATGTTTTATTTTTATTGATACATAATAATTGTATATATTTATGGGATACATGTGATGTTTTAATATATATATACAATGTGTAATGACCAAATTAGCATAATTGAGATACCTATCACCTCAAACATTTGTCATTTAATTCTGCTGAAAATATCACCTTCAACTGGTAGAAACATTAAATATATTAGCTTGAAGTGTTAATAAACATTCCCTTCTTTAATGAGATTTAAATAAGAAGTTACACAAAGAGAAGACATTTTAAAAACTTTTCAGAATATGCTTTTGTAGTCAGGCCTGAAGTAGCCATTATGAAAACTGTAATTTTTAATGTTGAGTTTTCATAAAGTTGTGCACATCTACAGTGCATTTTTTAAAAAGACTTTTAAAATTTATTATCACCCAGTCACTGTCAAATAAAATGTACCTATAAGTGCAAAACACCAAATATTGTTTTGAGTGTTTTTGCTTTTATCGATGAATTTTAACTTCTATTGGTAAAGGCAAGATCCATGAGTAGTTTGTTAATCTTAACTTTTCTTAACTAATCTTACTTATAGAATGTATTATGTAAATCATGGTATGTAACTAATGTATTTGCATTCTATTTCTAATAAAAATATAAACATTTTTGAGGTAAAAATAGCAATATGTTCATAAAAAATAAAAATAAAATGAAATGATCCTTGAAAAATATCTTTTATTCTTCCTTTTTCTTTTTTCATTTTTCATGAGTTGTAACAAAGGTTCTTAATGTTTTGTTATGACCACAGCATATAGATATACTATATATATGATATGTATCTCTCTCTATATATAACATATAATTAATATTGTATGTAATATATAATATACATTGTATTATATAGTATAATAGATATGTAAACTATATTATAATATATAGTTTATATAGCTCACTCTCTCTTTCTACATATCTATATATATATTGTTATTTTTTTTTTTTTTTGAGATGGAGTCTCAACTCTTACCCAGGCTGGAGTGCAGTAATGTTACCTCGGTTTACTGCACCCTGGACCTCCCTGGGTTCAGTTGATCCTCCCACCTAAGCCTCCCAAGTAGCTGAGATTACAGATGGAGACTACCACATCTGGCTAATTTTTTTATTTTTGTAGACATGAGGATTCACCATGTTGCCCATGCTGATCTCAAACTTGAGGGCTCAAGCCATCTGCCCACATTTGCCTCCCAAAGTGCTAGGATTACAGATGTGTGCCACCATGCCGGACCATAATGTTTTTACATGCATAAAATAACATATAAATTATATAAATTATAAATACAGGCCGGGTGTAGAGCCTCAGTCCTTTGGGAGGCTGAGGCAGGCAGATCACTTGAGGCCCAGGAGTTGGAGACCAGCCTAGCCAACATGGTGAAACCCCATCTCTACTAAAAATAATACAAAATTAGCCAGGCGTAGTGGCGGGCATCTGTAATCCCAGTTACTTGGGAGACTGAGGCAGGAGACTCGCTTGAACCTGGGAGACAGAGGTTGCAGTTAGCCGAGATCACACCAGTGCACGCCAGCCTGGGCGACAGAGCACGACTTCGTTTCAAAAAAAAAAAATTATAAATATAAACAGTAATTTTGAAGTGCAGGTATCAAAACATTCAAAATGTATGTGTATTTGCGGTATGGTAATATATATGCTTCTTTATTAAAGCATAAATTGCAAGACATCAGAGATGGTCTAATAATTACTATAACTTTGAAGAGTCTATAAATGTAAATAGTACTTTCTGTTCTATGTTATGGAGAAATATAATTTCTATTGATGACAAAATTATAGACTCTGATAATATTACTGTTATTTTATAATTTCAACCTTATTTTAGATACAGAACATACATACGCAGGTTTGTTACATAGGTATATTGCATGATGCTGAGGTTTAGGGTATAAATCCTGTCATCTGGGTCATAAGCATAATACTCAAGGGGCAATTTTTCAACTCTCCCTTCCTCCCTTTCCTGCTAGTAGTCCACTGGGTCTATCGATTCCATCCTTGCATCCATGAATACTCAGTGTTTGGCTCCCACTTATAAGTGAGAACATGCGATATTTGGTTTTCTGTTCTGGCATATATTCAGTTAAGATAATGGCCTCCAGCTGTATCCATGTTGCTGCAAAGGGCATGACTGTATTGTTTTTTAGGACTGTGTAGAATTCCATGCTGTATATGTACCACATTTTCTTTATCCATTCATCCAACGATGAACACTCAGGTTCATTCCATGTCTTTGCTATTGTACTATTAGTAATATTATTTAAATATTTTACCTAAATTGTTTAAAAATCTAAATTTCAATTCAAAATTAGTGAAAATAAAAATTCATTTCTTCCTTTCCAAATTCAAGGACTTTCTAAATGACTGAATCCAATTTAAGGACACCTGGCTTAAAATAATTATGAGAAAGCCAAAATAGTAAAAGCTCAACTAGGTTCTAAAAATTATAGTTGTCTTATAAATTGACCTTTCTATAATTTCTGTCTTTGCTTTTCAAAATCACAGAAAAATTAAGTGCATATATATATATATAAATTTTCTGTAACACTTTACTAAGATATCGGACTCACAGCTGTGGAAAAAATACATAATTCTGGATATTAATTATCAAAGCTGCCCAAATAATCAATTACAACCTGCTTAGAGATAAAAATCCTCATTTACTATGCTACAGTGAAGTGGATACTGCTTTCTTTATTCTTTATATTTTTCTTAATGGAGCTGCAGTTATTAGACAAGCAGTAAGTAACAGCATTCAGATCTAGGCCAATCAGGATTTCAGTCTTGAAAATATGGCACATTTTTCCAAATTAAAATGAAACAAGTTAAACTTTACACTAATTAGTGAAACTGCATCATGTATGTAAAATGGTGATGAACTACAATGGATCAACTTTAGAAAAGGTCACAATTCAAATAAAAGTACTCTGCCACTTTTATTAAGATTTCATTAAGATCAGAAATGGTGTTACTTATTTTCAGAAATGTTTTCAGAATTATTAGGGGATGAACAAAATTTTGTTCACCTAATAAAGTTGCTTAGTATAAGTTCAAATCAATCCAAATTAAACTTCTGCAACCCACCAGCTTTTTATTTTTTTAATCATTCAGAGGAAGAATTATCTAGTGATTTTTCACACAATGCAATGAATGGAGGAACAATTAAACTGTGTACCCTGTGCATATATACATACATATGTGTGTGCGTGTGTGTGTGTGTATGTATATAATGAGAGACAGGAAGTGTGGGCTAACACAAATTTATGAACAAACAAAATGTATCCTTAATAAAAAGAATGCATAAGATAGTGTCTCATTGTAAATGTCTTATCTTAAATTATCTTTAATATATGCTAAGAATTTGGCCAAAGTGCTCTTAGATGCTAGAAACAAAAGTGTGCTTGTTTAACAGAAAGTATGTGTGTATGTATATGTTTATATGTTATATATACATGTTATACATATATGATATGTGTGTATATATAGAGATAATACAAACACACACATTTATGTATGTATATGTGTAAAGGCATATATATACCTTTTTTCCTGAATTTGCCTGTGTTTGCTAGTGGGTTTAGTTATATAAGGTTTTAATCGAGAGGTTATCCTTATGCTTTTGAATTATTTAGAGAGCTATTCAGACTCCACTGGCCTGGATCAGAAGTCACTGGCCACATCGGAAGCCATCTTTTCATGTGAAGTCTAGGAAATTGACTGGATGGTTAACACAGCAACAGGAAAGACAAACAACTGGAGCTCAAGAATGTTAGAAGTTTGGGGTTCAAACAACAACAAGACCACATCTCTATCTCTATCTCTGTTTCTCTTCGATTATTATTCCATTTCTTCTCTTAGACTGACATCTTCTCAAAGGTCTAGAATCAGAATCGTAAGCCCTTGCACTTCCCATACTTCATAATTCACATTTTTGCTCCATAATATATTTTATATATTACAAGTTAAATATAGTTTAACATCATCTTTTGACACACTTCTAAAATTTGTGAAGAAGAATTCAGGTTAGCCTGTCTTTTCTTAGGGACCAAGCACAGTGCAAATTAACCATGGCCCCCTAGAAAATACACTACAAACAACATTCCTGTTGGAAAGATATATCTGCAGGGTAGAAAGGAGTAATTGGCCAAGATAAGAGACTACTCTTTAATAAGGAAGCAGTGCTTAAAAAATAAAACAATATATGTCCACTGTAAGATATGCAATGTAAAAATAAAAATAATAATATAGGAGTGGTAATATGAGATTTGAAGCATACAAACTATATTATAAATTTTTTATACTTTCTTTGGCATAGTGAAATAAATAAAAAATAATTTAATTGCTGGAACAGCATAGATAAGACTTTTAAGTAAGAGAAAAAACTTTAAAGGTAAGAAAAGTTTTGGTTGGGCACAGTGGCTCACGCCTGTAATCCCAGCACTTCGGGAGGCTGAGGTGGGAAGATTACCTGAGGTCAGAAGTTCAAGACCAGCCTGGCCAACATGGTGAAACTCCATCTCTACTAAAAGTACAAAAATTAACCGGGCATGGTGGCACACACCTGTAATCCCAGCTACTCAGGAGGCTGAGGCAGGAGAACTGCCTGAGCCCGGGAGACGGAGGTTGCAGTGAACTGAGATTGTGCCACTGTACTCCACCCTGGCTAACACAGCAAGACTGTGTCTCTAAACAAAACAAAACAAAAAAAAAGTTTTAATAAACAACATTTTATTTCTAACCTTTCTTGCTGATAAAAACATAACTACAATAAAATGACAATAAATTGTTAAACATAAAATCATAGAGCGTTCTCAAATGCATACCAACGTAAAGAAAATTACATTGGCAAGTAATTACCAATTCAAATTCAAGGGAAAATATAATCAATGATTCAACGTATTTTTAAGGGCAACCATATACAATAAAAAGGTGGGATTCTTCATATAAAATTTAAGAAATTTCATACAAAGATACTAATGCATCAAATTATGCACAGTAAAAACTCTGTAAACACATAAGCTACTAATGGAAGCATAGTTTTGTGATGGATTTAACTATACTCAAACAACTTTGACATAATACACATACAATAAATAGATATAAAGCATGAAGGTAACATGTTAAACTCGAAAATGTATATCTTATAACACTAAAACTTTTCAAGTATCCCCATTCTGAAATGAATGGATGCTATATTAGGCCACAGGGTCAGTATCAGTAATTTCTTTCTTTCTTTTTTTTTTTCCTGTGAGACGGAGTCTCGCTCTGTCGCCCAGGCTGGAGTGCAGAGGCGCGATCTCGGCTCACTGCAAGCTCAGCCTCCGGGGCTCATGCCATTCTCCTGCCTCAGCTTCTGGAGTAGCTGGGACTACAGGTGCCCGCCACCACGCCCCGCTAAATTTTTTTACATTTTCTCAAAACATTATCTGAACTATAATAGTTGCCCACAATGCAATAAACCAGAAACCAATCATAGAAGTATAGAAATACTGCTGGACACAATGGCTCACGCCTGTAATCCCAGCACTTGGGGAGGCCAAGGCAGGTGGATCACAAGGTCACGAGTTTGAGACCAGCCTGACCAACATGGTGAAACCCCATCTCTATTAAAAGTACAACAACAACAAAAAAATTTAGCCATGCATGGTAGCTAGCGCATGCCTGTAATCCCAGCTACTCAGGAGGCTGAGGCAGGAGAATTGCTTGAACCCGGGAGGCAGAGGTTGCATGCAGTGAGCTGAGATCACGCCATTGCACTCCAGCCTGTGCGACAGAGTGAGACTCCATCTAAAAAAAACAAAAAAACAAACAAACCAAAAAAAAAAAACTTAGAAATACAATATCTGAAATTCTACTGTATTTAAGAAAACTGTATTATGTTTACTGTACTAAGACCACATTAATGGAATATTCATAAAATAACATGGGCCTTGATAGTGAAATGTAATGATCATGTAAGAGAAGAAAATATATTATTTTTATTTATTGTATCAATGTATTGATCAATAATATTCATAAATTGGTAATAATTAGTGACAATACATGTCAAAAGCCAATAAAATCAGAATTGATTCTTAATCTTAAAAGGAATCTGATAAAACTGGAACTAAACTATTATTTAAACTTGGTAAATATCATCTCTTTTAAAAAACTGTCTATTTTTTAATTTTTTAAATTTTAATTTTTGTGGAAACATAGTAGGTGTGCATATTTATGGGGTACAAGAGATGTTTTCACACAGGGATGCAATGTGAAATAAGCACATCATGAAAAATAGAGTAACCATCCCCTCAAGCATTTATCCATTGAGTTGCAAACAATCTAATTACACTCTTATTTTAAAATGTACAGTTACTATTGACTATAGTAACCTGGCTGTGATATCAAATAATAGGTCTCACTAATTCTTTTGATATTTTGTATCCATAACCATCTGCAACTACCCCCAAACCTCCCACTACCCTTCACATTCTCTGGTAACCATTCTTCTATTATTTATCTTCATGAGTTCAATTGTTTTGTTTTTCAGATCCCACAAATAAATGAGAGCATGTGATGTTTGTATTTCTGTGTCTAGCTTATTTCACTTAACACAATGATCTCCACTTCCATCTATGTTGTTGCAAGTGGCTGGATCTCATTCATTTTTATGGTTGAATAATACACATTGTGTTCATGCACCACAGTTTCTTTATCCATTCATCTGTTGATGGACACTTAGGTTGCTTCCAGTTGATAGCTATTGAGTGTAGCTATCTCTTGGATATACTGAATTCCTTTCTTTTGAGCATATACCCAGCAGTGGGATTGCTGGATCATATGGTTGCAATTTTTAGCTTCCTGAGTAACTTCCAAACTGTTCTCTGTAGTGGCTGTACTAATTTACATTCCCACTAACAGTGTACCATGATTCCCTTTTGTCCACACCCTTTCCAGCATTTGTTATTGCCTGTCTTTTGGATACAAACCATTTGTTTTAAGAAGGCTTTTTAGATACTTGAAATGACTAGTGTGTTGCAATCTAAGCTGTTTCCGCTTTAGGGAGCACCTGAAACTCAGTAACCCTGTTGCTCCTGCAGACTTGTACAGGTACCTCTTTGATGATCTTGTACAAGATAGAGAAGAAGTCTCTGGATTACCAGGCAGAGCCATTTGTTCTCTTCCCTTACTTTTCCCAAAACATACAGAGTCTCTCTCTCTGTTCTGAGCCACCTAAAGCTGGGGTTGGAGTGACACAAGCACCTTTGTGGCCATCATCACTGTAACTGTGCTGGGTCAGACCTGAAGCTACCACAGTGCTAGTTCTTGCCCATGACCTGCTGTGGGCGAGCATCAGCTGAGTTTAGTCTGGGTCTTCTTTCTGCTCCAACAGAACTGCACTCAGTCCAATGCCTCTGCACCAAGTCACTGTTGCTGAGGATGAAGGAGGGATAGCATCAGTAATTTTGATGGAGTTTTCTATTCTGCCATCTTGCTCTGCCTCCAGTATTACCTTTCTTTAAATAACAGATAAAGAATAAAACACTAACTAAATTCCAGTTAATATCAACATTCACATAAAAATTCTTTATGATTATTATTTGATGACATTTTTTTCTGAAAGATCTAGATAAAACCAAACATAAACATGGAGGGTAGCCATTGGAGAAAAGGTGATGAAATTATTGTAAAATATGGGTATATTGAAAACACCCCAAAAAACCTGATAAAGTCCTAGAATTAACAAGTGAGTTGAGCAGAAAGTCTTGAATGTGTCATAAATATTGAAAACCCAGTTACCTTTCTAGTGACTGGCACTTTTCTATGCCAGTCATGATCAATTTTGTTGTTATGCAACACAGAATCCATTTACAGTAACAAAAACAAACTTTAAAAGATGCTAAAATAGGTAGAAAGAAATTGGACAAAATGTTTGCAACTGACTTGTAGTTACAAAAAATTTATTAATTACTAAAAGCTGTGATTCACATTAAGTAGACATTTCTAATTTCTCAGTATTAGAATTACAGCAATTCCAATTAGTTTATGGACTCAATCCTCAGATAATTAAAATTTCAATCAAATTATAGGGAAGAGTAATATAGCAAATTAAGTAAATAGTGTTCTAAGAAAAATTAAGAGATAAAATAATTATAAAAGTTTTGAAAAAATGAATATCTTGACAGAGAATTACTTTATCAACACTTGAAATACAATAAAATTATAATATATAAAATAGTATGAATACAAAATTGAATATACATAACAGTAGAAAAATAACACTTTTGTAATTATTCCATTTTTGCTTATTTATACTTTCGACAAATCTAATAATCGATATTGAGCACTTTTTCATATGCTTGTTTCCCATTTATATGTCTTCTTTTGAGGAATGTCTATCCAAATTGTTTGCCTTTTTTGTTTAGATTATTAGGTCTTTTCTTGTAAGTTGTTTGAGCTATTTCTATATTGGTTATTAATCCCTTGTCAGATGGGGAGTTTGCAAATATTTTCTTCCATTCTGTGGATTGTCTCTTCACTTTGTTGATGGTTTTCTTTGCTGTGTAGAAGCTTTTAAACTTGTTATGATCACATTTGATCATCAAAGAAGTGCACATCAAAACTACAATGATATATTAGCTCACTGTAGTTAAAATAGCTTTTATCCAAAAGACAGACAATAACAAATGCTGGTGAGCATGTGGGCAAAAGGGAACTCTGGTACACTGTTAGTGGAAATGTAAATTAGTACAACTATTGAGAATCATTTGGAAGTTCCTCAAAAAAACAAAACTAGAGTTGCCATATGATCCAATAATCCCACTGCCGGGTATACACCCAAAATAAAGGAAATGAGTATAAAGAGAGACCTGCACTCATATTTGTTTCAGCACCACTCACAATAAGTAAGATTTGGAAGCAACCTAAGTGTCCATCAACAGATGAAAGGATAAAGAAAATGCAGTACATATACACAATGGAGCATTTTTCAGCCATAAAAACAAATGACATCCTTTCATTTGCAACAACATGGAAGGAATTGGAAATCATTATTTTAAGTGAAACAAGCCAGGCACAGAAAGACAAGCATCACATGTTCTCACTAACTTGTGGAATCTAAAAATCAAAACAATTAAACTTACGGACATAGAGAGTAGGGCTGGGAAGGTAACTGAGGGGTTGAGGGGGA
>NW_012117010.1:1751342-1784464 GCF_000951035.1 Colobus angolensis palliatus | reverse complement strand
TGGGGACTGAACAATGAGATCACTTGGACTTGGGAAGGGGAACATCACACATTGGGGCCTATCATGGGGAGAGGGGAGGGGGGAGGGATTGCATTGGGAGTTATACCTAATGTAAATGATGAGTTGATGGGTGCACCACACTAACATGGCACAAGTATACATATGTAACAAACCTGCACGTTATGTACATGTACCCTAGAACTTAAAGTATAATAATAATAAAAAAAGAAAGAAAGAAAGAAAGAAAGAAAGAAAGAAAGAAAGAAAGAAAGAAAGAAAGGTGAAACCATTAGAATTAAGTCTAGCTTCCTTATCAGAAAACATCTTAAATTACTTAATCAAAATAGAATTGTTTTTCCCTTTACCTAAAAGCAGTCTAAAAACAGTCAAGAACTTGGAATGGATTTTTAATGGTCACTAGCATCCCAGGATCCAGCTGTCTTTCTATTTCTCATCTTTAGTATACTGTCACATTGTCCAAGATGACACCTTAAGCTCCAGTCCTAGTTCTAACACAAGACTGCATGAGAGGAAAAGGGATAAAGAAGGATGAACTCCTCCAACTTTGAGGAAGCTTCTCAGAAAGACCATGTAACTTCTATATTGTTCTCATAGACAAGACTTGGTCATACAGAAAGTCTAGGTGCAAAGGTTGGTGAAATGAAATATTTGCCTTAGGACATATGGTTGTCCATCTAAAAAGTGGGGAAAGGTGTAAATATTGTGATATACAATTAACAGCTTCTGCCACACAAAATCAATCCAATTTCTCCTTGCCCTCTCCTAAGCCATCCTTGCTTCTAGACTCTGGGCTGAAAACATTTACGCACTCAGTAAGATTCAATGTTACTGAAATGGTTTGGCTGTGTTTCTACCCAAAATCTCATCTTGAATTGTAATCCCCATAACCTGCATAATCCCCATGGTTCAAGGGTGGGACCAGGTGGAGATAACTGAGTCATGGGGGCAGTTTCCCTCATGCTGTTCTCATGGTAGTAACTGAGTTCTCACAAGATCTGCTGGTTTTACAAGTGTCTACAATTTCCCCTGCTTGTACTCACTCCGTTCCTCCACACTGTGAAGAAGGTGCCTGCTTCCCCTTTGCCTTCCATCATGATTTTAAGCTTCCCAAGCCTTCTTCAGCAATTCAGAACTGTGAGTCAATTTAAACTTCTTTCCTTTATAAGTTAACCAGTCTCTAGTATTTCTTCATAGCAGCGTGAGAACTAATACAATTACTAATTGATATCATTTAATATTTGGAAACTATGTGGTGGGAATGGATTTTATGAGTCACCAATCTTAAATAAACAAGGAGAATAAAGAAGAAAAAGCACTGTTATAACTGATTGAATTTATTGATAGAGACATATTTATAAGAAATTTCGGTTTCAGTGTACTAGCTGAGGTAGGTGAAAGTAGCTTTAATTTTCTCCATTGTTTTACTGAAAAATGTACTTCCTAGTGAACTAAAGTTTGAGATGCTAGAAATTTAAAGAGTTAAAGTACTCCAATAGTATATGGAGAAATAAAAGTTCTGTAAATTTATTATGTAAAACTTACTATGATTTTACAACTAAGAATATTGATTCATATTGAAATTTGTCCCAGTAGTAAGACAGAAGATGATCTTTTCGCCATAATACTGAGAAATATACTGGAGATGGAAGGGCTTAAATCTTTGAAAAATGTTATAGTGGATAATTTTTGTAAGATAAATATACTGGCAGAAGATTCTGATATTAATGGGCTTCTTAATTTTTTTTTGAAACAGAGTTTCACTCTTGTTGTCCAGGCTGGAGTGCAGTGGTACGATCTCAGCTCACCGTAC
The DNA here is from genome assembly GCF_000951035.1 of Colobus angolensis palliatus. Classification (NCBI taxonomy): domain Eukaryota; kingdom Metazoa; phylum Chordata; class Mammalia; order Primates; family Cercopithecidae; genus Colobus; species Colobus angolensis. The sequence continues at coordinate 1,782,633 of NW_012117010.1, read as the reverse complement.
CCTCCACCTCCTGGATTCTAGCGATTCTCCTGCCTCAGCCTCCCAAGCAGCTGGGATTACAGGCGCCCACCACCACATCCGGCTATTTTTTAAAATATTTTTAGTAAAGATGGGGTTTCACCCTGTTGGCCAGGCTGGTCTCGAACTCCTGGCTTCATGTGATCTGCCCGCCTTGGCCTCCCAAAGTGCTGGGATTACAGGCGTGAGCCACCGTGCCTGGCTAGTCTTCTTTATTTTAAAGATAATGAAGGAATTATTGGCTGGCAAAGGCCAAATTGTGCTACTTAATTAGTAGGCAGAATTAACCATGACTCCTGTAACACTCAGTAGGGATGGTGTGGTAATCAAAATAATACCACCTATAGAGATTATTGAAATCATTATTTGCCATGAAATCGACATGTTCAAATAGATGCAAAGCCAATTAAGGTCTATGCACTTCACATAAGTAAATACATTCTCAGTCTGATGATGGAGACGTAACATTAATACCGTAACAATAGTCACAGCCCCTTGCCTAATCCCAGATTTGAGTCAGTTCAGAACTGAGAGTTCCTTGGATACAAGAAGGGAAAGATAAAACTAAAGAAAGACTTGTAATAATAACAGTCTGTATAGTAAATTTTTCTCCTGGCACTTTTCAATATAACTTTTATCTTATAGTGGTGTCACTGTGGAATGGGCAAAAGGAGAAAAAAAAAATACTATTCCAAAATGATTGGGTTGTATGGTCACTGCTCAGAGTAGGGACTGATATAACTTGTGTGGTCTATCTATTCAGTTATGTATGTGAATCATATTATGAGAAAAATCTACGAAACTGGTGAAATGGCATGTCAGAGGCTACCCTTTCTCATGTGTTTAATGAGCAGTTTAGAAGGGGGTAGATCAGGGATCTGTACTTCTGTGCACTGCATCTGCATTTATGCAGGAAAAAGAAAGGCAAAAGACAAAGTCAAATATTTTCTTCACTTGACTTTGTCAGCTTTTTTCTGGAAGTACAGCCCTCTTCAAGTGCTTCTGAATTCTCCTTAGCCAGAACTGTCACATCATCATAGCTGGAGAAAGGATAAGCATTTGAATACTGTTTTGGCTCTGGCAGGAAAGAGCAATACTGAAGCAGGAACAAATCATGCTTCAGGTGCAAAATGGAGCTTGAAAAAATTTCATCTCATTTGGGGTCCAATGGGATCCCAAGCCCAACTTGTGTTAAAATCTTGCTTTTTTCAAGAATGTAGATAAAAAGATAAACTTCTGAACCAGTATTCACTAAGGGAGTTAAGAATATTTTAATAAAGCTAAGAAACGCCTCTTGAACACCCTCTATCAAAATAATAACCAAAAATACTATACATCTCTGTGGGAATCACCACTAAAGACTGGAAAAAATAGGCACGATGATTCCTAACATATCACCATTTAACTTGACTGGCCTGTACAGACAGAGGGCTCTTGAAAATCTTATGTAATTAACATAAACGTAATCAGGTAGTGATTCTAATCACAGCTGCTATTCCAGATGGGCACTATTTCCTGGAGGAAATCACCACAGTTCTGGGTACCTGATATGTATTTATTGATCTGACTCTTTTTTTCCACTTCCGTCTGAGTTAGAAAATCTGAGAAGCTGTTTATTTTAACCTGACAGGGACAGCTGCATACACCTAGCATGCTACAGCAGGTTTTCACTAGCTCTTCACAACTGGACCACAATGTAGTCCACAGGATGCTTGATCATCCCACAGTCTCCAAAGCATCATGCTGATCTTCTTTGGTGATGACATCATGCTCAGAAAATGTAGCGAAACAGAAAATGAAACTACAGATGCCTTTGTAAGACAGGTGTCAGAAAGTAGGTGATAACATGGCACTAGCCACTTAAGTTAATGGCCAAGGAGTCCAAGGCATGTCTCCCATTTTTCTTAGCCTGTGTCACTTCATGAAGCAGAGTCTGATGCATGCAAGTAGCTTATTTAGAAAGTGATCCAAGGACACAGAAGTGAAGGACTTGGAAAAGTAAAACAAGAAAAGAAAGAGAACCATTTTATTGAGTCAGTCAATTCACCTTAGACCTTCTGAGTTGTAGAAAGTGTGCCTCTGAACTGTTTCCCTAAGAAATAGAAAGAGAACAGTTTACTTACCAGCTCCATTTCCCATTGGTCAACATATGTAGTTGTGAAGTCATAAAATTGTGAAGTCATGAAATCTGAGTATGTTTCCACTGGGTTCCATGCCATATGGTCAGATTTGCCACAGGACAGGATGTAAGAAATATATGGTACTGTCCTGCTGTCTATGGAGCTCTGAAACATACCTCAAAATTATCTGCTTGGGCATATATTGAGCATTGTCCAGCCCCAATTATTTACAGACTACCTATTAGGCATGCTATAGTTTCAATGTTTTTCCCCTTCAAATCTTATGTTGAAACTTGATTCCCAATGTCAGAGATGAGGCCTACTGCGAGGTGTATGTATCATAAGGGTGGATCCCTCACAAAAAGACTAATACCTCCCTTTGGGTTTGAGTTCTCACTATATTAGTTCCCTCAAAAGCTGGTTGTTAAAAAAAAGCCTGGAATCTTCCTCCTCTCTTTTGCTTCCTCTCTTCTCATGTGATCTTCACACATCAGTAGGCCTTTCAACTTTTACCATGCATGGAAGCAACTTGAGGCCCTCACCTAAAGCAGATGCCAGTGCCATGCTCATTGTACATCCTGAAGACTCATGTGCCAAATAAACACCTTGTTCTTATTATGTCCCAGCCTCATGCATTCCTTTATAGGAAAACAAAACAGACTGACAGAATACTGGTACTAGGAGTGGGGTTTCACACTGCCAGTGGCTTTATAATTATGGGGTCTAGAGGACACTGACCCTGCTCTCACAGCTCCACTAGGTACTTCCCTAGTGGAGGCTCTCTGGAGTGGCTCTGCCCTGTGCAGCTTTTCAATGCAACCTTTAAAATCTAGATGGAAGATGCCAAGCATCCACCACTCTTGCATTCTGGGTGCTTGCAAATGTAGCACCACATGGATGCCACTAAATCTTATGGCTTGTATCCTCTGGAGTGGCGGCCCGAGCAGTACCTGGGGTCATCTGCAGATAGAGCCAATGTGACCAGGATGCAGGTAGCAGCATCCTGAGGTAGTGCAAGGCAACAGTGCCACAGGCCTGTTTCTTGAAACACTTCTATTCTCCTAGACCTCTGGATCTTTGATGGGAGGCACATCCTCAAAGATTTCTGAAATGCCTTTGGGGGTCTTTTGCTCATTGTCTTGACTAATAGCACCTGGCATCATTTTATCTGTGCTAACTATCTAGCAAGTGGTTTCTTCATAGCACCCTAGGACTCCTTTCCTGAAAACTTTCTTTTCTTCTCTACCACATGACCACATTGTAATTTTTTTTAAATTTATACACTCTACCTCTCTTTTAATTATAAGTGCCACCTTTAGGTCATTGCTTTGCTGCCCTTTCTTATCATAAACTGTTATAAGTAATCACACCACTGCTTAAATGTTTTGGTGCTTAAAAATTTCTTCCAGATACCCTGGATCATCACTCTTAAGTTCAGCTTTCCAGAAAACCCTAAGGCATGAACACAATGCAGTGAAGTTCTTTTCTATGGTATACCAAGGGTTACATTTTATTTTCTTTTTTTTTGTTTCTGTTTGTTTGTTTGTTTTTGTTTATTTTGTGGGGGGTCTTTTTTTAGAGGGGGTGGAGTTTTGCTCTTATGGCCCAGGTTGGAGTGCAGTGGCACAATCTCGGCTCACTGCAACCTCCGCCTTCTGGTTTCAAGTGATTCTCCTGCCTCAGCCTCCTGAGTAGCTGGGACTATAGGCATGTGCCACCATGCCCAGCTAATTTTTGTATTTTTAGTAGACATGGGGTTTCACCATGTTGGCCAGGATGGTCTCAATCTCTTGACCTCATGATCTGCCCGCCTCGGCCTCCCAAAGTGTTGGGATTACAGGCGTGAGCCACTGTGCCAGGCCAAGGTTTACCTTTTCAACAGTTCCCCAAAAGTTTCTCATTTCCATCTGAGACCTCACCAGCATGACCTTTACTATGTTTCTATAAGCATTTTGTCACAACCACTCAACCAATTTCTAAGATGCTCCAAACTTTGCTAATCTTTTAGTCTTCTTTTGAACACACCAGAATCTTCCAACCTCTGCCCATTACCCAGTTCCAAAGCTGCTTATACATTTGCAGGTATCTTTATAGCAACATCTCATTTCTTAGTACCAATATTCTGTTTCTATGTGAGATGGTTTACTTAAAATTTTCTATAAGCCTTCCAGAAAGCATTTATCTTGCAAATTCTAACTCCAAGTAGGAGATACAGTATTTGGTGAAATTCTTTTCCATTTTCAAGATAACAAATGGCATATTTAGATATGCTGTTACAACCCATTTGTTGAATGACCCAAAGGCTGCCAGCTTTGAATGGGTCTTTAACAAAAGACGGCTCCCTGCTATGACTGATATGACTAGACCACAGATGCAATGTTCTTGAAATATCTATGCCAGATTGTGATGCTGAATAATGACTCGCATTTTGGTAAAAAATTTACAGCAGATGTCCCTAAAGTTTGAAAGTAAATATTCTTTTGATAGACAGCTTTTGCCTTGCTTCTAAGCTCCAATAAAAATGGAATGCTTAAGTTCTAGGAGACAATCATGAACCTGAACTACCTTTATTAACTGGGTATTATCTTATCAAGCCTCACAACTGTGATGTCCTCAGCAGCATAAAAAGTGAATGTACTGTATATGAGACTGAGTATAGGTAGGTGCTAAATGCACAAGGGAGTTTCATAAGCAGGTTTCTCCTGTGAATGTTGTGCCTAAACTTCCACTGCCAACCCAGTCTTGACCCCGAGCTTGAGTTTCATGGGGTTCCCTATGATCAGATAATTGAGAAGAAAACATTTGAGCCAGTTATTCAGGTTTCTCAGCAGGACACAATGGCACTTGAGAGAAGTAGGTTTATGTAGTGGTTCCGCTTATGTGACCATGAAGGGCACACTGATGTTAGACAATATTAATGGTAACCAGAAATTCCAATAGTTACAGTTGTGATTCATTGATTCCTGGGTAATAGTTTGGCAGATAAACAAGAACTTGGAATGAGTAAGATTGGACGATTGAAGACACGGTGGTTTGAGAACAAGTTATGTAGTATACTGGGTCTTAAATGTAGGAATATTTTTATACTATGTGAATGTTTTCTAAAAATGTCTCCACCGCAAATGAGGCTTTCAATAATCAAATGGATATAATGATCTGCTCTGTGGATATTAATCTACCTCATTGTACAGCCAACTCAGTGAGTGTTCATTAAGCTTATTAGCAAGGGGTCCATGTTGAAAAGAACAGATGTTATGTATGGACTCAATAGATTTTCCCTCTCCAAGACTGACCTGGCTACTAGTACAGTTGAATGTTTAATTTGCCAGTAGCTGTATCTGACCTGATCCTTTAATAAGTAACAAACCTTAGGGGATCAGTCAGCCAGCTAGTGGAAGGTTAATTATACTAGACTTTTTTTTTTTCATAAATGAGATAGTAATTTGTCCTCACTGGAATAGATACTTTATACGAATTTTGATTTTTTTTTCTCAGTTTGCTAATCTTCTGACAGTAATACCATCTGCAGGCTTTATTCAATTCCATATGAAGCATCATGATATCACACTCGATATTTTTATGACCTAGGAATTTATTTTTCAGCAAAGTAAGTAACTAATCTTCTACCTTTAATATGCTTTTTATTTTCATTTTATTGTTTGCAATGCTCAAATTTTATTTTCTTTCTGCAAAGCATCTTTGCTATCTATTCAAGAGATATTTTCTGGAATCAAATATGCTACTTAGTCAAATAAATATACAAATATGATAAAGGCAACAAGCATGTTAAAACATACATTACATTTCCTAGGTTCATTGAACATTTATCCTTACAAAGGGAATGAAATGTACAGTGGAAAAATTGTAGAAAGTCTCAGAAAAATTTTAGCTATCTCCAAATACCAGGGTAGCGCAAATTCCCCAGTGGGATTCTGATGCATAGGCATAAGTCTTCCCAGACATCACAAGAATCTTTTGAACATCATTTCCTTAAGATGTTTTCCATGGTAATAAAATGAACAGAAGTACTGAGAAATGTACTTCATTTCTCAGTACTTCATGTCCAGAAGCTATTAAAAATGTGATTTTTTTATGTAGATGGTATATCATAGACTATTAATATCAGTACATAGTTTCACCATCATTTCCTAAAGAAGCACAAAACTTAGCAACAATCATTTAGAATTCTTGTGAACATACATGTAGCTAAATTGTAAACTGCAGGATACATATGTTAACAGAAATTTTATTAGCAAATACAATGTGTTAACCATAATTTTTAAAAAAGGAAAAAAACACTTTTTCTCAATTGCCCATTATTTGTAAAACTCATAAAACAAGTTATATTCTCTTTTCTCTGACTTTCTATGGGGAGTTGGAAAACATGAAAAATCAAAACCATGAAAATTTGTGCCATATGTTGTTAAAATGTGTTCTTTTGATTGCTGAAATAGTTTGGATGTTTTGTCTCCTCCAAATGTCATGTTGAAATGTGACTTCTAACATTGGAGGTGGGGCTTAATGGGAGGTATTTAGGTCATGAGTGTAGGTCCCTCATGAGTATCTTGGTGCTGTCCTCGACGTAATCAGTGAGTTTTCAGTCTGAGTTCATACACAATCTAGTTGTTTAAAAGACTGGCACCTCCTTCTCTCTCTCTTGCTCCCTCTCTCTTGCTCCTTCCTTTGCCATGTGACACAATGGCTCCTCTTCGCCTTCCACCATAACTGTAAGGGCCCTGAAACCCTCACCAGAAGCAGATGTTGGCATTATCCTTCATGTACAGCCTGCAGAACTGTGAACCAGATAAACCTCTTTTCTTTATAAATTACCCAGCCTCAGGTCTTTCTTTCTAGCAGCGCAAATGGACTAATACAATTGCACAGAACTATTCTTGTTATCGAGCGTCCCATAAAAAACTTGTAATTGCTCAATTATTCTTTTATAATGATTTCACACTTCTACAAGTATACATACCATACATGTGCTTTAACTGTGAATTTTCTGTGCTATTTCTAAAACAACCAGATGCATTTGAAGCATATGTTAATTTAAAAAGATTAGCAATATGTATACTACGCATTAAACAACCAAATTGCATTACTGCTCTGTCACTGTTTCTTTATGAAGCCAAACACACAGTTGATTCAATATATTATACACATACAAACATTTACCTATACAAGTGGCTGTATTATCTAGGCCTGTTTTGGATTGTTTCATTAGTTTGTTATGTTAATAGAATAAAAACAGAACTTTTTTCACTTTATCACTTTAAGCAAAACATGCTCTCAGACTGTTACAGGTTCACTGAATAAATTATTATATTTTTCTTTCCCTAGGACATCCATAGTGCAATAATGAAAGCAGATCTTCTGAAAGAAGTCACAGCTGGAGGTAGGCTGGTTAGGATTGGGAAAGGAGTTGCTGGGAGGTCAGAGGGATACCAGAGAAAGTTCCAAAGGTTAATTATAAACTACCAGGATAACCGGCAAATATGTGTCAGATTGGGGTTTCAATATTGGCTCTGACATAATTTACCATCTTGAGGTTGGGGAAATGTTTAATGGTTGAATAACTAGAATGTATTATTACATCAAATGTAACGAATCTCAGTCCACCAACTCTAGCAAGCAAAAAGTGGCACACATTTAAGACAACATATGCCCCAGTTTGTGGAAGAAAAACCACTAGACCCAAATTCTCCATGTTTATGTTAAAGTTGATATATAGTTATATCAGTCTCTTTGACAATAATCTAGTAATCTAAGAACTATTTGAATCTTCTGTCATTAGACTCCAGATCTGTTGACACTTTGGGCCATATAATTCTTTGTTGTGGGGGGCCATCCTCTGCATTGTAGACAGCTTAATAGCATATTTGGTTGACATGCACTGGATGGCAGTAGGACCCCCACTCCTTGCCCTTATGAAAGCCAAAAGGGTCTCCAAACTTTACCAAGTATCCCCTGGGTGCAAAACTTCTCATTGTTGAAAATCACTGCATTAGACATATTGAGACAATCCTAATCTGATCAATTGTGTGGACACAAACTGTTAGAGGAAGAATAATTATTAACATTTGTGTCTAGTCAACTAATCTGGTCACATAAATTCTATATGTGAATTCATTTTGCTTACTACCAAAGCACAAAGACTTTTCAGATAACTTATAATAATGTTGTATAAGTATAGGGGTTCAGAGTAGCAAGTGAATAATTAAATTTACCTAGAGTATGGAGAAATTGGGTTTGGAATATTCATGACACTAGTTCTATTTCTAATATTTAGTGACTACCACTGAATAATTTATGTCTTATTATTAGAACACCTGGAGTTATGATACATATTTTTTGTGAAGTTTGCCAACTTTGGACTTTTCAGCATCAAAATTCAACTCTGTATATTTATAGCTAAACTAGGAATCACGAAACTTAGATGATTTGGTCATGTCCATAAAGTCACTTCACTACAAAACAGGAATTGGTCTGATATTCTGGCAAATACTTTGATCTTATTTCCATGTACAATAGCATTTCTCAAAGACTAGGCAGTGGTAGGGTAATGAGAAGCCATCAACGAAGTATAAACTGATTCCCAATTCAACCCTTTTATTCCTTTTATTTCATTCTTTGGAGCAAGTGGTAATCACTTCCTAATATTTCCTTTTTGTCTTAGGTCTGAAATGGCTACTTGCTTTTAATACATAAAATTGGCATAAAGAACCACTAAATTAGGTATTCATTTTTTAAAAGTGTTGTGTACTACTGGAGTTTATTGAAAACTTCAATTTAGCAATCTACTAAACTGTCCTAATAAATATAATATTTGTTAATGTTGCAAACTCCTAATTATGCAAATTTTTAAATTCTTACAATTTGGAGAAAGAATGCTTTGTTCTCAAGGCACCCTGTTTTTCCCCCTGAATTCAGCAAATGAAATGAACAAAATATTATAGAAAAGGAAAAATAAGTGACCCTAACATAGGAAGATGTTTAAAACATTAAAGTTATGGGATATATTTTGAATCTGTCAGATTAAAATAGATCAAAACATCTGAAAACACCTCGTGTTGGTAAGGATGTACTCACAATCTTACACAGTGCTAGTGAAAAACTTGAATTGCTATTTCTGAAACGGAAAAGGTTCCCTTGTCCCCCTCCTAGGGCATGCGATGGGGGTGTAGTTCGCTTCTTCAGTGCCCCGCTGCTCAAACCTCTAGGGGAGCATACAGACTGGCAGGGTGTGGGGCTCCAACCTCATGGTTGTGTCTAGGGGTGAATGTTTAGGCCTCCTGAAGCCCCAGTGGGCGTGTGTTACAGGGCGTTCTCTTAGTTTGCAGTCTATAGGCAGCTTGTGTTAATCAGCTCAATTAGACTCTTTACCTTGTTGCAAGTATAGAGGGCTTTCTGTATCCTGGGATTTCTTCGCTGTGCTCTTTTGCCAGTGCTCCTCTCCATGACCAGCCACTTGCATCTTCTTCGCGGATGTATTCCTCACAAAGTCCAACCGCTTCTGCGTGTGTGCCTGCTAGGGCCTGGAGTTTTTATAGGCACAGGATGGAGGCATGGGGGACCAAGATGGTCTTGGGAAATGCAATATTTCGGTGGAAGGCAGAAGTGCCAGTCCTCAGCTAGGTCCATGGGGGTGGAGCCCTAGCCAGTGACCACGCCCTCCTCTACCCAGCACTTCCCTTCCCCGCTTTCGTATCATTTAAAGGGACCACGCTCTTCCCTTCCCAGCAATCCTGTGTTACTTCTATGGAGGAGAGTTTGGCAAAAATTTCAAACGCATATAACATTTGTCCCAGAAATTTGACTTCTAGCACTTTATCTTACAAATATATTCACATAGGAGAAAATGATATAGATACAAAAATATTCACTGAAGTATTGCAGGCAACATCAAGGATTGGAAATGTCCTAATATTCACCAATAGATAACGGGAAAATAAATTAGGATTCTTTCAAACCCATTATAAAAGAATGAGGCAGAACTTTATGTGATAACTAAGAATAATCTCCAAAAAGGTTGCTAAATACAAAGAATTTATTATTACAAGTCATGCTGCCATTTATTATTACTAAAGGTATAAATATAAATACATGGTCTATGCTTATATGCATTGAATATCTCTAGACATCACACAGATAAATAAAATGAAATGAAAACTGAAAGATGATACAGGCTTGGGCAGAGAAGTTGGAGAAATATGGAGAGCAGAATTCTACTTTTCATGATATCCTTTTTGTACCATTTGAATTCGAGATAAATAAAATGAAAACTGAAAGATGATACAGGCTTGGGCAGAGAAGGCTGGGGAAATATGGAGAGCAGAATTCTACTTTCCATGATATCCTTTTTGTACCATTTGAATTCGAGCTATGCATTTAAAAGTACATTAATAATCCTCCCAAAACTGTAGCCCCATTTCCAGACTCTTCCTATCCTTCAATGACACATGAAGTTTCTACTCTCTGGGAAATTCTTGGATCCCAGTAACGGAAAGCTGGCCAATATTGCAAAAACAACAGCTAATCCAGACTTCCCTTATCCTACAGAGTTCAACAAATACTTGATGTCACTACTCTTCCCTTTGCTTGCTAACAACTGAAGGGATATTTTACAAAAGCAAACTAGAAGGCTAATGAGTGTCAACCTCAGTTGCACAGGGACTATAAAACTGACTGGACTGGTAAATACAAAGATAATGAATTATTTGATGTCTCTTAAGTCTAGGCTTTGCCCAGAACCAAGCTCTAGTTTTGTATTCTTAGTTGTTCCTTAAAGGCTAAATGACTGTGTAGAATAAATAGAACAGGGGAAGCTGAAAACAATCTGATGCTCTCCAGACTGGGAATTATCATTGACACACAGAATTTCTTTCTACCAAGTATAAAGCACTTGTCATTTAACAAGAAGAAATTGGTGTGTTAATGCAACCCCCACCCATTTTCTGGAATGGAGAGAACAAGTTACATATTAAGAGAGAGATGTAGTGCCTTAAGAGTCACTAAGAGTTACAGCTGCCCATGTTTTGAATGTAGACCCTTCTCTGGGCCACAGTGAAATATAAAGATCATTCATTATTAGCCCCTGTAAAAGTACTTGTGATGATCCTGATTTTGAATGACAGAAGATATCCAGCCAGTTGCGACAGATACCAGAATGTCAAGCATTTCCTTTTGTTGTTGTTTTGCTTGTTTTTTAAGGAATTCTTCCTAGAAGCCAGAAACATAATATCATAGTCTCATATGTTCTTGACATCACTGATGGGAGATTATTTGCTTAAAATGTATATTCAAACCCATCCTCTGTCAAACTTCTCACCATCTCCAATATTCTGTTTATTCTCAGCCTGTCCATAATACAGGCTGTATTTCTGCTCTTCCTCTCAAAATACTGTATCATTAAGTTCCTACTATTCTTGGAACTCTCATTTCCATCCAATAATCCTCATCACTTCCTATGTTATTTTCCACTGTGATTTGCCCCTCAAAGCCATGTATATGCTAGATCTATGATAGACAAATTTCCACATGTCTGCTCTGAAATTTTTCTCAACATCTATCATCATCTTGAACTTCAAAAAATTTGAATATTTTTCAAAAATTCACTATTTCAACCCCTTCTCTTACTGTTGCTCAAGAGAGTCTCAAGTTTTTTCATGGGGTCTAATTCCCTGAGAGATAAGAAAGCACATTATTTTTGTCCCCGTAAATCCTCCAGATAAGAAATCTATCTAATTGCACAGAGACGCTAGAGAAAGGCACAGAAAAATGTTGATCTCATCTATTTTTTTATCTCTATCTGGGCTCTCTGTTGCTAAACAAACGTTTTACATATCACCTACTTATTCTTAATTCTCTACTGTGTCTCTTATACACTTTCTTTTCTCTTCAATCCACTCATATTTTGTTATCTTCTTAAACTCAATAAATGATCTCATTTTATTCTTTCTACAAGACTGTTTATCCAGCGATATGACACTAAATGTTTATTTCAATAATCAAACCATGAGATATACATTTTTTAAAAACTCAGATAACGAATTTATCAGCAAAATACATAGTATTGAAACCAGTTTATTAAAACATCTTTAACAGTTGGCACAGGTCCTAGAATAGAGTATGTTACTGGTAGAAGAGATCTGAGTTACCCTGAGTTACTGGCAGTGTGTCCATATGAATCCATAGCAACTCCAGTCCTTACCTCCTCAGAAGAAAGGCTTTGACTGAAGAGCATAAAGCAGAAAAAGAGACCCAGGTGAGTTCCAGAGCAGAAGTGGAAGTTTTTTTTAAAAGAATTTACAACAGGAAAGAAAGGGAGGTATGCTTGGAAGAGAGAAAAGGGAAGAGAAGAGCCTTTAACCTTGATCCTAGGACTTTATAAGTTCACCTCTTTCCCATGATTCTTCCCTTAGTGTGGGCTTCCTGCATGTGCAGTGTCGTCCTTACCCTAGGGAATTGAGCATGCCCAGTGCATTTAGGGAGTTACATGCATGCCCATCTAAGTCTTTCTTCCTTTTTCCAGTGGATGTACCCAGATCATACTTCATTTTTGTCTCTTAATTTGCATACCCAGGAAGTTGCTTCTCCCTGGGGTCTGCATTCAGTTAACATTTTGATGTTAATAGGTGTGGACTATCAGGAATTGGCCTCTCCCTGGCGCTGCCAAATTATCATTCTTAGAGAGCCAATGAAATAATTGTTGAACCATAAGAAAACCAATAAGTGTTTTAGTCTTCAATTTGCTAATTCATTTTCAAAAATATAGTCAGCTTTGTAGTTCCTGGGATATTAGGATTCTGTACATCTTCAAGAGAAAAGAAAATGGGCAAAGAACCAGTTTTCGTGGAGGTCTTCTTAGAAAATATTAAGTTTCAGGCCACTGCTGGAACAAGCAGCTCTATCCCAATGCATCACATCATATTCATCTCCATCTCCAGATAGATATGTATTATATCATTGCTTGCTCATAACTATGACCATGATTCATCAATAAAATAAGTTATTATGTTGAGTGTGATGTGTTTACCATGGGACAAGTTAGGATAGGTATCCAACATTCACATATATTCTCTACCTTAATACTTAAGAAGTTCATCCTCATTTCTCCAGAAAAAATTATTTTTTCAGTTAGATTAAAAAATTGAAAATTGTATTCGCTGAATGAGGCTAATTCTCCAAAAATAAAGCAAATGAACTACTAAATTAAAGAGTCAACAAAGAGAATGGCCATCTGTTGATATCATGTGTGGTTGGCTTTGACTTGAGAGTTGCAAAAGAACTGGGTGTGCCTCACTGAAGTTTGCCAGGCTCTCACTTAGATGTTTGGGTCTACAAATGTATGACTATCTTCATAGCAAAATCATATGTTAAGAAAAGTGCAGCAGCAACACTATTAAATTTTGTTATTGCAAATAAAGATTTTTATTAGTGTTAATGGTAGCTAAAATGTGTAAATGTTGTTTTGCATATAAATATTTAACAACTGTTTTGAAGTATCGATTAAGTGGTAGGTGGTAAAGGTGCCATAGTCAACAAGACAAATAAAATTCCTGCTTTCATTCTAGTTTGGGAACTCAACTAATCTTCAAATAGATAACAGCAAGCATTTGTCAGCTAATAAAAGATACTATGGGAAAAAAAGCCAAGAGTTAGAATGTGTGTATTAGTATAATTTGTATTTTGGAGCCCAGACTTATTGTAATTACAATTTCCCAAAAGAGATCTGCCTTTGCTCTCTTTTAATATTATTTTTCTATTTCATTTTAAGCTTATTTCATCCACTTAAAACAGTTAAAATGCCAACGTTACATGTTTCAAAGTACAGAAATTAGGAAATTGCAGACATTATGCCAGCAAAATACTAAAATCCAATGTAAATTGGAAATTATCTAAGCTATGCTCTCTCTTAAACTTTGTACTTTCACCCCAGGCTAGATTCAAATCATCATTAATTGCATTCTGTCAACTTTTGAGTCAGGTCAGGTAGTCTTTATTTTGCAAGCCAGGATGCTATTTTGTGATGCTGCACAGTGCTTACTGCTTGCTACCTTCTACCCTGAAGGGAACTGCAGTTTCAGGAATGGGTTGACATATCAATTAGTTTATAATCAGTGTATAACGTCCTTTGAGCATTTGAGGCCAGATTCTACTGTTATTTAGAAAGTCAATAGAAAGTCCTTCTGGAATATGGTCTATAGGACACAGAACAAGATGAGAAACTAGAACTTATTGTAACCTGGAAAATGACTATTGTCTCCAAGCCAGATCTTCCTGACTAGTTATTTTCCCAGAGGAAAGGATCCTCATTGCTTCCTGTGGGCAAGTCTGTAAGCAGAAGCACTAGTCCTGGCCAATCCCACCAAGGGAAGACCATGCCATCCCTGCTTGCACATGTGTGGCAAGTATATTCTGGCCTGACAATTGCCAAGCAAGCAGAAGATAAGCCTGGAGAGGATCTTATGTTCATCTAATTTAGCTTCTGTAATACAACATTTTGTGTGCTGACTTGACCCAGCTTTGAGGCCCTGGCTAGAGGCCAGTTGTTACCTTTCTTGAGTAGCCAATTAAGTTCACATCTCAACCACTTCCCTTATCTGACTCTCACACTCCAGGCTACCGTGCACCTGCCCTAATTGCCCCATGGCCAGGTACCAGATAACAAGAGGCAAACCTTACGACCAGAACCAGCTGATATTATGCAAATTAGCCAATACTGAACTTATTTACCCTGTGTCACCTTTTTCTTCTTGCAGAAACCACAAAAAAAGGTGCTTGTTCACAGCATCCCATTCTTCCCCTGCCTCGTGCTTCCCTCATTCCCAGTGTGGCAGAGCTGTGTTTTTCCCAGGGAAATGTGAGTAACAAAACTATGAAACTCTTTCTGGCTTCTCTCTTTTGATGTGCATCTGGCCTCACCATACCTCACTCAGGGTAACATGGTTAACACTACCTCTTCATCTTCTCAAAGAGAAAAGGAATATACAGACAAGACAGGTGAAATGCCTAAGGTCTCATAGGTAGTTCTTGGCACAGGTGGATCCAGAACTCAGATTTCTAATTAAAACCTCCTAGTTTACTGTTCTTTTCTTTAAGTTTCACATGAAAAGTAGTGGTCACCAGAGAATAAAAACATAATAAAATAGTTATAATATACCTAATTTACTGAGCAACTACTGGAACTTTTTTTATTGTGTTTGCCACTGTATATACACAATAATTCTCCAAGGTGTATATTATAAAACTTTTTTGTACTTTAGAAACTGAGACAGAGGGGGGAATCAGCTTTTAATCATGATGCCATTTTCTACTTCATCATATAAAAAGCAATTCACAGAGTCACAGTTCAAATACCAAAGTTTCCAAATCAGTACAACAGCCATCAACTTCCTCAAATGATACGAAGCCCATTGTTAAAAAATAGAAATAAAAGTATGGGCTACAGTTCAGATATATTTAAAGGTCAACCACTCATAACCATGTAATCAAAATTTGACTTGTCCTGATTTCCCCCAAACACTAGCTCTAATCATAAATGAAACAGAAAATGTAAGCTTTATATCCTTGTCAGCATGATTCAGTGAAATTAAACCAATCAGCTATAGACAGATCAGCTTAAACAGCTCTACTTGCCCTAAAAAAGAATATTAATGTGTAACAGCCAATCACAGAAAAGGTCAAAATACCTCCTCTTTCTTGCTTTATAAATTGTGCTGTAACTGCTCTGAGCAGGGCTTCTTATCACTTTTGGTTTGAGATCTCCTGGTTCCTGAACCAAGAGTATGCACAAGAAACTTTTAAAATTTTTCTACCTCGCTCTGAATATATTTTTGACATCATAAAAATCAAAGATTCTTCTTTGTTCACTGGAGAAAGAGGAAAAATCAAATACAGAGAAAATAAATGATATAATATTTGTGAACTGTTCAATTTTAATGGATCCACAGAGGAAAACCAGTATAATTTTACATGAGAATATGTGCTATCTATTCCTCCCTCTTTTCCTTTATTTATATGTATCTTAGACCTCTTTTTTCTTATATTTATTGATGTTTTCTGATATGCCAGGCACTGTTCCAAGTACTTTATTTGTAATCCTCACAACAACCCAATGAGGTATTATAATTATCCCCATTTTACAGATGAGGAAATGGAGGGACTCAGCTAATAAGCCAAGGAGTGTGACTCCAGAGCCTACCCTCTGAGCCACTATACTTGTCCTTTTATGTTACGCATGCTCAGAAATCTGATGTATCTGGCATTTTATCCAGTGAAGATATCCAACTAAAAAGTTCAGGGAAGACTAGAGATTACAAAAATTTCACCACAGTTGTCCAAAATTGTCTCTATAATATCCCCAAAGTATGTTTCTGCTTTCTGAAAGTCAGAATGGAGAGAAAGCTCTTACTGAACTGTTATTTGAATCTGAGCTATGGATAAAGTGGAAACCGAAGGATTCTCTTAAGAACCAAATTCCCTAGTTATCTGAGGAAGGTGGAAATGGACTTTGGAAGAAAACATTTTCTCTGCTGTGACACTGGAAAGTCTATCGCTCATTTCAAAGCGGAGAGTAAAGCCGTGCTCGATATTGGTGCAGACTGGATTGTAGCAGATTTGTGGGTAGGGGTTTTTCATTGGGAATGTAATGAATCTTTAGAGAGGAAAGTGGAAAGACAGCTGTCTTTGGAGTCAGGAGCCAGTTTCTCTTGTGCCTACTTATTTGGGCTGTGGTTTTCTCCTCTGAGTTTTTAAATTGTTAAGATTTATGGAGGATGCTGGACAACTGAAATATAAAGAACCGAATAGAGGACCTAATGGCTATGGGAAGTATCTTTTTGGCCTAGAGGAGACATGGAATTGTGACAGAAAGAAAAACAAGGTGATAAACACCAAGGAGAGAGGAATACATTCTCAGGCAGCATCAAAGAGGCTTTCCATGTACAATTGCTTTGACCCAGCTGCATGCAATGCCCAAGCTGTTAGGTGTGGAGCTTCTCAGGAAGCAAACATGCCTCTAACTGCTCTTGTTTTGCTCCTCTATCAGCTTTTGCAAGACTTGAGGCTAACTGCACAATTTAATAGCCAATAAGAGTTCTCTTAACAAAAAAAGAAGTAAAGAGTTTTCTACAAAAATATTGTAGCTCTCCCTACATTCAGATTTTCTCTAGGGTAGGAGTCAACAAACTACATCCCAGAGACCAAACCAGTTCTCTTCCTGATTTGGTAAATAAAACATTTTATCAGAACACAGTCACACCTATTCGTTTACCAATGGCTCATTTCAACAACAGCAGAGTTGTGAAGGTGAGACAGAAACCGTATGAGCCACAGAGCAAAAGTACTTACTGTGGAGACCTTTTTAGAGTAAGTTTGCTCACTCCTGCTTTAGGAGATCTTAAAGGTAACTCTGGCTCAAGGGATTCCTGTATTACTTGTCCTCCTAAACTGCAGAGGTACCAACATGGTCAGTGGCATCTTCTCAATACTTACTCACTCATAGTCCAAGGGTATTCTCAAGATCAAACATGTCTCAGGGGAATATACATTCTTTCCACTACGTCAGGCTTCTAACAACTGTATCACCTGATTATCCTTCTTTCTGCAGTTTGCTACACAGTGCTCACATCTCTGATATTACCTCACTTCTGACAAGAGATGCAGGGATGTGATTTATAGCAAAGCAAACAATCATAAAAAATACCCCAAATGAACCTCAGTGTAGCTCAAATATTTGTGCAAACTTTCATGATAACTCATGTTAACCAGTTTGGTGAAATATTATTAGATGGAAAGTTATCTACTTTTCCTTCACTCAACAAGAGTTTTGTTACAAAATTATATAACATGCCTTAATTAGCAGAAATTATTCTATAACAATATAGCAAACTTTAAGTAGGTAGACTAAATTTAGACATTAAAAATTTCTAGGGAACCATCATTAGGAAACCCATACATAGTATCCACAGCTGTTGACTGATACTCTATTCCCTTTCCTTAGAATAAAGTCACTTCTTGCTGCTTGCACCTTCTGTTTCCCAGGACTCTTCCTCAGACACAAGATCTTACAAGATACTAGGAGCTCTTTCAATTCTTCCTTAAACAAATATTCATTACTCCTCTGCTCTTCAAACAAGGCTCTCAACTTATTTCCTCCCCTTATTTCTGTCTTTGCTAAGATTTCACTAGGAAGCAACTGGCCTAGTTTTCTATGTTGCCTGTCCAGTCTCCTCCTCACAGGTGGGCTTTTAAACCCCAGGAAAAGGAGTACTCCATGAATTCACCATCAGATCCTTGGTAAAATGCACAAAATCCCTTTTATTGTATACAGTTACACTCTTGTCTTTTCTATCTCTTTGTTTAACCTTTTATCGTCTCTGGAATGCTGTGCCATCATCAAGTTCTGGGTTACCACCCCATTGGTTAGATAATTTCATTGCTCAAAATAAGAAGATAAGCTTTTATTTTAATGCAATGGAATGCAATATATCTAAAAAGAGCAGATACGAAAATACTAGAGTGTCCCACTTATTAGAGTACACACAGTTTTAGATATCATTGCATGTGTATTATACTGTGTGTTTTATACATACACACACACGTATATAATGGCTATAATGTAAAATAATATTTTTGTTGGCTAACAACAAATATATTTAGAAGCTACTGTTCAGGTGCCTTTCCTCCTGTCCCTACCTTATTTTTAAAAGTTCTTCCTTCAGTTCATCATTACATTAGGAGTTACATTACATGAGTCAGGCTTTAAGACTCCAGATAATATTTGAGAGCCAAAAGTCACCCTTGAAGACTACTTTGTTATTTTAATTGTTCCTTTAGATCAATTTAGTTGAACAACTGTTATATCTGTTTTTGGCCTAAACACAGGAGGAAATTTTTACAATGTAAAATAAAATGCCACCGAAGTGTTAGAAATTTAATTACTAATTAATGTCTTTATATTTATAAATTAATCATGTAATGGTTACCTCAATATAACTCTGAAATGAACATTGATTTAACATTTATAACTCTCTTATTCATAATGCACAGGCTTAATTAGGTCATTGTTTTTAAGCAACTAAGTAAATTATTCTTTGAAACTGAAGTAATATATTTGAGAAGGAAGTTTAAACAAATAATATTTTCAAAGAATTGAAAACAGCATTATTTCCACTGATGTAGAAATCCAGTCTCTCTCAACTATTGCAGATAATGACAATGACAATCCAGTGAAATGAACTTAATTACATTTCGATACTATAGTAATTTGTGGTTCATGAGACAATGCACAGCTAAGACTCTGGCTTTTATGAACACCTTTTATCATTTGCTCCTAAAACTCCAATTAACTGTATTTTTTAAAAAATATGTCAATAACATAATGAGTTTTCTACCACTGAAAAAATCCTTTGTTTTCTTTTTCAAATAGATCACAGTACAATCCTGACTTTTATCTTCACATTTTCAAGACCCACATTTGTCATTCATCAGTGACATTACTGAATCTTGTTCTCTTTGTTTGATTGCAACTTGAATTAGATGATTTCTGGGGACCCTTTCAATTTTTAAAATTTTTACTCTAACATATAAGACACTATGACCTGAATCTGCCTGTCTCTGTAAACTCCCCAATGCCACTCCTACCTGGGTCATGAGGCCCCAGTCATGGGTTGGCCAACATCCCCAACAAACATCAAGCTGCTCCCCACATGATGCCCTTGCCCAGGTTCTTCCATTCATCTTGAACATTCTTTCCTTGCTCCACCTTGCTAGATCCTGCATATGAACCAGACCTCACCTAAATACACGCTCTTCAGGAAAGCTTTCATCGACCTTCCTTACTTAAGTAGACCCCAACCTACTCTCTATCCTAAGACCTTGTCTCCTACTTTCCTTCCATACATCAAAATATGCCCCATATTCCCCAACAAAGTAATTTTGTCTGACTAGACAAAGTTCCATGAGAACAAAAAACTTTTCTGTATTATTTTATCATTATTTTCTCATCAGAGGGCATAGTTTTTGGTATGTAGGATAGCAATAAATTTTTGTTTAAATAAGTTATTGAAGTAATCATTGAATTATGTCAGTTAAATCGGTTAATGCCTTTGAAAGTTAAATGCCTTTGAAAAATCTATTTAAAGGTATTCCTTCTACCATGCCTGTCTTCTGCTCTCAGATCCAGGTTGGAGGATAGGATTTTACAATTGTCTCTTTATCCTATAATATTCAGTGACCAAATGTTAAATCAAGATGCTGGCTATTTCCTTTTCCATTTTGCAGTCATCTAGTAGTGGGCTTTCTTCTTTCTTTATTGTTTCATTTTCAAAGTAGCCTCCTAATTAATTTATTTATTAATATAGGCAGTAAGCTCTTATTATGTATTAAGCATTATTCTAAATGCAAAGAAAATAGCAATTAATAAAACAGACAAAAATCTTTGCTTTTATGAAGTTTCCACTCAAATAAGTTTCTAAACATAAACTTCCTTAAAGAGTAAGAATACATGTTGCTAGCCTTTATTTCCCTAGAAGCATCTGGTATGATGTCTCGCATGTAATGAACAAATCAAAATCAAAATGTTTTTTGAAATAAAATGGGACGTTAACCAGAGTAAATATGCAAGTTTAAAAAAAGCACACAAATTAGAAAGAAAAAAGTAAAATTACCTTTGTAAAAAATGGATATAATATTGTGTATAGGAAATTCACTGAGATTCTACACACACACCCTCACAAAATTGTTAGAACTAACATATAAATTTAACAAAGCAACATAATATAATGTCAACACATAATAATAATCGGTTGTATTACTGGACACTAACAATAAGCAATCTGAAAAGGTAATTACAAAAGCACATTTATTTACAACAGGATCAAAAAGAATAAGATACTTACGAATTAACCTAGAAGGGGAAAGACTTCTACAATAAAAATTATAAAAACATTGTCAAAGGAAATTAAAGAAGTCATAAATAAATATAAACACATCTCATGTTCATGGGTTGGAAGACTTAATAAGCTGTTAATACTACTCAAAACAATCTATGGATTCAGTACAATTTATATTAAAATGTCAATGAACTTTTTGCAGAAATAAAGAAATAGAAAAGCTCATCCTAAAATGCATATGCAATCTCGAGGGACCTCGATCAGCCTAAACAATCTTGAAAAAGAATAATAAAGCTGGAGGATTCACCCTCAGTGATTTCAAAACTTACTACAAAGCTACAGTAACCCAAACAGTGAGGTACTGGCATAAAGACAGACATATAGTCCAATGGAATAGAATAGAGCCCAGTAATAAACTCTCACATATATGGTCCAATAATCTTTGACAGAATGTCAACTTATTCAATGGAGAAAGGATCATCTTTTTTAACAAATAGTCCTAGGAAAACTGGTTATCTATGTACAAAATAATTAAGTTGAATCTTTATATAACACTGAATTTAAAAAATAATTTAAAATGGATCAGAGACCTAAATTTAACACCTAAAACTATTAAATTACATAAAGAAAAGGGCAAAGGGTTCACAGTATTCAATTTAAAAGCGATTTCTAATGTAGATGACGGGTTGATGGGTGCAGCAAACCACCATGGCACATGTACACCTATGTAACAAACCTGCACGTTCTGCACATGTATCCCAGAACTTGAAGTACAATTAAAAATAAATAAAATAAAATAAAATAATAATAAAATAAAATACAAAAGAGTTCAGACAACAAAAAAATAAATAAAAATGATTTCTTAGATATCACGTTTAGGATATTGTTTTAAAGATATACTTTAAAACAATCTTTTCAAAAAGGCATAGGCTGGCTGGGAGCGGTGGCTCATGCCTAAAAGATCTTTTGAAAAAGGCATACGTAGGCTGGGAGCGGTGGCTCACGCCTGTAATCCCAGCACTTTGGGAGGCCGTGGTGCGCAGATCACGAGGTCAGGGGTTCGAGACCAGCCTGGGCAACACAGCGAAATCCCGGCTCTATTAAAATACAAAAACATTGGCTAGGCATGGCGGCCTGTGCCTGTAATCCCAGCTACTCGGGAGGCTGAGGCAGGAGAATTGCTTGAACCCAGGAGATGGAGGTTGCTGTGAGCGGAGATCATGCCATTGCACTCCAGCCTCGGTGATGGAGAAAGGCTCCATCTCAAAAACATAAATAAAATAAAATAAAATAAAATAGCATATAGGCAACAAAAGAAAAAATTAAACTTCATGAAATTTTTGAAATCTGTGTACATTAAAATACACTATTGACAGAGTAAAGGGGCAGAAAACAATAGAATAAAATATTGCAAATCATGTATTTTATTTTAAAAAATCCTAGAATATATAGAGTACTCCTAAAACTCAACAGTGAAAAGCAAACAACTTGATTAAAAAATGAGCAAAGAACTTGAATAAAAATTTCTCCAAAGATGACATACAAATGGCCAATGAGCACATGAAAAGATGCTCAACAATATAAATCATTAGAAAAATGCAAATAAAAGGAAACACTGGCAACCAAAGCAAACATGGCCAAAAGGGATCACACCAAATTTAAAAGCTTCTGCACAGCAAAGGTTATTATCAACAAAGGGAAGAGACAACCCACAGAATGGGGGAAAATATTTGCAAAATACTCCTGTGACAAGGGATTAATAACCAGAATATATAAAGATTTCAAACAACTCTATAGGAAAAAAATTAATAATCTGATCAAAAAAATGGGCAAAAGAGTTGAATAGACATTTATCAAAAGAAGATATAAAAGTTATAAAAGTGGCAAACAGGCATATGAAAATGTGCTCAACATCACTGATCATCAGAGAAATGCAAATCAAAACTACAATGAGATATAATCCCACCCCAGTTAACATGGCTTATATCCAAAAGATAGGCAATAATAAATGCTAGTGAGGATGTGGAGAAAAGGAAACTCTGGTACACTGTGGGTGGGAATGTAAATTAGTACAACCACTATAAAAAAAGTTTGGAAGTTTCTCAAAAAATTAAAAATTGAGTTACCATATGATCCAGCAATCTCAGTGCTGGGTGTATACCTAAAACAAAGGAAATTGGTATATTAAAGAGATATCTGCACTCCTATGTTTGTTGCAGCACTGTTTAAAATAGCTAAGATTTGGAAGCAAACTAAGTGTTCATCAACAGATAAATGGATAAAGAAAATATTGTACATCTACACAATAGAGTACTATTTAACCATACAAAAGAATGAGATTCAGTCATTTGCAACAACATGGATGGAACTGAAGATTACTGTGTTAAGTGAAATAAGTCAGGCACAGAAAGACAAATATCATATATTCTCACTTATTTGTGGGATTTAAAGATAAATCAATTGAACTCATGGACATAGAGAGTAGAAGTATTGCTACCAGAGGCTGGGAAGAGTAGTGGGGGTTGTAGGGGAGTTGGGGATGGTTAATGGGTACAAAAAAAAGAAAAAGTAAATAAGACCTACTATTAGGGTGACTATAATCAATAATAATTGTATTTTTAGAATAACTTTAAAATATAATTGGATTATTTAACACAAAGGATAAATTCTTGAGAGGATAGATACCCTACTCTCGATGATGTGCTTATTTTAAGAGTTAAACAATGAGGAAAGAAACACAAAAAGTGGCTCAACAGTCAAATACTGCTGAGGACTTCTGGCCGATTTCAGTCAGGAGCATTCTCTTACAGACTAAGAGTATTTATTGGTTTCAGGGTGACAGAGTTATCTTGCAACCCAGGCCTGGAATGTTTCTGTGTGGGGGAGAAGTTTATGGCGGAGTTGGAATGTCTCTGGTTAGAGGGGAAGTTATCAATCCAATCTGTCAATCCATCCCTATAGTTATACAAAGGACCAGGGGGTGTGTTCTTTCTGGCTACTTCCTGCTGACCAGGGGACGGAGAGTTTCCACTGTTGGTGGAAATGTAAAATAGTATAGCCACTGTGGAAACTAGTACGGAAGTTCCTCACAACATTAAAAATAGAATTACTATATTATGCAGCAAGTTCACATCTGGATACATACAAAAAGATGGAAGCAACAGAAGTATCCATTGAAAGATGAATAGATAAGCAAAATGTTATATATACATACAACAAACTATTATTCAGCCTTAAAAAGGAAGGAAATTTTGACACATGCTACAAGATGGATGAACTTTGAGGACATCATGCTAAGTGAAATAAGCCAGTCGCAAAAAGACAAATACTGTATTATTCCACTTATATGAGTGTATTAGTTAAGGTTCTCCAGAGGAACAGAATAGCATACATGTATATATTAAAGGGAGTTTATTAAGGAAAACTGACTCACAGGATCACAAGGTGAAGACCCACAATACACCGTCTGCAAGCTGAGGAGGTAGGAAAGCAGTAGTGGCTCAGTCTGAGTCCAAAAGCCTCAAAAGTAAGGAAGCCAACAGTGCAGCCTTCAGTCTGTGGCCAAAGGCCCGAGAGCCCCCCCCGCAAACTACGGGCGTAAGTCCAAGAGTCTAAAGGCCAAAGAACCTGGAGTCTGCTGTCCAAGGGCAGGAAGCATCCAGCATGGGAGAAAGATGAAAGACAGAACTCAGTAAGCCAGTTTATCCCTTCCTCCTCCGTCTGGTTTGTTCCAGCCACAGGGGCAGCTGATTGGATGGTGCCCACCCACACGGAGGTGGGTCTTCATCTCCCAGTCCACTGAGTCAAATGATAGTCTCCTCTGTCAATACACTCACGGATACACCCAGAAACCACGCTTTACCAGCTATCTAGGCATCCTTCATCCTTCAAATCCAATCCAGTTGATACCTAATATTATGAGGTAGCTAAAGTAGTCAAAATCATACAGACAGAAAATAGAATGGTGGTTTCCAAGGGCTGGAAGGGGGCGGGAAATGGGGAGTTATTGTTTCATGAGTTCAGAGTTTTAATGCTATAGGAAGAAAAGCGTTATAAAGATGAATGGTAATAATGGTTGCAGGAATATTCTGAATGTATTTAATATCACTGAACTATATACTTAAAAATAAGATGTAAATTTTGTATTATGTATATTTTACCCCAATAAAAAATAAATTATGAAAAATAACATAATAAAACATAACAAAATCAAATGGAAACTGCTAATCTTG
This sequence comes from Colobus angolensis palliatus, assembly GCF_000951035.1. Lineage (NCBI taxonomy): Eukaryota > Metazoa > Chordata > Mammalia > Primates > Cercopithecidae > Colobus > Colobus angolensis. The sequence continues at coordinate 1,757,367 of NW_012117010.1, read as the reverse complement.
CAAACGGAGATCAAACAGCTTCAAATGAGGTTTGGAGAGCCATGGCTCAGATTAACGTATAGGATATTGTTTTTCACTGTTCTCATCACCACCTCCCTCCATTCATCCCCTTCCACCACATACAAAAACACTGAATATCCAGCCGGGCGCGGCGGCTCACGCTTGTAATCCCAGCACTTTGGGAGGCCGAGGCGGGGTTATCACCTGAGGTCGGGAGTTTGAGACCAGCCTGACCAACATGGCGAAACCCTGTCTCTACTAAAAATACAAAATTAGCCAGATGTGCTGGCGCATGCCTGTAATCCCAGCTACTTCTGAGGCTGAGGCAGGAGAATCTCTTGAACCCAGGAGGCAGATGTTGAAGTGAGCCGAGATTGCACCATTGTGCTCCAGCCTGAGCAACAAGAGTGAGAGTCTGTCTAGAAAAAATTTTAAAAATAAATAAATAAATAAATAAATAAATGAATAAATAAAAACATCGAATATCTCATTAAGTACAGGGCCCTGTACATTCTGCTTCCACCACGGCTTTACTTCTGTTCTTACTGCTACAACTCAACCCAAATTCTAGACCCCTTTGGCTCATTCTCAATCTCTATAGCAAAATAACTTTCAATGTGCCCAGTTCTTCCAATCCATTTTATACTGTGTTGCCAGATTAATGTTCCTGATTCCTAGTTTTCATCACTTTAGTGGTCTTCCCAATGTCTTCAGTATCTTTCTACTGCTTATCTAATTCTGTGTACACCTGAATCTATTGATCAAGAGTCCCCAAAGTATAATCTGAAATTATTTTTTTTCTTTGTTTTCAGAGACAGAGTTTCACTCTGTTGCTAAGGCTGGAGTGCAGTAGTATAATCACAGCTCTCTGTAACCTGGAACTCCTGGGTCAAGCGGTACTTCCAACCTCAGCCTTTCGAGTAGCTAGGACCACTATGCCCAGTGAATTTTTAAAAAATCGTTTCCTAGAGAAAGTATCTCACTATGTTGCCCAGGCTGGTCTCTAAGTCCTGGACTCAAGTGATCCTCCTATCTTGGCCTCCTAAGGTGCCAGTATTACACGTGCAAGCCACTGTACCTGGCCTGAAATTACTTTTTAAGCTTACATTTTACCATTTTTCTTTGAATTTTTTATAATTTATCTAACTAGAACTACATTACCCAATCCTCTTCTGACTGACCTCTCATAACACACACTCATGTACACATACACATTTTTTAAATTCCCATTGGAAAAATAATAACTGTATTTATTAAAGACACAGGTACCACATTGCTTGCCTCATAGAGTTGTTACTACAATTAAATGACTTGGTATATGCAAAGCTCATATAAAGTGAGTGGCTGAAAATATACTCTCAAGAAACATTACATAGTGTCAAAATTCTACTAATTTTTCAGAAATGGGAAGCCTCTTTAACCTCGCCAAATGGATGTGGTCTTTTCTTTGAACCTGTCTGGTATTTTGTGGGCCATCTTATGCCATTTAATACGTTCTCTCTCACTTTTTCCCAAGCCTGTGATTCCCTTTTCTTATAATATTAAGTCCCTTAAAATTAGATAATCTGTATAACTAATCTTTATATACAGTTTCTAAAATAATAACTAGTACATACTTAGAGGTTAATACTAAATTTTTAAGTAAAGAGTACTGTTATTGGAAAAAGAACTTGTTTTACATATTTCTAAACTTTCTGTGTTCTATATCTTACCTACATATATTTTAAATCAGTGGTTCTCAGTGGCAGATTGGGGATCCTTTATATAAAAATTATTTTCATAATAACTCTAAGACATTGTTTGTCCTTTTCATTCTTATTCTCTCACAACTATTCAGTGAAGTTTTCCAGAGACTACACAATATGTGATAATGTTGATAATGTGATAATAGAACAGATTGAACACAGAAGCAAGTATGAGAACTTAACTGTCTTCTCTTAAACATTTAAAGAAGCATTGATATCTTTAGAAACACCACACTTAAGAAGAGATGCTTTAATTTGTTTAATTTAATTTCAGACTGCTTTAGTCTGGTTAATTCCATGGGCTTAAAACTCGCTATCTGGTTATTAGTGTCCACAAATCAAGTGCTGAAGATAAAGAGGAGCAGGAGTACCACTCTAAGAATTCATTTAGGAGAGGCGTATTTTGGTCATGAAGAAAAGGAAAAGGATATTTGGAAGAAGCAAAAAAATGTGAAAAATAATCAGTGCTATATCAAAATGCTTGGGTTATACTCTGATTTTCTACCTCTAGGTCATTTCAATTCTGAAATTTTCTAAGGCATTATGCGCAATTGGATTGACAATGAGTTTGAAATCAGAGAAGGTATAAGTTGGAATTGTGGCTATTTATATTTGGCCAAGTTCTTTAGAATTTTCAATTCTCTGTTTCATTAGTAATTGGAGATAATAATAATAATTGCCAACACAAATTATTTACTTCCTACTAAAAGCTTTAGTCTTCATTTAATTTTTAAAACACAATAAAAGATAAGACAGACATTACTATTATTGCTCTCAATTTACAAGTAAGAAAAAGTAATGAGGCAAAGGAACGCAGATGATTAGTCTCTTAGCAGAGATTTAAATCTGCGCAATCTGAGTAATCTAATTTAAGAAATCTCACTCAATCGGTTAATTATAAAAAGCACAAATGTATTAATATTTACAAAGCTCATATAAATAAACAAATAAACTGCATCTGTTTTGGAGAAAATCCTTTGTAAACTTAAAAAAATGCCTACATGATAATTATTATGGCTTTAAGTTTTCTGCTTATTTCTTGTGATGTCATTTTCTTCCAAAATATAAGTTTATTGATATTTATGCCAGTGATTTTTGTTAATAAAATGCATGGTATATAAGCGGCTTTGAGAAACCTTCCAGAAAAGGAACATTCTGTGTGTCTCTGTGTGTGTGTGTGTGTGTGTGGTGTGTATGTGTTTGTGTAATTAATCCAGTTTCTCAAAATTATTTAATAATGGAAACCTTTATATCTATAACATTGATTTCTAAACCAAAGTATTAGTATTCAGTAAAATGCATAAACTGACCTAAGCATTTACACCATATTATTAAAAACTGTCATAAACAATGTTTTTAATTAATGTGTACCTTTCCAGTAAGTAGATATAACATGATTCTCATGGTTTTTCTCCTTTACCGGAATATAATTTGATCTTAATTTTCAGCTTTTATAAATAACGCTAATATGAACATCCTTGAGTAATTTTCCTCTGTATGGAGCATAAACCTTTTATAATAGCTTTTCAGCTCCATGTCAAACCGATTTGTAACAGTAGATGAGAATGTTCATTGTGCTATGTCCTTATTGTCCGGTGCTCATTAACCTTACTTAAAAACTCACAATTTTGTTTGTTTGATAGGCCTCAGAAATATGAATTCACTGTTTTTCATCATTTGAGCTTTCTGGTTATAAATGAAATTAATTTTTTTTTTAGTTTTATCAATTTGCATTTCCTCTTATGTAGTCTGCCTTTTTTGTATATGTTTATTGACACTGTGGTTTTTAAATTATTTTTTATAAGAGATTTATATATACAAATACATTTAGCCCCTTTTAGTAACATATATTTGTATTTATTGATTTGTAAAACACTCCTTGTCTATTCGTTCTTTGACAGATAATAAGTGTGTATATTTATGGGATACAATGTGATGTTTTGATGTATACATACAGTATTGGAAGATACAATTAAGATAACTAATATATTCATCACCATACCAATTTATCAACTTTTGTGGTAATGTTAAGAATCTCTTTTTTTAGAAATTTTGAAATATAAAATTCATTATTGTTAACTATGAACATCATGCAGTGCAACTAGAACATATTCCTCCAGTCTAATTGAAACTTTGTACCCTTTGATCTACATCTTCCCTTTTTTCCTCCTTTCTCCTACCTCATCCCAAGCCTCTGGTAACTACCTTTTCACTCTCTGCTTCTATGATTTCCTCTGATTTTAGATTTGCCATGCAAATCATATCATATAAATGAGGTCATACAGACCATATTCGTCTTTCTGCGCTTGGCCTATTTCACTTGGCATTATGCTGTCCAGTTTTATCAATGTTTCCTGAATGACAGAATATCCTTATTGTCTAAGGCTGTATCGTATTCCATCATGCCTACATACCACATTTTTCTTTATCCATTCATTTGTTAATGGACACTTAGATTGCTTCCATATCTTGACTATAGTGAATAATGATGAAATCAATATGAGAGTATAGATATCTCTTCAAAATACCAATTTCAATTCCTTTGGATATATACACAGAAGTGAAATCTGCTGGATCAAATGGTAATTCTATTTTTAGTTTTTGAGTAAACACTATACCATCTTCCAAAATGGTTATTCTTACTAATAGTGTACAAGTGTTCCCTTTTGTTCACATTCTCACCAACACGTTACCTTTCATCTTTTTGATAACAGCCATTCTGAAGCGTATAAAGTCGTATCTCACTGTGGTTTTAATTTGTATTTCCCTGATAGAGACTTTTAAGCATTTTAATATATTTTTGGCCCTTCACATTGCTTTTTTGGAGAAATGCCTGTTAAGATCTTTTGTCCATCTTTGAATTATTTGATTTTTTGTTGTTGACTTGTTTGAGCACCTTACATAGACCCCTTATCAAATGTATGGTTTGCAAATATTTTCCCTCAATACTTGGTTTGTCTCTTCAATCTCTTGTTTCCTTTGCTGTGCAGAAGCATTTTTTATTATGATGTAATCCCATTTGTCTATTTTTGCTTTTGTTGCCTTTGCTTTTAGAACTCTATCCAAGAAATAATTTCCAAGACCAAAGTCAAGGAGTTTTTTGTATGTGTTATCTCCTAGTAGTTTTACCATTTCAGATCTTAAATGTAAATATGTTATCTGTTTTAGCTTTATTTTTGTATATGTTGTGAAGTAAAGGTCCAGTTTTATTTTTATTTATGTGACTATCATGTTTTCACAACACTATTTATTGAAAAGACTGCCATTCCCCCATTGTATGTTTTTGAAACTTTTAATAAAAATCAATTGACTGTGAATAATTAAGTTTATTTCTGGGCTTCCTTTCTTTTCCATTGGTCTATGTCTTTTCCATTAGTCTGCTTTTATGCCAGTGCAATGCTGTTTTGATTACAAGAGCTTTATAATATATTATGAGATAAGAAAGTGTGATGCCTACAGTTTTGTTCTTTTAGCTCAAGATTCCTTTAGCTATTCAGGATCTTTTCTAGTTTTAACCTAATTTTGAATTTTTTTTCTATTTCTGTAAAAAAAAAATGGCACTAGAATTTTGAGATAAATTTTATTGAATTTGTAGATCATGCTGGGTATTAGGGACATCATATTAATTCTTTCAATCCGTGAACATGGGATAGCTTTCCATTTATTTGTGACTTCTTCAATTTCTTTCATCAATGTTTTATACTTTTCAGTGTACACATCTTTTATCTTCTTGGTTAAATTTACTCCTAAGTGGTTTTTATGCTACTTGTGAAAGAAAACTAAATCTTGAGACCCCCAAATCACTAAGCTGAAGGGAAAAGTCAACCTGGGAACTGCTTAGGGCCAACCTGCCTCCCATTCTATTCAAAGTCACCCCTCTGTTCATTGAGATAAATGAATATCTGATTGCCTCCTTTTGAGAGTATAATCAGAAATTCAAAATAATGCAATAATTGGTCTCTTATCTACCTATGACCTGGAAGCCCTCTCCCCACTTCAAGTCTTCCCACTTTTGCTTCGAGTTGTCTCACCTTTCCAGACCAAACCAATGTTTAGCTTGCATATGTTGATTGATGTCTCATGTCTCCCTAGAATATGTAAAACCAAACTGCACTCTGACCACAGAGGACAATCTGGGTGGTCTAACTTAAGAACCCTCTCTCAAACAGTTAATTATAAAAAGTAAAAAATTCTTGGTTTGTTTATACATTGTTCTCCTTACATCGATAATCATCTTTGTAACGGGTTTTTTTTTTTTTTTTTTTTTTTTTTGAGGTGGA
>NW_012117010.1:1731356-1751292 GCF_000951035.1 Colobus angolensis palliatus | reverse complement strand
TTTTTTTTTTTTTTTTTTTTTTTAGTTTTCTGTCAGATGAATCATTTATCCATTTTATTAGCTTTGGATTTCAGAGATTTATCTTCTTCTTTTATATGGGACATATTTCTCTGTTTCATTTTCCTTGATTCTCTATACTGATTTCTGCACATTATGTAAAAGGACTACCTCTTCCAAATTTGTTAGGCTGTGCTTGTGTAGAAGATTATCCTCCCTAACCACCCCAGCCAGAGATTCTAAGTGCCTCTAAACACTCTTTGCTTGTCCAACCTGATGCCTTTGTTCTTGGTGACCCACAAGAAATTCGATAATGAAAAGTTGTGCTATTACCTTGAGAGTAGTGTAATAGAAGCCAGTATCTTGGAATGCAGCTGCAGACATTGGCGTACGGGATGTATGTTCCACTTTCTCCTCTCCTTGCAGAGAAGCTGAGAGGTAGAGTTTATCTTCTACTTATTCTGCCCTACACTAAGGAGAGAATCTGAGGCAGATATATATACTTTTTATCAGACTGCTCATTTTCAACATGGGGAGATAGCTGCTTAGTGTTTGAAAGTTTATTTGTCACCATTGTGTTTTTTGTGGTCTAGGAGACTCAGGAGTGCAGAGCTCTGACAAGTTCCAGAGCTGGGTGACTTAGGAGCCAGTCCTTTGGATGAAGGCTATAAAAGTTGGGGCACTGGATGCGTGCAGAAACTACTTCCAGAGAAAATCTGCAGATCTGGAGGTATTTCTAGAACAAGCCAGGGAAAAAAGTGATGGGAGTGCCCAATCTCTGGTTCAAGCAATCAGAAGTCTCACATCCTCCTAGCCAGAGGATACTCCTTGTCTGGAGTTATCACTGAAGCCAGCAGAGAAGGCACAGGCAGTGTCTCCTCTCTCTTTCAGGCACATGTAGATTCCTCAGCCTCCCTAAATGAGAAATTAGTGAACTTTATCTCAAGAATTTATTTAAGGTGGAAGCCAGAGAAGAGGATGAAAAGATGTTCTCCCTCCTATTCTTGCTCTATGAGAACTCCAGTCACTCTTCATGGAGAGTTTCTAGAGCTAGAATTATCATTGGAGCAAGCCAGGGAAGAAGGTATGAGGAGTAGCTTCCCTCCTGTTTATGCTCAAAGGGCTTTATTCTTTATTTGCTAGGTAAGCTTCCAGATAGTGGCTCATTGGAGGCAAGAACAACAGGGAACTGATAGGAAAGCATGTGGTCAAACTCTTTTCAAAAGAAAAGTAGAAGCTAGGCTGATCCCAGGGTCTGTAGCAGCTGCAAGTGCTCATATGGTTCAAAACCCCTTTGTTCTTAATGATTGAAGGAAATCCTTCAATATCCTATTCTTGCCTTTCCTCAAGCATAATGATTTAAGATCCAACCTCTTTAACAGGGACTTTAAAATTTGGGTACTACATGTTTTTCACCCTTCAATAAAAAGTGGGGAGTTGGGGTTTCCTTCTCAATTATGAGGTGCTGTGCTCAGGGTGGAGTTTCATGCATGAGTGTTTCTCCACTTTTTCTGCTCATTTTGATATAGATATTTTCTCAGGCTTTGTGTAGGAGTCTTTCAACTGTATTCTGGCTTTCTCTCTGAAAGAACTGATCCATGTGTAGGTGTTTACTTGATGTGTCTGTGGGAAGAGAAATGGTCAGGAGCCTCCTATTTTACCATGCTTCTGAATTTTCTCTCCTCTTGTCAATTAATTTTGTACTGTGTGTTTTAATTTGTAGAATTGCATGTGAGTTAAATTGTTCTGCATTTCTCACTACATTTTTTTCTATTGCTCTTATAAAGTTGACCCTATAGTCACTATTCACTTCCTTTTTCTAGTACAATTTTTAAATCTCATCATTTAGTTAATAATTCTAAAACTAACATAAAAAATAAAATAAGGCAAAACCCCAACAGAAAGCAACAATACTAGCCACTAATTGGGTTCCTTATATGTACCAGACACTATCCAGGATCTCGAGTTGTAGAAATAAATCTGATATAATCTACCCTTAGGCAATGTGAATTCTAAAGAAAGAAAGAACAAAGTATTTAATAACATCAAAATGATTTTAAATTCATTACTACATTAGTATATCTGTATTGCTATTTTCACTTGAATATTTTTATATTGTACTTCCAAATCTGCTATTAGTCATAGATGAGATCCTTGAGGGTTTTGATATATAGGTGATTATCATTATTCATAGTACCTATGTTCTTTAAGGTCACTGTGAACAATGAATTAGCAAATATTGAGTCAGTGACTCTAGGAAAAATATGGGGTTAGGTTTCTGAAAGCTTCTGGTACCATATTTTCATCAGTCAGTTTATAACCTTGTTTCATGTGTTTTTATGTTTAAAGACACCTTATTTAGCATATATTATTGATTCATCAACATTAAACTCATGGCCATGGCACTATAACTTATGCCTGAACAAATCTGATCTAATATATGTATTTCCTCTATAAGGTACATCACAGCCTTCTTGTGCCTAGCAACAGTAGACCATACTTCAGCACTACACTTTGGGATCATTTAAAATAGTGAAATCACTAATAAAAAACCACAAAAATGAAAAAAAATATTAAATACCCCACAAAAAGCACACTTGTTTACAATATGAGAGCTGAAACAAGAAGGCAGAGCCTTGCCTTGTTTAACCTCAGCCAGGAATGTGCATGTTGTGTGACTCAAAATTTTTGCCACGCTGTGCACATCTGCAAATTAACACAAAACATGGCAAGTATTGATTTAGGGTTTACAAATAAATTTGAGTTAATAGGCAAATTTGCAAAGACAGAATCAAGAATAATGACAATTGACTCCATTCACATTTTATCCAGCCTATTTATTGGGCTTTTGTTTTTTGAGACAGGGTCTCCTTTTGTGACCCAGGCTGGAGTGCAGTGTTACAATGATGGCTCACCGCAACCTCAAATTGCTAGGCTTAAGCAACCCTACCACCTCAGCCTCCTGAACAGCTGGGACTATAGGCACAAACCACCACATGCAAGTGATTAAAAAAATTTTTTTTTTCTAGAGATGGGGTCTCATTATGTTGCCAAGGCTGGGACATTCTTATTAATTTATCATCAATATTTTCAACTGATTATTTTATTTTCTGTGTATCTAATCATATATTATTTGAAGAATAATGATTTCATCTCATCATTCCCATTGACATTTCAAATTAGGCTCCATTCTGTTATCAAAAGTCATATATTTATTCACTATTATTTCAGTCTTATCAATTACATTTTATAACTTCACTGTGTCTTTTTTTATTAGCTTTAAAAGGCCTACTTGTGTTTCTGTCAGTTTTTGACTTATTTTTCAGAAATATAATCTTAATATGATCAGCACATTTTGCTTTTCCTTTTATCCAATGTAGTGTTCTATCGAGGAGATAGACTGCTAGCATTGATGCGATGCTTGTTCAGTTTTGTGCATGACTTGACAAGATTTCTGTATTTATCATCCATGCTCAAGCAGCAATCCTCGAGACTATGACAAATTAAAAGGAAAAAACGAGTGGATTCTAATGTTGTCAGCATCAATGTTTTAAAGTAAAATATGTCTGTGAGGAACTTACCCATGCAACTGTACTGGGGATGGCTGACTTGATCTGAGATGGCATCACCAAGGTTGCCATCATATTACTAGGATACTATTCATTGCTTGTGGCAGGTATTGTTGAAACTGATGAATATGTTCAAGTCACCCTATCAGATAGATAAGGTTCCTTTTCCCCAAATGTCTGCCATTTACATTTTCATCATTGTTACCATAAGTCCCTTCTTTGATTGCCTTTGTCCATTACCTTCATGGCCAACCCCAAGGCTTTACTCACAACCAATTAAAGAACTCCAAAGCTTTTATTCTCACTTTTAATAAGCTAAAAAAATAATTCTATTGTACTCTTTTCTTACATTGGGAGTATTTTCATGAAAAATATTACACTTCTTATGGTGAGTTTAAAAGAATTGAGAAATAACTGTTTTTACTAACTTGGTGTTGAAGTTTAAAACCTTGATGACTAGGAATAAGTGATATACAAAAAAACAAATGAAATGATTAGCATATGTTGTTTAATTTTTTAAGATATAAAAGTTGTCATTTTATATCTCAGACTTTTGTTGCAACATTTGTAGAAGATGCTGTATTTTTACATGAATAAAAATCAAGACTAGTGAGAACACTGTGAAAATTCAGGTGATTTACTCTAAAATCAGGCTGCCTCATTGCTTGAAAGCCTGAGTTTTACCTTATTGTCTCCATAGGGTGCTTTCTCATACTTCTATTCAGAGATCATTCAAGTATAAGTAATACCAAATGACTTCAGCACTCATATTAACTCGCTGATGTGCAGGTAAAAAACATGAATGATAAGCCCTTGGTGCAAATCAAGTGATTCTGAATTAAATAACATTTGAACAACAGTTATATAAAAAATACATATATAATAGCTAACATAAATTATTTAAGCCATATCATGTGTCTAAATGGAGTTAGCAGAGTGAAGTTGGTGGGATGATGTATTTTATGGTTTAAGTTATTAATCTAAAAGCGATTAATATGGGTGCTATTACTTATGTTTCTCCCAAGAAGCACACACACACACACACACACACACACACACCACACTACACACATTGAATCATCCGGAATCAGAAGTCTCAAAATATCTTTCTTCTAATATGTCATAGGGCTGATTATTTTTCTGCAAAGTGACACTGCGATAATCTACTCCTATTTCTTTTTTCCTGTCTTTCTCTGATTCATGTGAGCTAGAAATGTGCTGCTCTTGCCACCATCATGCAGTTTCCCTGTGGTCTCAGCCCTCATTGAATTGCCATTGTAGCTGCTTAGTCAACTCCCTTCTCATTTCTCTTTTGCTAACCTCATTCTCATTTAATCAGGTGAATATCCCTTCTGTTCTCTACAAAATTATTCTTTCAACAACTTTCTTGCCTTTGAATACAACAATGCTATAATTAATGTATCTGCTTCCCACATCTTTACCAATTTATAGCTCTAATTTCTTCTCAAATTCAGGTGCCAATTTACCATTTCCAATCATTCCTCCATTCTTAATGCTTTACTGATTGACTTTGTTCTTCCAGCCAACAAGCTGTCAACACATTTGAGTTCAATGAGAAATATTTGTATTTATATTTATTACTATTTAGAGCTGTACTAGCGTTCTTCAATTATTTCAACTGTGTACTTCTGATCCAATTATACAGTAACTTATTTGAGAGAAAAGACTAGTCTTTCTATTATTTTCTGGTTCTTATAGCATTTATCACAAGTATTATACATAAGGTATTCTGAATAAATGTCTACTGAATGAATGATGAGTTAAAATATCCAATGATGTATTTGTAAATATCCCATTTTTTTCAAAGCAGCATTTGAGATGGCACTTGTACTAAGTGGAATCCTAGGTGGGTATTTGGAAATATGTGTCTCTTTATACATATGTTGGTATATTTATTTTAACAGTGTATTATAATTAATTTTAGCAATATCCAGCCATTTTTGCATCAGAAATAATTAAGTCAAGAGGATAAAAAATAATTATCAATGTCACCATAAGATTAAGACTAAAGACTATTGTGCAACTATTTATAGCTTAAGTTGTATGGCCTGTTTTTTGTTTGTTTGTTTGTTTTTACTTTAAGTTCTGGGATACATGTGCAGAACATGCAGGTTTGTTACATAGGTATACATGTGCCGTGGTGGTTTGCTGCACCCATCAACCCGTCATCTAGGTTTTAAGTCCCTGCATGGATTAGGTATTTGTCCTAATGCTCTCCCTCCCATTGACAGGCCCTGGTATGTAATGTTCCCCTCCCTGTGTCCATATGTTCTCATTGTTCAACTCCCACTTATGAGTGAGAACATGCGGTGTTTGGTTTTCTGTTCCTGTGTTAGTTTGCTGAGAATGATGGTTTCAACTTCTTCCATGTCCCTGCAAAGGACATGAACTCATTCTTTTTTATGGCTGCATAGTATTCCAGGGTATATGTGTGATGTGGCCTGTTTTAAAAGCTCTTTTTTTTTTCTTCCCTTCAATCTTTCAAAGTTTGTTTTACTAACAGATTTGTTTCATTTAATGAACATTAATTAAGAAATTACTTAAGCTCTCTGACTCTGGTTTCCTCAACTGTAAGATGTGTTAGGTAATGAGGATAATACGTGAGTAGAACAGAGCACTGCCTTCAAGATCTTTATCTACTAAGGAAATCAAGATGAGGTGGGAATATGATTTATAAATTCAATTTCATGGTATTTATTTTAAGTAAATAATCCCTAATGCATGCAAACATTTTCATTTCATGGTTGCAAACATACTCACTTAAACTTCTTTTGAATGTTAGAATAGCAATCTTGACCATTTGGAGTAATAATTAAATGTTAACTGAGCAATAAATTGTAGAAGGAAAGATATTTCTTAGATTTAATGTCTTTTCTTGTATTCATTCTAAAAGACATTAAGCATTTTGATCCAACTCAATGGCTTCAATTTCTAGGCTCATACCAAAGTAATGCATGCAATTTGCTCCAAACTGCACAAAAGCCCATTTCATACTCACCAAAGCTGTTAGCCTATGCTTAAGTTTGGAATTTCGCCCTCTCATCATTTCTTTCTCTCATTCACTTCTTACAATGAATATTATTTTTATGATAATAAAAATCTTACGTTTAGAATAACAGGCCTGATGTTAGTAATTAAATTAAAAAATAAAATTTCCTCTTTATCAGTCATGATCAAACATGATACAAAACACAATACCATTCCTCATGGTCAGCTACCAATATATACTATTGTAGCTGACTCATATTAATGCCATATGAACACTTAAAACTTTATTTCAGACCAAATTATCTGTTCACAAAATAGCAGAAGCATGACCTGTATGTTTCATGTCTACCACCTAAGCAATTTGCTTGCTGCCACATTTCACCTTATCTTGTTAGAGTTTAACTCAGTATTATTACTGCACTAGTATAAGGCCTTATGCTTACAGTAATTCAACACAGTGAATACTACATATATTTATTAGATAGCTTATATTTTCAAAATTGAAAAGTAGAGGCTCTTAGGTATGCTACCTAAGTGTGCGAGAAAGGTGCTACCTAGTGTGCAAAAACAATCATTTACACATTATGTGGATCGGATGAGAAAATACAAAGAAACTTTCAGGTTTAGGGTAGGGATAGTTATTCTCAGCCAAGGCTTAGCTGAGTCTATAGTATACTCTTTGTTAGCCTAAGATAGGTACTCTTCCTAATCCAGGAAGAATATTCTGAAATTCCACTCAACTTTAATTAACTGTGTCCTGTTTTAACATCATCATAATTGAAAGAATATGTTTAGCTATTTGAGGCAAAAAGAAAAGAAAATGAAAAATGAAACAAAATAATTGATTAAATATTTAACATTTGAAAAGCCAAAAAAGAGCAAATTATATAAATGAACAATTAAATCAACAGGAATTTCAAATTTTAAAAAAATAGAAAATATATTAAAATATATTTTGAAATACTCAAGTTCATTGGCAATCAGAAAAATGCAATTCAAAACAAAAACATAAAACGTGAATCTACAAATGTAAAACATTCAGTGCTAATAAGAGTGTGGAAGGTCAGGGCCTTTCAATGACTAGAAGGAGCACAAACTAGTAAAACCTTCTGGAGAGTAATTTAGCAATATTCAATAATGGATTTAGAAATATAAAAACTTTCTGACCTGTAAGTTTTATTTATAATCACATATAATGAGGAAATAATCACAGATTTGTTAACATATTTACTTAGCTTCAAATATATTTACCATGAGGCTATCTGTAGTAATGAAAAATGCCCAAAGATGGTTAAATGGTTTAATCAACAATGTACATTTGTACAATGCCACATGGGCATTAATTATGTTGTAGGAGATTACATGTTTACATGATAGACTTCAAGATATATTGTTTAACAAAAAATACACATTTTAGAGCTCTGACACTAAACATCTTGAAAGCTGACACTCTTATCCTTAAAACAAGAAAAAGCTGAGCTGGTGTCAATCAGAGAACTGTGGCACAGGTCATATTGGCAACTTGAAACCTGGAGACTTGGTAACGCTTAGTGAAATACAACAGTTGAGAACTGGAGTAGAAGTTAATGGAGCTATAAACTGGCAGGAACACTGAAATGGTAATGTTAATTAATTGGGGAAGGCAAAGTGTGAATTAGCTTGAGAATGGAAACCTCTTAGGGCTACCATTTTAGGAGACCTCACCACACTTCTGTGGAATTTCCCTCTAGGAATTCTACCAGGTTCTCACAGTTAGGATATGAGAAAAATCCCTTGGTTTTGGGAAAATAACCATTTTTAAATAGGCCTAGACCCTCTGTATAATGAATGCCTACTCTCCAAGGACTTTGCCAGAACTCAATTTTGAAACTTCACCTCAGTAGACACAGAAAGTTTCTCCCAACTGGATCATCCTCAAGCCTTCCTGTGTCAACTAAGCCTACCTAAGTGGAGGTGGAGCAGGAAGTGGGAAACAGTCATCAGGAGCCAAAGCTTGAAGGAAACAGATTGAGAATATTGTAGCCAGGGAAGGGTTAAGGGAAGTGGGGAACGGTCAAAAGCTGCATAAATGGACTTGGAAAATTACAGTCCCGACACATCAACCCACTGAAAGACTACAATTTAATCAGAAGATTATAGAACAGCACTCCTCTCCCCTGCCTTACCGCCACACCAACAGGGCTTCAATATAATAACTGTGTTACAGCTGAAGGAGTTGCAAGACATAGACTCTTTCTGAGTAGTACTTGGGGGAGCCCAAAATCAAGAGGAAAGACAAAAGCAAGGACTATAGAGGAATTTGAAGCTGGTGATACCTATAAATACATCAAACATTAAACACAGCCCAACTCCTAGCCAGATTAACAGAAATCCTTACACTACATGCCTGTTACCCCATTTCCTATTACCCTAAGCAATGTGGTCAGCTTTCAACACAAATTACAAGACATGACAAAAGGTAAGATAAAATACTCTAAAGACAAAACACAGTTATTGAAACTAGAGTACATAAAACAGATGTTGAAATAACCAGAGAATTTAAAATAATTGATATGCTAATTGATAATTGATATGCTGTTTCTGATGGAAAAAGTAGATAATATGAAGAAAAAGATGAATAATGTAGGTACAGAGATGAAGACTCTCAGAATTAAAAGGAAATGCAGAAATCAAAACACAGTCACAGGAATGAATAATGCGCTCAATCGGCTCATCCCTAGACAGGACATGTTACTGATAATTTTAGCTTTGAAATGTATTTTAAAATGCATTTTTCTCCTTTCTCTTTAGTCTGAAGATGCAGCTTTGCAAAAAATTGTTTTGTTTCAAACAAAAACCTTGTTTTCCCTTATCCTTACAATATAGCCTTAAAACATATTTTGAAACTCTCTCCCTTTCCCATCAAACACCTCTCTGCACCATGCACACTCATCTAACTGCATGCTTGTTAAGAAATTCCGGGGGTTAATTTTAAACACACCTGGTGTAGAAACCCAGCTATAAGTTCTCCTTTACCTAGAAATTTACCTCAGTATGGATAATCTACAGCCTGGCTGCAACTGACATAGCACCAGACAGCACTCCAGGTGGACAATAGCTCAAAACGGTGATCAGGGCAAGACATACAGACCTGCACCCTGCCTCACTCCTAAGTATTTCCTATACCAAGCTTCCCCTTTTTAAATCTCTGCCTTCAGCTCAAAACTGGAGATGGTTTATTTGAGGATTGAGCCTGGCCATCTCTCACCTGCTAGAATTTGATTAATAAAGCTGATTTCTTTTCACCACATCTCATGCATTTTGTTTTGGCTTCCAAGCAGCAAGCAGCGTAACTTGCATTTGGTTACACTATGGCCTCTTGCATTGGGTTTGAGTTTCTGTGAAAAAGAAATAAGGGGTGAGAAGATGTTGCAATTGTTCATTTTATAAAAATATACATGTGCACAGGTATTTTAGGGGCTCATATTACTAAATGCAGCATGAGCTGGAGACGAGGCTTCCAGTCATGGAGTATAATCCAGACATGGCTAAGAATTAGAAACATGACAAATACTTGGACACTGCATACCTTAGTATAAGTGCAAAAGCTATTTCAAATGACTCAGTTTGCCACAAGTGGAAACATGTGGCACGTGGAACAGTAGGGGAATAGCAGGTTTGCTGTGGAGCTTCACCAGTAAGAGCATCAGCTCTGGAGTCAGCCTGTCAGGATTCCCAACTTGGCTTTGCCACGTAATGGCTATAAAATCTTGAGCTGCACTGTGCTTCAGTTTCCTCAAATGAGGTGGTGTATGGTTGTTAAAAGGATATTCATGAAAATAACCCATAACATGCATACATCATAATGCTTCACACATAAGTAATCAATAAATAATCATTCCTCATTTCCATCATTTATTGGGTACTTATGTATGAAGCATTATGAGCATTTACTGAGTGTTTATGTGTGAAGCATTATGATATATACATGTTATGGGTAATTTTCATTTACAGAGACTCTAGCTGACAAAATAGCTAGCTTTGCATACATAAGTGCTAGCCCTTTTCGGGCATCATAAAGTAGTTGAAGGATACTTAAAAAATGAGACTGAGCTCTTGCTTTCTTGTAATCAAGGACTGACAAGCCGGTAGATATCTGAGTTACCTTTAAAAAAAGTCGGCAGGGGAAATTCAGTAAACATAACTCAAGGTTGAACAATTCAAGAAACTGGCCCAAATTTTTAGTACCAAAGTATTGTGAGATTCTAATGCTTTCACCTCTTCTTTCCCATAATGTTTATTCTTCAAAATACAATGGAGGAAGAATGAGGATTTGCTCTGAATCTGGATGATGTAAGAAGACAGAGCACCAGGATAAAAGTCAGGAAATGTGAATGCCAGTCTCCATTCCAAGGTCCTCCTGGGGGTAAGTCATTTTACATCTCTGAGCCTCAGTTACTTTAGCTGCAAAATAAAAATATTCTGATACTTATTATTCTATAATGGAAAATGTTATGTTATGAACATCTCTGGTCTGGCTATCAGGAGTATATCTGTATCCTAGCTTTATGCTTTCAGGCTACGTGTCGCTTCACATTTTGGTCGTTTCATTCCACAGACCCACTTCACTTCTCTGATGGTTCACCGTCATAGTGCTGAGGAATGTCAGAAATTTAATGTCTTAAATTATTATTTAACATGCTACATTAAGACAAATTAAAATGTGATACAAATAGAGGAAATCAAATATCGTTTTGCAGATTATCTTTGATTTGATTGAATTTCCCATATAGGATATACCTCCTTTAATGCATTTAGTTCCATCCCTACATTAAAGATGAAAAAGATTTTGAGTTAAATATGACCTTTGAAATTGTGCCAACCCTGGCTATTTTGTATTTTTACTAGAAAACCAACCTAAGAAGATATGGTTAGGAAGTTGAGATAATTGTATTCTTTTTCATCTCACCTCTGCCTAATATGATCAAATTTATCTTTTCAAGACCCATTTATTTCATGTAATCTAAATTAGTTCTTCCAAAGTACTAAGTTACTAATTTGAAACAGATGAACAGGATTTTGACTGAAGGCTTAGAAAAATTTACATATCATACATTCTTTATTCCTGTAGCTCAAACAGTCTTCCTCATTTTATGTATCAATATCATAATATAGAGTTAGAAAGAGAAGTAGTCTCACAAAATCTAGCACAGGCATCAAAACAAAACAATTTTTAAAAGTCAATTTTCAATAAATAATTATACACCATCTTAATAGTTGGAGACTTCTTGAACTAGTCAGACTACTGTCAAAACTTGTAAATTAGCACAGGATTCTCACCAGCTTTTCCTGTGTTCACTAAAGTCAAGACTTTAACATATCTGATGGTCAAATGATCAGGACTATCCTCTGATAAATAGAAAATGTTGTAGAAGTTTTTACAAAACATAGTGTATTTTATCTGAGAACTGTTGCTAAGATCACAAAGTTACTTTAACTACTCCAGTGGTGGGGAGTTTCCTCTGGGTGAGAAAATTAACTACATTTTTAAAGTGATGAAACTTCTGAGCTTATGGTGACTTATCTCTTTCAAAAGTATATCCTCCAAATTCTGGGGTTTATGTGGCCTCACTTCCTCAGTCTTTTAATCATCTTTCTGTCCCACAATTCTCTGTCCACATTTCTGACTGTGCAGGAATTGGAGGCCCACACCAAGCAGTGTGACATGCTTGAGTGACAATATAATGGAGTCATCCCAGGGACTCAGAAGTCATGGCAGAGGTATTTATTGCTTAGCAACCCAGACAAATGTCAAGAGTTTTACCAAATGCAGATGGTGAGTAGAACTGTTGAAAATCAACATTGCTTTGCTATAATTCTTTTAAATTGGTTTCAACAAAAATATTAATTAATTTACCCATTCATTTGTTTGATTGATTGACGTAACAGCTTTCTGGCCAAGCACTAAGTGGCAATTACAGTCAGCTGGTCACACTAAAGGGACATAGAAATACAGAACTCAGGAGAAATATAAAACTTCTACTGGAGAATAATTATCTGCTATTCTGAATTGACATTCAGATGCATTTGTCTCATCATTTTTTCTCAGAGAGGAAAGTGACACATGATGGCATAGTTTTGAAAGTAAAATAAAATAATGATATATTACTAAAAGACTAGATTAATGAACTACATATATCTAGCCCAGACACCATATTCAAAATTTTGGCTGTGGGGCCTTTATTTGAACGAAATATGAGTAACTGATCGTGTTCTTATTAGCACTAGGTAGAGTTTCACGAGGACTTGAATTAATTTCAAATATGTTGTAAGGAGGCAAATGTAAACTATAAAGCATTTTTTTAAATTGGAAGAAAGTACTCAGCTTAGGTCATAATAAAAATCACTCCTGCTGCTATAAGGAGTTACTACCATGATAGCATATTTATCAGTTTTCACACAGTAAGAATCTACCATAAAAACTAAAAAGAAGAATTTATTGTTGGTGTTTTTAATATAATTCCTGAAAATGAAATAGCATGAAGGTGATATCCCTTTTCTAATCATAAACACGGGCATGTTGTTCCTTGCTAGCAGGATATCAACGTTCGAAAAATATTAGAAAACTTTTTGGGTAGTCATTCATATGGTCCAGACTAGCAATAAAGGGAGACATTTTATCCCCTAAACTAGTTGGATCCCAACTAACCAGACCATTCAATTTACAAACATGATTTTAAAATAAAAATTATACACAGTGTCTTTAGAGAAAGAAACAAATGAAAATAAAATAAGCCCAGGTTTTTAGAATTTTTCCTTCTTTATTATTCCCGTTGTTTTGTCTAATTTAATCAACTTTTAATTTCTTCTTGAGTCAGCTGCAGTACTTTGGATGTCTATCTAGGAATGTATTCATTTCATCTAGTTTATCTAATTGGCTGATATACAATTGTTCCAGTATTCCTTAATCTTTCTTACTTCAATAAGGTCATCAGTAACATTTCTTCTTTCACCCTTTCATTACTGATTTCACTTTTTTTTTCTCTCTACCTTTCTCCCTCCCTCTGTCTTTTTTCTTGGTCATTCTGCCTAAAGGTTTGTCCATTTTATTGATCTCTTTAAATAACTGGATTTTGATTTTGTTGGCTTTCTATATTGTTCTTCTATTATTTATTTCATGTATTCCTAATGTAATCTTCAATTTTTTAATCTTCTCTTTGTTTCAGGGTTTTCTCTTATTTTTAGTGTTTGAAGGTGGAAGTTTAAGTTGTTGAATTGACATCTTTATTTATTTTCATTGGACCACTCATAGCTACAAATTTCCTGTAGCACTATTTTGTCTGCTTTCCATAAGCCTTAGGATGTTGTGTTTTCATTTATAGCAAAGCGTTTTATAATTTCCCTGTGATTTCTTCTTTGCTCTACTGATTATTTAGGAGTGTGTCATTTAACTTCCACATACATGTGAATTTCTCATATTTGTTTCATCATTGAGTTCTAATTTTATTCCACTGTGGTCAGAGAACATACTTTGTATTATTTTAATCCTTTGACATTTACTTAGGCTTCTCTTACAGACTAAATATGGTCTATAGTGGACAGTATTTTATGGACTTGAGGAGAATGTGTATTCTTCTGTTGGATGGAATCTTCTATTAGACAACTGTTAGATGTACTTAGTTTACAGTGCTGTTCAAGTCTCCTATTTCTGTCTAGTTACTTTATCTAATATCGAAAGTGAGGTATTGAAGTCTCCAACTATTATTGTTGAATTTTTCATTTCCCCTTTAACTCTGTCAGTTTTGTTTCCTATATTTTGGACTTTGATACTAGGTGTAAGACATAATTATTATATCTTCTCAATGCCATCACAGGCAGTCAAAATATGTAGCAGTTTCTCTGATTGTTTTTGACAGATGCTCTGGGGAAGAGGCTGCTCTCACTAGGTAAGCTCAAGTCAGGTCAAGTAAAAGCAACCTTGCCAGCAAGATCCATCAGTGAGGTAACATAATGATCATTGGGAATGGGTATTTTAAGGAACTGTAACTCCACTGTACCCTGTCAACAACTTTCAAGTTGCTGTTTCCACTGTGATTGTGGGTTGTTTGCTTTTAAGACTCCCATAGAATTGGGCAATAGGGTATGGAAATAAGAAAAGTTAAACTGCTATAAAGTTTACTCTTCTTACTTAGATTCAGCTGTTTTTACAGATTTTGGCAAGGCTTTGGTAACCAGAGTTCTAAAAAAGATTCTGAGAATTATTGCCACTCTTATCACTTTTATGTGGGAAAGAATATTTGGAGGTCCTTTCCATTATTACTGACATCATCTTTTTATTGAGTTTAGTATATTTTGCAATGTTTTAATGCATGGCCTCAAATTATACAAACTTTAGCCCACTTTATTGCTGGATCTATTCTGATCCATAGCTGAACACTAAGAACAATAATAACTTTTCACAATAGCTAATATTATTGAGTTATTCGTATGTAACATGCATAATGGTAAATTGTTTACATGCAATGGTTCTTTTAAAACAACAGTCTAATAGGTTAAAGTATTCCTCAGTCTCTCTTTTTACAAATATAGAAACAACTACCTAGGTAGCTTCTCCATCACCACAGAGTTAATGGTAGCCAGGAACTAAGCCCAAGAAAGCCTTTACTCTCATGTGCATATTCTTATGCATGCACTCTAAAAACTAAAATTTGAAGCTGCATAATAATGTCGATAAAGATTTGGCTTCTTTATATAGGATGCTTCATCAAAGAGTAACACAAAGGAGGAGAAAATATTTACTTTTAATTTAGAAGTTGGTTTGGACAGCCACTCTCAGAAATATCTATTTTGAAAGATTTCTAGGGATACCTTTAAGAAAACAATGTCTCGGCAGGACAATTAGAACAATGGGTTAGGGCATCCCTGGTTACTAAGACAGTGTGTATCACCACTTTGTCTATGAATGCAACAGTATTTGGAAGTAGCTAAAAAAGAAGGAAAGTATAACCCCTCATTTTGTAGGTTGCTAATTGTTTGCTCTCAGATTTTTTTTTTTTTTTTTGATTCTTTACTTCTGTTAAATGTTTTGGCTTTAAAATTAGGGTGAGCCCATATACACCATGGAATACTATGCAGGCATCAAAAAAGATGAGTTCATCCTTTGTAGGGACATGGACGAAGCTGGAAACCATCATTCTCAGCAAACTAACACAGGAACGGAAAACCAAACACCACATGTTCTCACTCATAAGTGGGAGTTGAACAATGAGAGCACAAGGACACAGGGAGGGAAATATCACACACTGGGGCCTGTCATGGGGTGGATAGCATTAGGAGAAATACCTAATGTAGATGACAAGTTGATGGGTGCAGGAACCGACCATGGCACGTGTATACCTATGTAACAAACCTTCACGTTCTGCACATGTATCCCAGAACTTAAAGTGTAGCAGTAATAAAAAAAATTAGAGTGAGCCTTATTTCTTATTTCCCACTTTCCTATTGTTTTATATACTTGAAACCTCCTATTCCCCTTCTGTTGCCATTTTGAACATTCATTTAAATTCTGAAGTATTTATAAATTATGAAATATTGATATACTTTTGGTCTAAATTAAAGATGTCAGAAGACTTTCATCATTAATTCTACAAAACTCTGATGTGAATTTTATCTCAACTTAGCCCTTAGAGTCTGGGTTAAATAAACATTAACTAGTATTATTTCAATTTGACTTCATAAGTAATTTTAATCATTTCATGTAAGTATCTTCAGAATTCTATTTTGATTTTTTGATGACTTTGCATATGATTTCTTTGAGTAGAAAGCCCTTTTAACTATTGCTTATCCAAATTACCCAACCTTTACATTTCAGTATAAAAGCTGATTCCTCTATGATACATTCCTGACTTTCCACCTTCTGTACATCACTGGACTTTGCCCCTTTGTAACTGCATTTATCACACACAGGTTTATAATTGTTTATTTACTTGTCGTATGTCAAACCAGACAAAAATTTCTTTGAGAGGAAGGGCTGAGCTCCACTCAACACATGTATACAGGATCTGATAAATATGAAAAGCATCATAAATATTTTAGAATTAATAAAAGAGTAAAATTAATTTTAAAACTCATTAATTTGAAATAACAGGGTTGTTGGCTAGTCTGACTCTGGGAAAATTCTGAATTACATAAGATTTTATAAAACAGCAACTATATTTAAGGAAATAATTTCTATTACTTTCAAACATGGAAAATATTGTAAGATAAAAGGTTAATTAGCCAGTAATATCTGGGCAAAGTAATTTCCAATAAGTTATAGTTCATATACTTAAAAAACTACCACGTCATTAATGCAATAGCTTTTTTTTAATATACAAAAAAAGGTCATTGATTCCTAATGGTAGATATACAAAATAGGACCTTAATTTCCAGGTCATGTGGCTTTAAGAAGCTATTCATTTTAACTGCATTCCAAATCCATAATAATTAATAAGGAAACAGTTATTAAATATTTTTATTCAAGATATGTTATTTATTTTTTGCAAAAAAGAACAGAAATATCTCAACAGAAATTTTTCATATTAAAGGAATTTTATTACAGTTACTTTCCATTATTCCATATGGCCTCATGTACTCTCTATGCTGTGTATTTATAAAATGAGAGAAAAGCAAAAGGTTAGTTGTAAACACATTTGACTCCATAAATGATTTTTTACATTTTTTTGGTGTCAGCTGCAATTGTGTTTGAAGTGTCCAAGTATTTTAAAATCAGTTCCAGTGTGGGATTAAAGAACAAAAACAAAGTAATATGTGAAATAATTTATTTCTATTACTAATTTGAGGCTTGTCAGGTCACTAGCAAAGTTGCCCAAGCATTTGAAGAGCTTTAACCTAACAAGTAAAATTACATTGTTCTGAAATAAAGTGTCATCTGATATGACGTTAACTTGCACCTTTGGGATGTCTGGATATTGCTATTCAGGTCACTGAGAGAAGAGGAAACATACACGAAGCTGCATGAAAAAGATAATTCACCTTATGTAAGTGAATGTTTTATAGATTTTGTAGATAAAATAGATTTTTCATCTTTTCACTAAATAATAGCTACTGTATCTTTGTTACATATTTTTTCAGTAGCTTGGTTCTCAGCACATGAAAAAATATATGGTATCATCTCATTCTACTTGTTTATAGAATATGTTCAAAATAACCCATCAGAATACCTCTGAGCATATGTAAAAAGGAAAAACTCAAAATCACTTATAAAAAGGGAGAAAGAGCTTAGATATTTTTTCTTTCTTGGGAATAGGGGAAGCTTAATTAATATATTTTTGAAAATTATATAGCATCAAATACCATTCAATCTGGTTTTCTTAGTACCTAGTGTGCTGAGGGCATTTAGGATATTTTTGTAGTATGTATTTGTCTTCTCTCCATATTTATTGCATTCTTAAAGCATTTATATTTTAACTTATAATTAGTTTTTATGTTTTTATGTTTTTATGCAGGCTTTTAAGCTGCTGCAATAGGCATATTGTAATGAGTCCAATGAATAAATAAAATGCGATTTTTACTTCTGCTGCCTCTACTGATCTTATTTTCTGCAATCACAAGTGTTTTTATTACTAATATTAATAATAATAATTGCTTTTTCCTTCCCTCCAGAAAAGCAATAATAATATGAGTGCTGAATCATATTTTTAAAAATCCAGAAACATAGTTGAAATAAGTGAACAGTTTACATATAGTTTTGATAAACATTTCCTCAAAGTCTAAAAGCTCTTTGGAAATAATGATGAGCTATGTGTCAATTTAGAAACAGTCATTGTCAATTTTTCTATATCCTCCAGAATCTTTGAATATAAACCAAATCCTTTTCTTGTTCTTTGTTATGATGGCATAGATTTTGTCTACACACAGAAGGAATAGGGCAATAGCACTCTATGTTTGTAACTTATTTCACATTATGAAACTCTGCTCAAATCCCACCTTTTTCATATAATCTTTCCATTTAAAATGTCATTATTAATTTATATAACTTTAGTAGTAATTTAGCCTATATATGCCTCTCTCTCCTATCTCTCTCTATATATGCACACATGTATATAATATATATATTATTACATAGTTTTCATTAGAACTTAGGGCTAAGGGCGTGAGGTGTCTTTCACATTTCTAATATTGGTGTCATTTATGTCATTCTTAAAATAGCCCCTATGAATTTGTTTTATTAATGTATTTATGAATTCTTAATATAGAAAAATTGCTTCTTTCAAGATTCCTTTCCAACATTTTTAAGACCTTATTTGCTTTTGTTTATCTTCTGCCTCACCTAGCAGGCAGAGACAATGCCTAATGCAGAAGGCCCCTAATTTATGATGGTTTAACTTACTATTTTTAGACTTTACAATGGTGCAAAAACAATACACATTTAATAGAAACTGTACCTCAACTACTTATACAACCCTTTTGTTTTACACTTTCAGTACAGTATTTACTAAATTTTGTGAGTTACTCAACACTGTATTATAAAATAGGCTTTGTGTTAGATGATTTTGCCCAATTATAGACTAATGTATGTGTTCTAAATATGTTTAAGGTAGGCTAGGCTAAACTATGACATTTGGTAGATTAGGTGTGTTAAACAGATTTTCAACTTATGATATTTTTAATTTACAGTGGGTTTATCTGAATGTAACTCCCATCATAAGTTGAGGAGGCTGTCTGTATGTCCATTACAATTATGAAATGCTAACCCTACCTAAGGGCTGATTAACATGAGCTCTCTGTATGGAGATATTTATCTACTCAGTAGGGGAGTTTCCATAAGCAGAGCAGCTTCACTGCTGTAAATGAGGAATTCTGCCATTTGGGTAGATGGGAGCAATGAGCAATGAAAAAAATGAAAATGGTTGGTGGCAAACATTGGATGCCACTGGTAAAGAGGCCCTCAGATAAATACTTAAGTTCCTTTGGCTGGACAACAGCTAGACAATGGCCTGTAAAGAAGAGAGCAGTGACGACAGATTCTCTCCAGTGTCAGTCAAAATTTTGCAGATACTCTCAAAACCATGACTGTGTAAAATAATATTTATCGGATTCATATTCTAAACCGTAAAAATAAATTGACTGTCTCCTCCCTTACAATGTAAATACTTCTGCAATGTAAACAGCAGTAAACATTTCATGTGAATAAAAATAATCTTAGTAAAGTTCCACTTAATACAGATGGTTCCCAAGTTACAATGGTTTAACACAATTTTTAGACTCCTATCCTATTTTTTTTCTATTAGCTGTTCTGTTCTCTTAATTTCCAGTTTTTAAAATGGTAATTATTCATCAACATTTGTGAATCCTGCGCGCGGTGGCTAAAGCCTGTAATC
>NW_012117010.1:1673287-1730299 GCF_000951035.1 Colobus angolensis palliatus | reverse complement strand
ACATCTACTCCTAGACAAGATGAGATCTGGGGTGTACTTTCTGAAATATTGAAACTGAAGATTGTCCTAGTAAAAATGTGGCCTAGGGTTGTTATAGGAATTAATTGATGATGTCAAAAGACAAAACTAAAACAACTTTAGTTTAAAAATCTAATTGTCTTTTATTAGCAATTCTAAAATCAGTCAACATCTCATTCTCTGAAATAGAATGGGTTTTCCACTGGGCATTATAGAATGGCTGGTTTTTTTAAGGAAACCTCAATTTTTAAAAGTGGGTTGGTTAACAGGTCACTGTTGGTCACTTTCTTTGTAAGGGTTAAAATGGAGCTGATTTTCTTATTACGCTGACTCAAGTAGAATAAGTTCTTTCTGATTGGTTGATGTCAACGCCCTGCTTTCAGGAAAAACTGGTCTGTTTTGGGACCTCCTTGCACTTAGCATTAGTGACTCCATTTTGGTTTGGTCTCGTCTGCTGGGGCCAAGTGCAAGAGGCTAGTCCAAAACAATGACTTCCCATAAACTTTCTTTCATAATAGCCAGTAAGATGGTCAAATGCTCAGACTTCCTTGGCCATCTCACAAATGGAATTCTAGTAGCCAGTCATTAGCACTTAGCCAGAGCTCAGATATATCTCTATTGGAGAAATTCAGTAGGAACAGGGAAATGATCTCCATATATCTGCTTCTGCCTACCCAAATGGAAACTTACTTGTCACAAGCATCATTTGGGTACCTGATCTCTTTTTCAGTGTCTCACATCTAAACATAAGAAAGACAAAGAATTGCCTCTATTTGAAGAGAGCTTTTAACTCAAGAAATAGCCTAAATTAATAAAAGAACCAATGAAAGTAATGGAGGGGAACAAAAGAAAACTCTTCTTCGAAGGGGGATGATGAGGAAGACATTCCATCCACAAAATAAGAACAAGTTGCTATGTGTATTAGCCTTCTATTACTGTGTAATAAGTTAGCACAAACTTGTGGCTTAGTACAACACACATTTATTATCCCACAATATTTCTGCTCAGGTCTCACAGCACTGCAGTCAGGTGTGGTCTTCTGAGTAATAGGAGTGAAATAAAAATAGTTCTTTCTGATTATCAGCCTTCTGTTATTATTTGATTTATTATAATAATGTGCTTGTGGTTTTAAATTTTAAACTTGTTAACCATGTAGACGCATCTCCTACTATAGCTGTTTAGGGGACATAATTGAATATAATTCAGATATAGGCATATATTGGTGATACTGTAAGTTCTGCTCCAGACCACCACAAAAGGCAAGTATTGAAACAAAGCAAGTCACACATTTTTTTAGCTTCTTAGTGCATATAAAAGTTATGTTATAATAAAAGAAAGTTATGTTTACACTATACTGTAGTCTATTAAGTATGCAAAAACATTATATCTAAAATCAATGCATTTACCTTAATTAAAAATTATCTTATTACTAAAAAATGCTAATACTCATCAGAGCCTTCAGAGAGTTGTAATCTTTGCTGGTGAAAGGTCTTGTCTTGATGTTGATGGCTGCTGACTGATGAGAATGGTTGTTGCTGAAGGCTGTAGTGGCTGTGGAAATTTTTAAAAAGAAGACAAGATGAAGTTTTCAGTATCAACTGTCTTTTCCTTTAATAAAAGATTTATCTATCGAATGTGATGTTCTTTGATAGCATTTTACCCACAGCAGAACTTCTTTCAAAATCAAGTCAATCCTGTCACTGCTTTATCAACTAAGTTTATGTAATATTCTGCATCTTTTGTTGTAATTTCTAAAATGTTCACAGCATATTTACCACAAGTAGATTCCATCTCAACAAACAACTTTCTTTGCTCATTTATAAAAAAAAAAAAAACTTCACAAAAATCTTCATGCATTTAAGTTTATCATGAGAAAGTTTGCAGCAATTCAGTCACATCTTCAGTCTCTACTTCTAATTCTAGTTATCTTGCTATTTCTACCACATCTGTAGTGACTTCTTCCCCTTTAAACCCCTCAAATTAATCCATGAGGGTTGGAATCAACTTCTTTCAAACTCCTGTTAATGTTCACATTTTTACCTTCTCCCATGAATTAAAAATGTATTTAATGGCATCTAGAATGGTGAATTCTTTCTAGGAGATTTTCAATTGACTTCACCCACATCCATCAGAGGACTCACTATCTGTGGCAGCTATAGTCTTATATAATGTATTTTTTATGTAATGAACTAGAATATCAAAATTGTCCCTTGACCCATGAGCTACAGAAAGGATGTGGTGTGAACAGGTATAGAAAAAAACAACAACAACATGAATTTCCTTGTACATTTCCACCACAGCTCTTGGGTGACCAGGTACCTTGTCAATGATAAGTATTATTTTGAAAGGGATCTTTTCTTCTGAGCAACAGGTCTCAACAGTGGACTTAAAATATCCAGTAACTCATGCTGTAAACAAATGCGCTGTCATCTAGGTTGTTGTTCCATTGTTAGAGGAACACAGGCAGAATAAATGTAGCATAATTCTTAAGGGTCCTAGAATTTTCAGAATGGTAAATGAAAACTGTCTTTAGTTAAAATCACCAATGGCATTAGTCCCTAACAAGAGTCAATCTGTTTTCTAAAACTTTGAAGCCAGGCATTGACTTCTCTCTAGCTAGACAGCATCTTCTTTCAATAGAAGGTTTAAAAAAAAAAAAAAAATCTGCATTGAATATCTGTTGTTTAATGTGGTCATCTTCATCCATTATCTTAGGCAGATCTTCCGATAACTTGCTGCAATTTCTCCAGGTGCACTTGCTGCTTCACTTTGCTATTTTATCTTATAGAGACAGCTTCTTTTCTTAAACTTCATGAACCAACCCCTGCTAGCTCCAAACTTTTTTCTGCAGCTTCCTCACCTCTCTCAGCCTTCATAAAATTGAAAATAGCTAGGACCTGGTTCTGGATTATGCTCTGGCTTAAGAGAATATTGTGGCTGGTTTGATTTTCTATTCAGATCCCTCAAACTTTATCCATATTAGCAATAAGGCTTTTTCACTCTCTTATCATTCTCGTGTTCATTCAAGTAGCATTTTTAATTTCCTTCAAGACCTTTTGCTTTGCATTCACAACTTTTCTGTCTTGTACAAGAGGCCTAGCTTTCAGCCTATCTCACCTTTCAACATGCCCACTTCACTAAGTGTAATCATTTTTACCTTTTAATTTAAAGTGAGAGGCATGTGGCTCTTTTTTTCACTTGAACACTTAGAGGCCAGTGTAGGGATATTAGTTAGTCTAACTTTAATGTTGCTATGTCTCAGGGAATAGGGACATTCAGGCACGAGCACTTAGTTTGTGCAGCAGTCAGAACAGACACAACATTTACCAATGAAGTTCACAAACTTATATGGACACACCTTGTGTATTCCATGCCTCTTAAAGAAAATACAAACACTAATGGGACCCACACATGACAATCAAGAAAAGAGGAGGCAAACATTAGCCGACTGGACATTCCTTCACTCTTCCCATGCTGTACTTCAGAAGCCTCCCTCATCCCTCACCCTGCCTCAGGGTGTTCTAGAAGACCTGTTGTGAGAGTTATTGTTACTGCCTTTAAGAGCTTCCAGACTTGAGGTATCCCTAAGGATCATTTTATCTTCTCAAACAAACCAATCCAGGAGTTAAAGGAGGGGTGAAATGGGAAGTAGTCTCCAGTAATGGAAATAAAAGATGAGGACTTCAGCAGAAAGGAAAAGTAGTTCACTCCTTCTCAAGTAAAATCATAAGGGTTTGGGATGGTCATAAAGGCATCCTAGCATCACACAAGCAGCCAAACTGTGAGCACTTAGTGATTTCAAAGTGGATCCCAGAAGGACAATTCCATTTATCACATAAGAACTTTAGGGAGGCAGAACATTTAGAAAATCTGTCCAGGAAACTCTCCCACACCTTCAGGCTCTGTAAACTAGTTTCTAGATACAAAATACATATATATCCAAAATTTGGCACCATGGGAAGAGTGGGCTTGCCAATTTCATAAAGAAGAAATGAATTAATGTTGTTTTAATTAAATCTATTTAATATAACTCTGGCAATAATTCCTGTCCAGTATCTCAGCTATTTCCAAGAGTGCTGAGAAAAGTAAAATATGCCAACACAGCCATATTCTATGAGCTGATTACTTGAAAAATAGTTTCACATAACAAACACAAATTGCAATAATACACTACAAATGATAGATAGATAGATAGATAGATAGATAGATAGATAGATAGATAAATAGATATCTTCCTTTTTGAAAGCCATTTATTGTGTAGCTAAGAAGTTCCAGGCCTACACCTGATACTAAGCATAATGTCTGACCTTAAGAAGTTAGCTAGTGAAGAAGACAGAATCATAAATTAAACACTGCATTCAGATGAGGCACAAAGGTGGGCGGCACTTGGCTAGGACAGTTGAACAGAACTTCTCTTTTATGGTAAGAACATGAGAGTCATCCTTGTGGAAGTGGTCTTGAGCTGAAGGTGAAATGAAAGTTAACTTGATTCCAAAATCTAGTGAAAGACAGCAGAGTGGATAACTGTTAGGACGCTGTTTAGTGAGCACAACAAAAGTCAGCTGGCATGGAGCACAGAACTAGCATAGCTTAAAAGAACATAATTTGGTTTTGCTTTGTTTTCTTCTTACATAATAAACTCTCCTTAGGTAGAAAGCTTGACGCTAGCACAGCAGTAAAAGGAGTTGATGGAGGACACAGTCTCCTTTTAGCTTCCTGCTCCACCAATCTTAGCATGCCGTTTGCTCGCTTGGCTGTTAAAACTCCAAGCATCATTCCCCATTTCAGACCAAAGAAGCAGGGAAAGGTGAAGAGAAAAAAAAACATGGCCCTCCATCTTTCTGTTTTTATTAGAAGAATAATAGTTTTTCCAGATGTCTTACCCAGTAGATCGTGGCTGTTTTATCATGGACCAAAGCTTGATTGCATGGCCACTTTTAAAGGCAAAGAAATCCAGGGACATGAATATTTCTAACTTGGCACATTGCCTCCCACCAGAAAATGGGGTTTTCCTGGTGAGAAGGAGAAAGCAGATACTGTATTGGAAACTACTACCAGAAGTGCCACTTCAGAGAGGATAGAGTAGATTATTTTTCCTTATTCTTCCCACTAACTGCAACTAAAACGTTTGGAGAGTATGTGTAAAACAAACATAAGATTGCAAAAGGTAAAGAAAACTTAGACTTGCTGGGGACCTTGAGACTCAAGGGACAATATGGTGGTGAGTCCTCTGAGTTTTGCCTCACATATCACAAATGTGGAGCTGAGGAAGCTTGCAACCCAGATATGTCAACAAGTTCAGATGAAAAAAAAAAAAAAAAGGTCCCAACAAAACTTTTTAGTCAAAGGACCAGGAAAGGAGCATCCTAGCAAGAGAAAACTTTCAGATGATAACCACTGTACTACAGCTAAACATTATAAAAAAAACAAAAAACAAAAAACTGTAGCCTCACCCACATGCCAGCAAAAGCTGAGCAGGGAGCCAAGATTTCCAATTTAGTGAAGCTGTAAAGAGGTACTACAAAACCTCCACAGGCAATGTAAAGAGGGCCAAGTAGGAAGCTGGAACTTTTGTCCCTGCTGTCCAGGACATCCCCTCTCCTTCCCACTCCTCCGTCACTACCATCAGTGGAAAGCCCGAATTTGCAACATCACCTCATACCATTACCTGCTGGAAAAGTGTTGGAGAAGGCCTAGTGGAAAGCAGAGACTTGCAGCAGCACCCAGGGTTAACAAGACCACCCACTCCCACTTAGAAAGAAGAGTACTCCCTTTCTCTTGTGTGTCAGTTAAGGGCAATAGGAAATGAGAATTCTACCTTGACCTGCTGTCATAAAATAGCCCCAACTTTCTCCTTCTGTATTAGTATCAGAGAAAGCTAAGAAGTTTTAAATAAGATCCATCATCTTATAATATGAAAATGTCCAAATTTCAACAAAAGAAATCATTCATTATACTGAGAACCAGGAAGATCTCAACATGAATTTTTTAAAGGCAATCAAAAGATGCCAGTACCACTGCTATAAACACACAATGGGAAAAGGAGAGTCTCTTAAATAAATGGTGTTGGAAGAACTAGATATACACATACAGAAGAATGAAATTAGGCCCTTATCTCTTATATACACACAAACTAACTTGAAACAAAGACATAAGTGTAGAGTCACAAACTACAAAATTAGTAGAATAAAACATATGAGGAAAGCTCCATGTCATTGGTCTGGACAAGGACTTTTTTGATATGATCCCCAAAGCACAGGTGAAAAAACTGAAAAAAAAAAAAAAACAGACATGGGAATACACCAAACTGAAAACATTCTGCATAGCAAAGAAAAACAGTAAAATGAAGAGACAACCTATTGAATAACAGAAAATATTTGCAAACCGTACATCCTGATAAGAAGTTAATAGCAAAAATATGTAAGAAACTCAAACAACTCAATAGTAAGAAAACCAGAGACATGACTTAAAAATGAGCAAAGATAGTGAATAGACATTTCTCAAAAATAGGGTGACTATATTTAACAACTTATTATATATTTCAAAATAGCTAAAAGAGATTTGAAATATTCACAACACAAAAAAATGATAAATGTTTGAGCTGATGGATACACTAATTACCCTGATTTGATCATTATACTTGGTATACATGTATCAAAATATCATATGTTCTCCATAAATATTTACAATTTTTATGTATCAACAAAAACATACATGAACAGGAAAAATTGTATAGCTATAACTATGACACCACTAGTCATTCTGACTTCAGAGACCATGCTTTTGACCACTGTAATTTTTGCTACGTTTTACTCAAAAAAGAAACATTCATTTCATAAAATAAAAATAAAAAAGACATATAAATGGCCAACAGGTGTATTTTAAAATGCCCAAAATCACTAATCATCAGGGAAATGTAAATTAAAACCACAATGAGATGTCATCTCATACCTCTTAGAACAGCTATTATCAAAAAGACAAAGATAATAGGTATTGGTGAGAATGTATTGAAAGGGAACCCTGTCATACTGTTGGTAGAAATGTAAATTAAGACGGTCATTATGGAAATCAGTATAAAAGTCCCTGAAAAAATTAAAACTAGAACTACAATATGATCCAGCAATCTCAATGCTGGATATGTATCTAAAGGAAATGAAATCAGTATAATAAGAGATACCTGTACTCTTATGTTCATTTGCAGCATTATTCATAATAACCAAGATATGTAATCAGTCTGCGTCTATCAGTGAATGAATCAATGTTATGTTGCTATGGTTGAAACCTTGGCATCCTTTCAAACTTTAGTTGTACCCAGGCATCCCTGTGAACTGAGGCTTGGGTAGTAACCAGCAAAATTTTGAAGATATGGCTGCTGGTCTGTGCATCTCCCTCTATTGTATTCTAGAAGCAACTAACTCAGTTGATCTCACAGGCTCAAAGCTGGAGGGTAATTTGCCTCCAGATAAATCATACTTTGAATCTCATCCATAACTGATTTAGATGATATTTAGACAAAACTGGATTTCAGACTTTTGAGTTGACACTTGAACAAGTTAAGACTCGGGGCTATTGTGGTGAAATTACTGTATTTTGCATATCAGAAGAACATGAATTTGTGGAGGCCATGGGAAGAATGCTGTGGTCTAAATGTTGGTATCTCCCCAAAATTCAGGTGTTGTACCCTGATAATTGAATAGTTTTAAGAGTTGAAGGCTTTTGGAAAGTGATTAAGTTGTCAGGGCTCTATCCTCATTGATGGGATGAGTGCCTTTATAAAAGAGATTGAAAAAAGCTGTCTTTCTTCTCCATGTGAGAACGCATCCACAAAGTGCCATCTATGAGGAACAGGATCTCAGCAGATACCAAATCTGCTGGTGCCTTGACTGTAGACTTCACAACCTCCAGAACTGTGAGCAATAAATTTCTGTTGTTTGTAAATTACCCAGTATAAGGTTATTTGTTATAGCCTTCTGAGTGGGTAAAGAAAAATGAATAAATAAAATATAGTATATGAACACAACAGAACACTATTTAGCCCTAAAAAAGGAAGAACATTCTGTCAAATCCTGTTGTTTGCAACATGAGTAAACCTGGTGAACATTATACTGAGTGAAATAAGTCAGGTACAGAAAAACAAATACTGCATAATCTCACTTAAATGTAAAAATTTAAGAAACTGGAATTCATAGAAGCAGAGAGTAGAGTGGTGGTTACCAGGGGCCAAAGTGTGATGTGTGTGTTGGGGGAGGAGGGGAGATATTGGTCAAAGGAGACAAAAATTTAATTAGATATGAGAAGTAAGATGAAGAGATCTTTTGTACAACATGGTGTGTATAGTTAATAACACCTTCTTGTATACTTGATAATTGTCAATGGAGATTTTAAGTGATCTCACCACAAAAAGAAGATAAGCATGTGAGGTAATGCATATATTAATTAACTTGATTTAACCATTTCATAATGTGTATGGATAGATAATGTGTGTGTGTTTATGTATGTGTGTGTATATATGTATACATCATATGTTGTACGCCATAAATACACACAATTTTCAGTTTTCAATTAAATATATATGCAACAAAATAAATAAATTTTAAAATAAAACAGATGTCAGTACTGAGACGACAAAGAGGTTACAATAATCTGAGAAATTTTAAAGCAACCATGGCAAAAATGATTAAATGAGCAATTACAAAAATGCTTGAAACAACAACAACAAAAAAAAACTAGAAAAGCTCAGCAAAAATAAAAAAAAAAGATATAAAGAAGAACAAAATGGGGAATTTGGAAATGAAAATGCTGTAACTGAAATATATATTTCAGTAAATGGAATCAAAAGAACTAATTAAAAGAGATTTGAAGAGTATATTTTAAAAGATTACCAAATTATATGCTGTCTATAAGAAACTCACTTCAAATAAAACATAAACAGATTAACAGTAAAAGTATGGAAAAAGATATTTAAACATTTATCAGAGGGAAGCAGGAGTAGTAATATTAGCATAAGATAAAGTATACTTTGGAAAAAATAAAATTTACTAGTGACAGAAAGGGACATTATATAATGATAAAACAAACTCACAAGAAAAAAATATCAATCCTAAATGCATATGCACCAAACAATAGAGAAGCAAACTAGATGAAGCAAAAACTGACAGAACTAGAAGGAGAAAGAGGCAAATCTGGAATTATAGTTAAGAACTTCAAACACCCTTTCTCAACAATTGATACCACAACTAAAGAGAAAAATCAGTGGTGAGAACTTACAGACAACTAAATCAACAAGATCTAATCACCATTTACAGAACATTTCACTCAACAATAGCAGAAAACCTATTCAACTATCTATAGAACAGAAAGTAAAATAGATAATATAGCCACAAAACACATTTCCACAAGTTGAAAAGCAAGAGTATATTCTCTGACCACAGTGAAATAAAACTGGAACGACAACAAGAAAATTTCAAAATACTTGAAAATGCTTGAAGAGAGGAAGATATTACTCAATTTCCAATTTGTTTTCAATTTCTGTTTTTGCAGGAGAATAATCTCTGCACTAGAAAATTAGAACAAATATCTAGTATGTCATCAATGGTCCCAGTGTATGACTGATGGATGGATGGTGTATAGATGTATTTTACTTTTTACACTGCACCACTACCTTGTGACTTTATGTCTTTTAACCGCAGTTGATTATGAGTTATTTGGAGAAGGGCCTATAAGGACAAATCTTCTCTCTCTTCTTTGTACCACTGCTTTGAACATGGTAATTATTCAGAAATTATAGTTGAGTTTAACGACTGTTTAATTGACTGATCATTTGAATGAATTATAGACATAGACAATCCACTTATGAATGGACCAATGAGGTTGATATTTGAAGCACTGATATAAATATTTCATTAGTTCTCAACTAACCTCTCTTTATAAAGGAAACACATGTGAAAGGAGTAGAAAATAAGAACAAAAGCAAAGAAGCCAACAAATATGTCAAGCACAGGAATTTGTGATTAAACTTGAATCTTTCACGCAGTCTGGTTGCACATGGAAAAATATGGTCAGTTAACCACATTTTAACATTTACCGAAAGAGTATCCAGGACCTTAGATTTAATATAAATAAATCAAATGATGTTACTGTCAAATAAAAGTATATACTCAGAATATGATGATAGAAGCTTATAGTTAGGTCGCAGGAAGTGATAGTCACAGCAGGCTCTGCTGGTCAGAGTACATGTGGAACATGGTGACCAATTTTGGCGCTTCATTTAAAGATGTAAATTAATAAACTCTAGAACATTTTAGGGAAATGTGACCTGCTTGGTAAAAGGTTTGAACTATATTATTTAAGTAATAGTTGTAAGAATTTGTGAGGGGAAAATACAAAAATTGTCCTTTAGTATTTGGAAGGCAGTCATGTAAATAAGGGAAAAAATTCTGCAGGAATTAAATTGTAAGGATATGCTAGAGAGACAGTTTATTTTATTTTATTTTTTTGTTTTGTTTTTTGTTTTGTTTGTTTTTTGAGGCAGCGTCTTGCTCTTGTTGCCCAGGCTGGAGTGCAATGGCATGATTTCTGCTCACTGCAACCTCCGCCTCCCAGGTTCAAGCAATTCTCCTGCCTCGGCCTCCCTAGTAGCTGGGATTAAAGGTGTCTGTCATCACGCCCGGCTAATTTTTGTATTTTTAGTAAAGATGGGGTTTTGCCATGTTGGCCAGGCTGGTTTCGAACTCCTGACCTCATGATCTGCCCGCCTTGGCCTCCCAAAGTGGTGAGATTACAGGCGTGAGCCACCGTGCCCAGCAAACAGTTTATTTTAGTATTTAACTCAAAAAGAGTTTCTTATTGCTATGGCATCTCAATAAAATGGCATGGCTTCCCTGAGAAGTAACCATCGTTCATAGAAGAGTTTATGAGGCCTTGGATGAATATTAGCCAAGGGTGTTAAAGAAAAGATTCCTAGAGAAATTGGGTCAGATGAATTCTGAAAGCTATTTAAATTCTCCAATTCTATAACCCTATGATTCTAAAGCAAAAATACGGATGGATTTTCACAAAATCAACTGTACGGTTTTACTGAATCTTACATGCCAGCAATAATTTACATATAACCCAAATTAAGATTAAAATCTGCAACTTTTCTTTTGAGCAAAATTAATTGGGTCACTTCAGATTCAAACCTACATCCTGAGTTTTATAAAAACAGTGTTCCAAATAACTCTACCGATGAGCCCATATTTATTACTCAATACTAATTGGCAACTATGGTTCTAGTTTCAATAATAGTTGTCTACAAAATTCCCGACAACTCTGGCCTGTTTGTATTCACTAAGTATAATTCTCTTTGATAGTATGTTTTAGGAATAAAAGTATTGAAAGATTCATGGTATTTATATAAAGACAGTTTACTTTTTAATGAAAATGGCAATGATATATACATGGGTTAAGATAGAAAGTGAATGAATCTCTTCAAATAATTCTTAAACTACATGTGATAAATTATGAAATAAAAGACAACTGTATTTTTATATAGCTTATGCTCCCCAGCAGAAAAATACTTGCCTTCATTTTAAAAATTAGGTGTTTTTGGCTGAGCGTGATGGCTCATGCCTGTAATCCTAGCACTTTGGGAGGCCGAGGTGGACGAGGTGGGCAGATCACCTGAGGTCAGGAGTTCAAGACCAGCTTGGCCAACATGGTGAAACCCCGTCTCAACTAAAATGCAGAACTTAGCTAAGTGTAGTGGCAGGCGCCTGTAATCCCAGCTACTTGGGAGGCTGAGGCAGGAGAATGGCTTGAGCCAGGGAGGCAGAGGTTGCTGTGAGCAGAGACCGTGCCATTGTACTCCAACTTGGGCAACAGAGTGAAACCCTGTCTCAAAAAAAATAAATAACTAAAAATAAAAATATAGGTGTTTTGAGAAAAGTAATGATACCAATAATTATGAATAACAATATGATTTGCAGTATTAACAACAATGAAAATGTGAATCTTGAACTTTATGGGCTGACTGTCCAATAACTGGCATCACACAGGGCAACAATATCTGCTATATAATCATTGACATGACATCTCACACACACAATTTGTGTGACACTCAATAGAGTTCCAGTTTTCACTCCATTAAATCTTATTTCCAGGTGTGGCTTCCAGAATAACTGAGCTAAAAGACCACGACCTCTGAGTGAAATTACTACTTACGCCTTGATGATAAAGAAATGTTAAATTGTCTC
Organism: Colobus angolensis palliatus; assembly: GCF_000951035.1. NCBI lineage: Eukaryota > Metazoa > Chordata > Mammalia > Primates > Cercopithecidae > Colobus > Colobus angolensis. The sequence continues at coordinate 1,718,048 of NW_012117010.1, read as the reverse complement.
CCTTGATGCATAATGTGAAAAGAGACAATTGTGAAGATAAGTAGCTTTAGGAGTTATCACTTTTCTTAACATTTTTGCAGGGAAAACACTTAAGAAAAAGACTAAAGTAGGTGGCATTTAACTTCAAGAAAATCATGATTCTTGACATTTTATTACTGAGAAACTCTGAAACTTGGATTACCATTCTCTGGTAAAGGAGTTATGTTCCTTTAGAGGCCCTGGAGATAAATTATCAAGCTTCTCTAAGATTTATGAGGTATTTCGGGAAGTGTGTAAGTAAACCAATATTTTCCTCTTAAATCTTCAAAGTAAAAGAAAGAAATATGCATAATGAGGTTCTTTTTGATGTACAAGCAAAAGATTTAAGAAATACATCAGAAAAGCAATATATGCTCATGAAATCACTTTAAAAGAAAAGATTTCTGAAGAAGCATATGACTACAGAATTTCTTCCACCCACTTTCTTGAGAAAATTGCTTCATGCACTGCTGACACATTGATTAGGTAAAGATGGAGGGAGACAAAAAGAAGTGCCTTATTGCATTTGATGAAACTCACTGAAATAACTGAACCCAGAGACAAGACACTTTAAAACTCAAAGTAATCTGGCTTGATGAAAAAGAACTAGTTTGGTGGGGAATGTTTATGGTGTTGTTGCCTAATACTCAACACACGGGCAACTTTGAGAAAGGTCACTAAATATCGCCATGACCAGAACTTTGCTCAGCTAGAAGTAATCACAATGATTACCACTACTGAGTTTGTCATTGCTGTGATAGATGCTTTACCCAACTTTATTAATTTGGTGAATTTAGGCACATCCCTACCTCTAATCTTCAATTTTCTCAGCTGAAGCAAGATTAATGTTAGTTCTGCAATTTTTGAGGATTAAATGGGATAAGGTATTTAGTACATACCATAGTGTTTGATACATAGTGAGGATTTTATGAACATTTCCTTATTATTATTAACTCCTCCTTTATACCCTAAAGATAGATATTATTTAAGGACGGAAACCACGATGAACTAATGGAACTGGGTTAGACGCCAGAATCCTCATACTCTTATATCAATTGTGTAAACTGGCTGACATGTTTTGTTTGGCAGACTATATTTAGCCCACAGAATGTTTTCATTTTCAGATTTTGGTTGTTTCTCAATATATAAAAATAGATTTCACAAAAGAATCTTGATTTCCAGCTTTCATGAAAAGTATGATGCCTCCAGCTTTGTTCTTGTTGCTTAGGATTGTCTTGGCTATATGGGCTCTTTTTTGGTTTCATACGAAATTTAAAGTAGTTTTGTTCTAGTTCTGTGAAGAAAGTCAGTGGTAGATTGATGGGAATTGCATTGAATCTATAAATTACTTTGGGCAGTATGGTCATTTTCATGATATTGATTAGTCCTATCCATGAGCATGGAATGTTCTTCCATTTGTTTGTGTCCTCTTTTATTTCATTGAGCAGTGGTTTGTAGTTCTCCTTGAAGATGTCCTTCACATTCCTTGTAAGTTGGATTCCTAGGTATTTTATTCTTGTTGTAGCAATTGTGAATAGGAGTTCACTCAAGATTTGGTTCTCTGCTTGTCTATTATTGGTGTATAGGAATGCTTGTGATTTTTGCACATTGATTTTGTATCCTGAGACTTGGCTGAAGTTGCTTATCAGCTTAAGGAGCTGTGGGTTTGAACAACGAGAACACACGGACACAGGGAGGAGAACATCACACACTGGGGCCTGTCGAGGGGTAGGGGGCAAGGGGAGGAAGAGCATTAGGACAAATACCTAATGCATATTGGGCTTAAAATCTAGATGACAGGTTGATAGGTGCAGCAAACCACCATGGCACATGTCTACCAATGTAACAAACCTGCACATTCTGCACATGTATCTCAGAACTTAAAGTAAAATTTAAAAAAAAGAAAAAGAAAAATATGAACTATCTGGTACTATTAGGCTTACCAACCCAAATGGTAATCATCAGGGTTAAGTCAGAACTGGTCTTTTTGTTAGAGATTTTCAAGTTTTCTATAGTTTTTACTTTTACTATTATCTCCCCAACAATGATAGCAAATAATTGCAATTTATCATGGTGTGTGCAAACAACATAATTCTTTTCTTAAATTTTTCCGTAATATTTGTGAAACTGGTGGTGCCTTCATTTTGTTTGAAGTACACAGGCTTCCTTCTTTTGATTGAACTACCCAGGTAAATGAAATGAAAATTGTTTCCAAGCATGGGTCATTCCTTTGGATGCCATATTTTGTTGCTCCTGTCTGAGTCTATTTCCTCTGCAAATGTAAAATAATAAAGCATACTTGCATGCATGTATACATATTTTAACCAGTGGAATGCTGTGCTTAGTGAATCCTAAATAGAAATGCTAGTAGGTCTCAAAATATCATGCTGTTGAAATGTGTCCAATTTAGAAGGATGTCCTAAGCAAATCATTTTTAATGATCAAAAATGTTTGACATTTCTTGTTTATTTGAACAAAATGTGTCACTCTTTATTTTTTTTTAATTGTACAAATAATGCCTAAGGTAACCTTCTGTCTCCTTCACGAATAGACTATATTCACTGGGTTCTGTGCATCTTGCAGAAATAAATAATTTATTAGATTGTGTAACATTTTCCATTTGGGCAGTATATTAGCTAATTTTATTCAGCTTATATTTCTGAAATTTTACATTAGGGTGTCAGTTGTAAACAACACAAACACAAATACATGCATACACACACGCACACACACACAGACAGAGAGAAGAAATGGACTAAATCACTCAAGACAATGGCAATTCATTGTGTTAAGCAGAGCACAGTAAAACATACTAGATAACAGGCACACAACTCAGAGAGAATGTATAACTCTTTACTAAAGTCTTTAAATAATGCTATAAACAAAAATCCAGAGATATATTATTCTATTTACAATAAATCTACCCAACTTGACATTCTTTGTAGTATATAAAATCTCAAAGAAAGCAGAAATGTTAAAAAGATAATAGGAGGATGGGCATGGTGGCTCACATCTGTAATCCCAGCACTTTGGGAGGCCAAGGCGGGAGGATCACTTTAGGCCAGAAGTTCAAAACCAGCCTGGGCAACATAGCAAGATCCTGCCTCTACAAAAATAAAAAGAAACAACTTTAGCCAGACATGGTGACACGCACTTGTAGTCATAGCTACTTGGGATGATGAGGTGGGAGAATTGCTTGAGCCCAGAAGTTTGAGGCTGCTGCAAGCCGTGATAGAACCACTGCACTCCAGCCTGAGAGACAGAGAGAGAGCCCAACTCACAAACACACACACACACACACACACACACACACATGATAATATGAGAGTCTTAAGCAAGTTTTTCATAATGATATTTATTCTTTAAATATATTTACCTTTCAGTCTGAAATATCTTTCATGCACATATCCAGCCATGTGTACAGACAAAACTACAGAGAGAATTTGGCTCAGCAAGTACAAATCATTATTTCTCCAATTGTGATCATTAATTTTATGGGTTCATTTGACTGGGCAATGGGGTTCCCAACATTTGGTCAAACGTTATTCTGGGTGTTTCGTGAGGATGTTTCCGGGTGATAGTAACACTTGAATTGGTAAATTGAGTAAAGTGGCTTGCCTTCTCCGATGAGTGTGGGCCTCATTTCATCAACTGAAGATCAGAATAGAGCAAAATGGTTGCATTAAGAGGGTACTTAGCCTGCCTGACAGCTTGAGCTGAGACATTGATCTTCTCCAGCCCTCAGGCTGGAACTTACATCATTTACTCTGAGTTCTCAGCCCTTCCAACTTGGACTAAAACTTACACCATGACCTCTCCTGGGTTTTCAAACTTATACCATGACGTCTCCTGTGTTTTCAGCTTGCCCACTGCAGATCTCGGGACTCCAGCCTCCATAATAATGTGAGCCACATTTTTACTTTATTTCTGCGTGTGTGTGTGTGTGTGTGTGCATATGTGTATGAGTGTGTTTGCATGTGTAATATAGATTTATACAGAAGAATATGTTTTATATACATATATAGACATATTTAGTTCTGTTTCTCTGGAGAATCCTAATACTCTTACCTACTTAAGAGTTGCTTAAAGTAAAATGAAATGATTTCCTTTGCATTGGAATGTCACAAAATTGTTGTAACTTTTTACAAGACTTCCGAGGCAGGAGGAGGGACAACAAAACTCCAAAACCTGAGCGAAGTCAATTACATCCAAATGTGAAACACATTGCAAACGTTAGAGAAACAGTCTTTTTTGTCTTTTTGTTTTGTTTTGTTTTGTTTGTTGTTGTTTTTGTTTTGAGACAGAGTCTCGCTCTGTTGCCCAGGCTGGAGTGCAGTGGCACAATCTCAGCTCATTGCAATCTCCGCCTTCCGGGTTCAAGCGATTCTCCTGTCTCAACCTCCCAAGTAGCTGGGATTACAAGCGCACTCTGCCACACACAGGTAATTTTTTTTTTTTTTCAATTTAATAGAGACAGGGTTTCATCATGTTGCCCAGGCTAGTCTCCAACTCCCAAGCTCAGGCAATCCACCTGCCTCCACCTCGCAAAGTGCTAGGATTACAGGCATGAGCCACCATGCCCGGCCCAAAACAGTATGTCTTTACCCATGTTTTGTGCTCTCTATAGTCCTTAAAGTCTATTTGCATGGGAAAAAAATGAGTTCTCAAAGATACTACATAAGATGTTACTTGAACTAAGAAGAGTTGTGGCTCCTAAAACAGTATTACTATTGCTCATTTTGTAATGGGAGGTAAATTTATAGAGGTAGAATCTCGTATCTACTTTCTTGACTAGAAACTTGAAACTGATTTCAAAGATCATTTACCTGAAAGGAGCAGGATCTGATCTGTTTTGAGAGTAACAATATTTCTGGAGTTAGATACATTTATTCCTAAAGGGCCTTTCACTTCTACCACTTAATGTGATGTAGCCTTGCCATCTCCCAAATTTTAGCTCTTGGATTTTCTATCTACTACAGAGTAACAAAGTGTGTGTGTCTGTATGTGTGTATGTGTGTGCATGCGCATGTGTAATTTTCATGTTTCAAAGCATTAAATTACTTTTATGCAAATATCTATTTTTAGATACATAGTCAGAAAAATCAAGAGTTAAAATATCTATCAGGAAAATGTTTCTGTCTATGTATCTAAAAATTATCTGCCTAATAGTAATTCAATGCATTGAAACAGTTTTTTTACCTGCTAAGATAAAACAACTAGGAACCATCATTTCTTATTTCTCAAATATTATTAGTTATAGTGTTGCTTGTCTTAAAGTCCATACTTGGATTCTATATCCCATGACAGGTGAACTTGCCATCACAAACCAAGTTTTTAGGGCCCACTGTTTCTGCATCACACCATTGCTTAGCCTCAAGTATTCCAGCAAATCATTTTATGTTGTTGTTGTTGTTTGTTTGTTTGTTTTGAGACGGACTCTCGCTCTGTCGCCCAGGCTGGAGTGCAGTGGCGGGATCTCAGCTCACTGCAAGCTCCGCCTCCCGGGTTCACGCCATTCTCCTGCCTCAGCCTCCCGAGTAGCTGGGACTACAGGCGCCCGCCACCTCGCCCGCCTAGTTTTTTGTATTTTTTACTAGAGACGGGGTTTCACCATGTTAGCCAGGATGGTCTCTATCTCCTGACCTTGTGATCCGCCCGTCTTGGCCTCCCAAAGTGCTGGGATTACAGGCTTGAGCCACCGCGCCCGGCCCCAGGAAATCATTTTTAAAACAGCACATTGGTATGACTTCTTTTTTTAATGGATGACCACACATAATCCTTTTATAACAATTCCTTTATTTGAATGCTTTTGCTATTCAGATTTCCAGTTAAATGCCCTTCTACCAGCCTTCTGTGATCCTCCCATAAGGAGCCTTATTTCGTTTCTCTCCTCTTTTACTTTCATTTCTCTCCAAAGCCTCTTCCAAATCTTTCACCACTATTGCTTCTTGCCTTCTCTCATTTATAGCATCATCAGTTCCAGGCCAATTCCCCTCTTACTACTTTTTGCCCAGCTCTCTCCTCTGTCCCATAAATACCCTTCAGAAATTTTTTTTCAAACACTCTTTTGACATCTTTCATTCATGTGAAACCTGGTAACACGATATATTTCACAAATGGACTCTACGTAACTCACTTTTACTCCAGTGAATAGTGTTACCCCCATCCTTCAACAACTTCTCCTTTTGGAATTCATATAACTTAAATAATCTACTCCCTTTACTTAATTTATCTTTCACCCTCTGGGACACTCTACTAAATTGCCTAGTGCTTTATACATGTGGCAAACAGACTGTGTTCTTGCTGTTGGTGCTGGTGGTGATGAGTGGTAGCGGTGGTGGTGGTGCTGCTGCTGGAGATGATATTTAATTTTGTTTTTGTTGTACTCACAATTCTATTCCTGAACAACTTGTTAAAGTCTTGGCTTCACAACATATTTTTTTACATTCACCAGTGACTTTGATCTTAATTACACTTCAATCTCTCTGTTAATACACTTTAATAACTCCCAACTGTTGTTTAAAACCCTGAACTCAAACCCAATCGTTTAGCCCTCATTATATTCCTCCCTTGCTACTTTGTCTCTTGTGTGATAGTCACAACATTGAAAGATGCCTCTACCACCTCTAGTATCCCTAGGACTTTTTAACTTCTGCTATTCCCACATGGCATCTCCCAGTTCAAGGTACCACTCAGTGTCGTTTCTCTCTGCTCCTACTGTTAGACTGTCCAGCTTTTCTAGAGGAATAAAGAAATCTCTACTGAAGACACTGTATCACCCATTCTGGGTCTTCAACTACTGTTGAGTAAAGTTGTATTAGCATGTTGAATCTCATAATTTCCCCCAGCCTTTCATTCCAGGCCGTTTTTAAGTTCCTTGGCCCTCTAACACTACACTAAACTAAAAGCAAATTACCTCCAATCCTCCTCCACTGAGAAGATTGAAGCCATATTATGTGAGCTCCCCCATCTTTCCTCTTCCGCAACTTAACATTTTCGTGTATCCACATCTTCCTTGATTTTCAATGTACCGTTGTCATAAAAGAGTTCCTGGAGGGAGTCCCATGGCATCCAGAGGCTAAAACAATGTCGGACTAAGGAGCCACCTTAAGGGGCCTCTATTAGAGGACTTGAGCCTCACACTGGTCTGCGTACATAGAAGGTAAAAGATCTGGCATAAATCAACCAACAGAGGCTGCAAGCAGGGGAAGGACAGAGTTGGGAGCAGAGGTGAGGAAGAGTAGAGACTTCCCTCAGTCTCTGTAACAAGGACATCTTTCAGAACCTGCAGTGGGATGTAGTGAGGAAGCTCCCAAAGATAAATTTACTCTCCTCTGAGCACCCTGGAAACTGTAGGCCTCAGAATTAGGGCCTTCTTGGAACTCCAAGAGTGAGGTGGGCAGTTTCCCCATCTCCCATGCCTCACAGGAGTTTAAGGGATTTGTATATTATGAAGCTTTTGCCCACAATCCTGTACCACAGATTCACATCTGTAGAAATCCTGGACCTGATAATCAGGCCGTGTATCAGATGAAAACGGAGTCAATGTCCCAAGTTGGATGGAAGATAGTGGGTCAATTGGGAGTCTTTCTCATTCAGCAAGGGGAGCTCCCAATATTAGAAAGCTCGGGCACTGCACCCCAAGACCTCTGACTTTATCCCTGACTTCTTAAGACTTCCAGGCCTGAGAACAGGTCCCACAGTGACTGAATAATGGCAAACCTGGCCATTGCCAGGGAATGGCCAGAGTCATCTGGGAGTCTGTTTCTCTGAAAGCTTTGTAGTAGCCCGTGGCTGGAGGGAGAAACTGAGAAGCTGAAGAATTCTTCTTCCATATGAAGTTACCATGCTTCGTCTACACCTTCCATATTCTTCAAGGTCTTATAGTAATATGTTCTCAAATTCTCATACTCAGTGCCACTGACTCACACTTTCCCTTCTGCCTACCAGAGTCCATCCTCCTAAAAAATAACCTACACTTCTTCTTGACTTTTGAGTTTCCATTCTTTACTTCAGCTGCTACCATTTAACCCAAATGTTTAAAGTGATAGTATGTGTGTGTGCACATACATGCACCCATTTGTATTGGGTATATCTGTATGTGATATCTATATCTTATAAAGGACAAAGAAATCTCAGAACCGACAGACTGATTATGCCAAAGGGAAAGTTAAACCTACAGATGGAGGCTGCTACTTCACAACCTGTGTCAAAGTTTGTATACATTAGCCGAACTCCCACAAAAAGACAATCAGGCATCTCCAGATGCTTTCAGGAATCTTTCAATATGCAAATCTTCTCATAAAACAAGAACGTGTCAATTTAAAGATCTGTGATCCAAGTCTAGCTCCTAAAACTAAAGCCTCAGATTTCACATTGATTGAGAATACTTACCTTCCTAGATACAGAGCAAAGATGAGATCAGTCATTCTTCTGCCTATCTGCCACCACTTCCTACATGCCTTTCCCACATTAAGCAAATGTGTAAATACTAAATCTCCTGAAAACCCCTTCAGAAAACATTGATCCCAGAGACATCTGTGATTCCTATTTTCTTCCAGGTGCACCCTCAAGATCTGACTTAATGAACCTCCATTTATTGAGACTCTTGCCTTATCACTCATTTCAGTTAACAATCTATATCTGTATTTGTTTAATCCACTTCTTCAACTGTAATCTACTTTATATCTAACCCTCTTTTTTACTTCCTCTTCTTACCTTTCCCACTACCCTCAATTTCAGGCCCTTATTGCCACTCTCTTAAACTAGTATTGCCTTCAGTTTCTGTTCTCTCTAATATGTTTCACATGACGCTGCCAGAATTATTTTCTAAAACAAAAGCTATTGTGTTAATTGTTTGCTTTGCAAGTGACAAAAACACAAATCAAACTAGTTTAAGCAAAATTTAGGAATTTAAGCATCATAGAGTGTGTTGTTGGACCAAAAACAGGAATGTATCTGAGCCTCCAAAAACCATTAAAATTAAAATATTTTAAAACATCAGAATACCCTGACTGTATTTCATCTGTTTTCTCCTTCCCATGTTTGCTTGATTAATGTATTACTTCTTCATATGATACTTCCCTTTTCCTGTTTCTTGTGGCATCAAACATGGTTTTGTACATTTCTTGAGCTTTGTTGCTTTACTATCTGACTTCTTAGTTTTAAGTTCAATATAGGAAGAGATACATAGGCCACCTAAGTGTCTACCTTTGAATGAACCAAGAGTGATCAGGAATTGAGTCAGTTTATAATATGGTTGCTACAACAACAATAATATGTAGTTTTTACCAGCAGGAGAGAAGATATGGGAACAGGTGATCTCAGAGGAAGGAAAGGGCCATTTCCAAAGGAGAAAGTTCAGGAAAAAAACAATAGATCTTCAGGACATTTGTATTCACCAGCACTTTTTACAGCAATTGACACACAATAAGTATTCCATATGACTCTTGTATCTTCTCTTCAATTGTCTTTAGTAGCTTCAAATTACCTTCTCAGCCCTCCACATTTTCCTACCTTTTATGTAAGCTAGTCAGCTAGATAATGGGTTTTCTCTTCCCTAAACCAATGTAATACTTATTAACATATTATTTATATCCTGCCCCTTCTGTTCTCATCTCCTGCTGAGCAAACACAGGTGGTTTCCTTAACATTAAGCTTCACAGTCAATGGACTTTTCTCTAAGGTGGCTGTGTGGTATGCTGGAAGGATTACGAGGACTGGAGCCTCAACTCTAAGATTTGTAATCAAGTTCTGCTAAACCATAGAATCAGGCGAGTCAGGGTTCCCCACAGTACAGTGGCATCTGCTTTACAGGATTCCTTCAGATAGTGAGTGAGATAACTGTGAAAAGACATTGTAAATGTTCAAGCAGTTTCATATGTTAGCAAGAGGCAGCAAGTTCCTAAGGTGAAATATGCCGTAATGGGAAAAGCCTCAAAGGTTTGAAAAAGGAACTATAGAAGAAAAATACAAAAAATGCTAGTCAGAATACATATAATTTCAAATTCAATGAGAAAAAAATGAGATTGCTTCTGTTTCGGGAAAAATAGGATTTTTAAAATAAATATAATTCTTCATCTTTTTTTAAAATATAAGAAATGGCAAAATAACGTTGCCAGGAGAAGACCAAGAAATGGTAATAAAAATATTCTGCCTCTTCAGCTACAGTTGTACAGAAGATGACAGCTCTCCTCCCATTTGACTTAGGCAAGACTGAAGGACTCAGTCAGTAATGAGTAATTGTGAGTTATCTCATGGAGAAATCACAATACTAATAGCTGGAAGATTCAGGGCAAATCACTTATTCTCTCAAGTCTTGCATTCCTCATATGGGTAAAGAAAGAAGGGACTCAATGACCCGTGATGTTTCTTCAAGATCTAAATCACTGTTACATAGAAACCAAGTATTACAAGTAAAACTGAGAATTCAATATCTATACTATGATACTCACAATTACAGTATGCACAATAGGCAATGCAGTCAAAATGATTTAACATCAGGGTTTTAATAATTCATCAGATTATTGTAAAATAGTAGAGTTTTTTTGGAATTTTGTTTTCTTTTGCCTCAGGTTTTATGTTTTCTTCCTTTTTACTGAGCTGCAGGTTTATTGAGATCAAATTTCCTATTTATTCAATGTTATGCCCTCTAAAAATGTATTCTATTTTGGAAAAGTAAGGGATACTTTAAAGATTTATAATCTAAAATATAGCATTCAATTCCAACTATTAAGTTTAGAAATAAACACAAATTAAATTTAACTTACACTTTTTAATTACTATATTCCATTTTCAATTAACATTTTTTCAAAATTTCCTTTCTGAAATTGTCATTTCATAGAGTTTTATATCCATGATATTTTCATTTTAGTTACCATGTTTTCACATAATAAATGAGTACAGAAGGAAAGTAATATTTTCATAAAACATCTCAGAAAATATACTATTACAAATACCAAATATCACTATCATAATGATTCATATCTCAAATCTGTTTATTTACCCTCTGTAACATTAAAGTTTTCATATTTTTATGGTTTGATATTTATTTATGCTTTCTAAATGGAGATTATCTTAATTTCAGAGGAGAAATATTGGTCCATGAATTTTTTAAGAAATAGCAAAGTGGAAATACACAACATATAATATAAATGTAGGTTGCTTTCTGTTTAATAAGGTATTATGGCTGGGCTTCTTTATCTTTTTTCTAGATATTTTTGAGAAACTACCCAGAGTTACTTCAGAAAACCACATTGTCTTTCAAATGCCCTTATATAAATAAGGCTTATGTAGAAAAGCCTTTTGTATTCTCAAAACAAACAGACAAATTTGCTTTACCTTGTCCTGGAGTATCAGTAGACAGACAATACGTATATTTGGAGCACAAAGTGAACAGGGGTAGCAAAAAATGTGTATATACAAATGTATGTCTACATTTATAAAGAAATTTAATATTTAATATTTTTAAAATGGAAAAAATTAAACCTCTGCTCTCCTTTCTCACAGTTATGGTATTATCCAGTATTGAATGTATATGTGCATGTGCATGGTAGAAAGGGAAATGAGACAGAAACACTTTCTGTGCCATGTTCCAAGAACTGACTGTCATTATTCTTAACCGTCCTTCCTTTGAAGCATTCTTGTTTCTTGCCTCATTCACTTCCTTTTCTTCCTTCCTTGAAATTTGAAAACAAGAGTTTCATAAAGTAAACTGTCAGGAAGAAAACCTGTATATTATGCTAGTTTTCAAAAGCTATTGAACACCGTGTAAATACAATAAGTACACTTATAATCAACAAGAAGCAGCAGAAAATTTTCTCAGTGATCTGTAGAGATGACTTTTATTTTTCAGAGACAAAAGAGGTGAAAATAAATGATTTCTCTACCTGACATCATAGTACTTATAGAATTCTTAGGTGAAAATAATTCAATTCCAATAATATTTTTGAAAGGCAACCGGACAAGTTCTATTTAATTTTTCTAATAAATGTACATTTTGAGTGGTTATTGATACTGGAACTTCTGGTTCACCTATATTTCCCCTAAAAATTAAAGGTTTGCATTTTTTTCTTTTCTCAAAGACTATATCAATATTTTTAGTAATGATTTGTTGTAGAATTGGCCTTTTCCTATCCAAGGGGTACAACACTTTGAGATTAAAATGTATTATTTAGACAGATTTAGTTAAAGCAACAATAACAACACACACACATAAACCCTCCTTATGCTATCCAAGTATCTGTTGAAAAATTCATTAGGGTTTTTGGCAGCAGGAAAGACACTAATAAATATTAAACATCTGATAGGGCCAAACACTGGGAACAGCTTTCTTCATGTAGTCTTTGCAACCACCCTGTAATATGGTTATAATGGTCCATGTTTTATATCTAAAGAAACCGTGGCCGATAATAAGTTGTCCAGCACAGGCAAGTTGCATAAACATTAAGTGATAAAGCAGAATTGCAATTCAGATTTCTCTAGCTATAAAATTTGGATTTGTTAACCAACACTACCGATTTTCTAGTGTTTGAATTTGTAGCACTAACATTTAAAAAAGAGAGAGAAGGAGAGAATGAGAGAGAGAAAGAGCTATATAGGATTGCCACACTCTCCTTTAACCAACTGTATTTAGCCATTAAAAGTCAAATGAGTGATTTGTTTCTCTTATTAAGCTGAAAAATTATAGAAAAGCAACAGAGAATTTTTTAAATGCTCATTTTCTGCAAAAGAAAGAGATAATCTTGTACAATCTGCGGATTCCAAATTAAGTATGACTGCTAATATTAAATAGAAAGTGAAAAAGAAGAATAGAAGAACATAGGGTAAAGTACCAATACAACTCAGGAAATACCAGCAAAAATTGCATGGAGAGATTCACCATGAGAAAGAAAAGCTGCATTGCCTACTTACTCCAATACAGGCACTGGTGTTAGCAGGACTGTTGAAAGAAATCCTTTACACTAATTAGCTCTGGGGAACAAAAATTAAGGTCTGCATAAAAATCATATCGTTCAGCCAGAGCCATATTTGAAGGAAATAATCTCTTTGACAACAACAAATGTAGTCATTGGAATATAAAATTTTGAAAACTTATTTAGCCCTTCCTTCTCCTTCAACACTGCAAAGTTGGTCCAGAACAATATAATCTGAAAAGGCTGTGGACAAAATGCAATTTAAGAAGAAACTGAAAAATGCCGTCTTTTATAGTGAAAGCTTTAATGCTTTATTCTAAGATCAGGGATAAGACAAGGCTATAAGAAGAAATATGGAACACTAATTCTGAAACCAATTTATTTGTATACTAGGGTTGAACAAGTAAGTAAATATATTATACATAATGAGGGGCCGAATTCTCACCAAGGGAGAAATCAGTTACAAATAAGAAAAAGGAAATGCTAGAATAAACATGATAGTGTTGGATTAAAGTCAGAAGTGTCAATACAGATTAATTTTTAAAATATATTTTCTGATAAGTAGGTACAAAATAAATATAGATGTATGTATGTAGAAATAAATACACAATTCTCTAATAAAATGAATCAAATTTCCTTAGAAAAGTGGTTGATTCTAGGGCTGGGGAAAAGAATATACAAGGTTAGCCAGGAACGTCTCATGATGCCAGAAAGTATGAATGACTTCCCTACCCCAACAAAAATAATGAAGAAATATCAAAAAGGCACACAAACAAATGTGAAGGACCTCTAGATGGCTAAAGTTAGAACAACTTGAGCAAAACAGTAAATGTCACTAGTTGTTTTATAATCCAAATAATAAAATAAATATGAATTTATATAAATGTATAAAATAAAATAGGAGAAAAGTAATCTCACATCTTCACAGAATAATTCAAATTATAAATGTAGAAAGAATGTTAAGAGGGTAGATCTTATATTAAGCGTAATTACCACAAAAACAAACTAACAAAAAATCAAAAACAAAAACAAGATAGCACAAAGAAGTTTTGGAAGGTGTTGCGTAGGTCTATTACTTGATTGTAGTGATGGCAATATGGGTGTATACATACGTCCAAACTCATCAAGTTGTACACATTAAATAAGTATAGTTCTTTGCACATCAATTATAACCACAATATATCTCTTAAAAAATAAAAGCATGAGTATTCATTTTGATGGATGCAGCACACCAACATGGCACAAGTATACATATGTAACAAACCTGCACGTTATGCACATGTACCCTAGAACTTAAAGTATAATAAAAAAAAAAAAAAAGAAAGAACAAAGAAAAAGAAAAGAGGGAGGAAAAAAGGAAAGAGAAAAAGAAATAAAGAAAAAGGAAAATAGGAAATTACTATAAAAACACCACAGTAATAATTGCCACAGGCAAGATTCTCTAATAGATACTAAAATTAGCGGGCAAAGTTTAACAGAAAACAGGATATTGCATAGTCTCAAGTATGTTCCTTCAAATACATATAAATTATAAAGGAAATAAAACAGTAACTTCGTGATAGAGAATCCTAGAAGACATCACTTTAGCCAAATGGTCAAGGTTAACATTAACAGTAGCACAAACTGATATTATATATCCCTTAATATAAAACACTAAGAAGGGCACATGGTCACATCTCCTCTATGGCATCTTTCCCAAAAATGCATAGCCTCAATCTAATCATGAGAAAACATCACACAAAACCAAACTGAGAGACACTTTACAAACTAACCGGTCAATATTCTTTGAACATGTCTTTCCATGAAAGACAAGGAAAGACTGAAGAAATGTCCCAGATGGGAAGAAACTAAGGAGACGTGGAAGCCAAATATGACCTAGGATTCTGTACAGAATCCTGAAAGTGAAAAGGGACATTAATGCAAAAATTTGTAAAATCTAAGCAAGTTCTGTGCTGTAGTTAATAGTACTTGACCAAAGGTAATATTTTAGTTTTGATACATTTTCTATGGTTATATAACATGTTAACATAAGTGCAAGCTAGGTGAAGTATATATCAGAACTCTCTTAACTGAATTTGCAAATTTTCTGTAAGCCTAAAATTATCTCAAAATAAAATAAATCTTAGAATTAAAATAAGTGAAATAAACATATTCATGATTTAGTTGGTGGCACAATCACATAAATAGGGACCAATACAAGTGAATTTAAGATGCTGGATAACTATAACAAAGACAATAACAAAACAGCTGTTTAATCATCTAGCAATATCGTAGTTGCTATTCTGAGACTGTTGCATTGTTAATATGGGATAAACCAAATGAGAAATTATTTGAAATTCTATCAACCTCAGTGTTCCTGAGAGCTAGGCTTTTCAGTGTGAGATAACAGAGAAAGAAGGTAAGTACATAGCCCTATTGCCCGAATTTGAATTAAAAAATATCAGTATGAACTCATGACAATTTAAACAATTTTCCTCTACTTATGTCCAGTAAAATCTCTAGAAACAATGATTAACTCAACAATAAAGAACACTAGTAGCAAATAGATAGGGATCTCCAAATATTATTTCCCACTAAAAGGAATCAGGGTTCTTTGGAGAAATAAATGATTCCAGGTCTGGCATAGAACATGTATAAGATACGATTAGAATAGATAGTCATGCTAGACAGTAAGATGGGGCAATGTATCAGTTGGAATAATAACTTCAACTTTGTAGCAGTGCAATGGCAGTTTCATAACAATGTAACTCGAGCAGGACACCTCCATGTGAATGGCTTTCCATGGTACCATACTGGGCAGATTGCCAGCAAGTCCTGCCAGCTTGGCACAACAGTGACTTCTCTGTCATCCGGTGAGCCTATGATCACCAATAAAGGTCTGGATCTCAGCCTGGGCTCAGCCTGGGCTCTCTTCCTTGGGTAGCTATCTCAGCCCAAGGGGTAAAGACTGGTGTTTATATCTATTACAACTATATTCTTTAAAGTAATGCTTACTTCTTACTATCTCATGGCTCATTATGACAATGCCTTGTTATAATTAACAACTGTTCATATTAATATTTTCCTATGCAAGTTAATGTGTGGTTTCTGTTTCCTGATTGAGCATAAGAAGAAGTGAATGATAGTACGAATGGGGCCAGACTGGTCTTGAGTTGATAGATGTTAAGACTGGGTGATAGCTCCATGTGGCTCTTCTATTTTTGTGTATATTCAAAATTCTCCATAATAGAAAGATAGCTAAAAGCAGCTTTACATTTTTTTCTGTAATGAGGCATATAAATATTTATACTGAGTCATAAAAAAAAAGACTCTAAATAGCTCTACTCAAGTTTTGCCTACCAAGTGAGTTGTACCAAATTTACAAAAAAAAAAAAACAAAAAAAAAACAGCTTTTAGAAATCTTTATATATCAGAATTGTGGATAAGGTATGGAAAATGTAAATATACATATATAGTAATTGAATTATTTAGAGGCCTAGGAAAAAATGAACTGCATAGTCAAATTAGCATCATTCAAGGGAGGCTTAATTAAAGAGAATATTTTCGAAGGTACAAGCATTGTGAAGATACTAAAAGCAGTTCTTATCAAGCCTATGGCCTATAGATAGAGGCGAGAACTGTTATCAGAAACAGTTGTAGAAAAGGATATCCTGAAAGAGTGTAGAGTACAACAGTCTGAGGTGACATCATAGAAAGTCCTTGACTTCACTCTCCTCCCTCCTTCAGATCTATGCTGAACCTAACTGGAAACTGGGTGACAAGAGTTGATACAGTCCACACAGGTCGGCCTCCTGGGCAGAGATCAGAGTAGGACAGGGTGAAGAACACATATGGAGGGTCAAAGGGAAGCTATGAAACAGGGTAAATACTTAAAAAGTACAAATAATGAATGATATTGGGTTACAAAGGAAAGGATGAGGACAGAGACTAGGAAACACTAGATATATTGTTGTGCATAGTAGCAAATTAAGAAATTAATATTCAATGTAGTAGAATGTGAGAAGTATTATGTAAATTTATGAAGATAATGATCAAACCAAAAACACAATCTTTGTCAAATATCAGGAAAAAAACATGTCTCTCCAAGTCAAAAAAAAAAATTGCCAATTGTGTTTCCCACATGTCGTAGTCACCTAAACACCTACCAGCAAAGTATGGGGGACTATTTTTCCCATAGTCTTACAGAATGTGCTATATAGCTGGGATTTTTGCTAAGCTTATATGTAAAAAAAAAAAAGATGTCTTAAAATGTAGTATAATCCATTTTCTCTTTATTAATTTAGGATGCAGCTATTTGTGAACATTCTCCTCCATTTTATTGGTCTATTCATTTGGAAGCATTATCACATTATAATTATACAAAACTTTCAACATGTTTTCAGACCTGGTAGGACCAGTTTTCCCATACTTTTTATAGTTTGAAGACCTTTCCAAAATATTACATTTTGTTTATTTTTTCATATGAACTTTAGCTCACTCAAAAAAGAAGCATGTTGGTTTTTTTGTTTTGTTTTGTTTTTTGAGACTGAGTCTTGCTCTTGTCGCCCAGCTGAAGTGCAGTGGTGCAATCTCGGCTCACTGCAACCTCCGCTTCGCGAGTTCAAGCAATTCTACTGCCTCAGCCTCCCTAGTAGCCAAGATTACAGGTGCTTGCCACCATGCGTGGCTAATATTTTTGTATTTTTTAGTAGAGACAGAGTTTCACCATGTTGGCCAGGCTCCAGGCTGGTCTTGAACTCCTGAACTCAGGTGATCCACCCGCCTCCACCTCTCAAAGTTCTGAGATTACAGTTCTGAGATTACAAAGACTTGGTATGGCATAAGCCACCATACCAAGTCGCATGTTGGTTTTTACTAATGACACTAGGTTAAATTACAAAATAACTTAGAGAAAAACAACATCTTATGATTGCTATGTCTTCAGAACATTGTTACAAACCTCTATATATGCAAAAAATTCCACTACTGAGAATTCATCCTACAGATATGGCACACATGTGTGAAATGCTATAAGTATAAAACTATTCACTGTGACATTGCTTGCTATAACATGCCCAAAACCAACAAAAGCAAACACAAAAGGCTAATGACACCATGAGAAAAATATTGACAACTGCTGGTACAGACAGAGTTAAACTCTCTAACATATAGTGAGATTTCTATGTTGCCACGAGAAATCTCGATAACCCAATTAAAAAAAAAAAAAGAGTAAAAGACATGAGGCAACAGCCTCCCTTCACACCAACTGTATTTATTATTCAGGGTTCTTCAGAGAAACAAAATAGGATAAATATGGATACATAAGAGGAAATGTATTATGGGAATTGGCTCATGAAATAACTGAGGCAGAGAAGTCCCACAATATGTGGTTTGAAGTTGGAGAATCAGGAAAATTGGTCATGTAATACAGTCTAAACCTGAAAGCCCAAGAACCAGGGGAGCTGATGCTGTAACTCTCAGTTTGATTTCAAAGACCTGAGAACCTGCAGGCCACTAGTGTAAGTACTAGAGTCTAAAGGCCTAAGCACATAAAGTTCTGATGCCTGAGGATGGGAGAAGATGGATGTCCTAGCTCCAGAAGAGAGAGAAAATATACTCATCCTCTGTCTTTTTCTTCTATCTGGGCCTTCAGTGAAGCAAATGATGCCCATCTTCACTGATGAGGACAGATTTTTACTCAGCCTACTGGTTCAAATACTAATCTCTTTAAGAAACACCCTTACAGAGACACCCAAATAAAATGTTTTACCAGCTTTCTGTATATCCCTTAACCCAGTCAAATTATAACCTAAAACTAACCATCACATCAACCAAAAGCAAACAAACAAGCGAATACAAATAGCCATTTAACAAATGAAAACTTGCTTATACTGACTCATAATAAGATAAATGCTAATTAAAACTACACTATATGAGAATATCAGAAAGACTGACATCAGATTGCACTGGTGAGGCTACCTTTGCTCTCATATATTGTTGGGTGGTAGTACAAATTCTGTGGAGGACAGTATTGAAATAGGTTTCAAATTATAAATCAAATACCCTTTGATTTAATGATCCCAGTTCTGGGGATATATTATACAGATATATGTGTACCATAAACATATACATATATTATCATATAGCACATACTATATATAATTTTTTAAAAATTATCATAGCAAGAAATTGGAAATAGTCTAAGTATCTATCTGTAGGTCATTACTTAATTAAAATATGGCACTTATCCATAATGCCATATTATGGAGCTATACAAAGAAATGAAAAATCTCTCTATAACATGTACTATTTTTATTTGATAGCTATGTAATATGTACAATTATTGCTCCAAAGGAAATAAAATAGTTATAGATATAACAAAACATGTCCATATACTATAAATTACAAAATACTGATGATAGACAAAAATCTAAATAAATATGAAACATATTATGTTCATTGATTGAAAGATTTAATTTAGTAAAGATGCAACTCTCCCCAATGTGATCCATAGATTAAATGCAATTCCTGTCAGAAATTTGTAGACATAAACAAACTTATTTAAGCTTATTCAAGTTTGTATTATATGGAGAGACAAAGGACCTGAACTAGCTAAAACTATTTGATAAATAGTAATAAAGTAGAAATAATCACTCTACTCAACATCAAGGCTTACAATAAAGTTACAGTATTCAAGCATTCAATAGAACAGAATAGACAGCTCAGAAATCATGTCATAGAAGTATAGCCAATTGATATCTTTTTTATTTTTTCCTGCTGTGTCACCCAGGCTGGAGTGCAGTGGCATGATCTTGGCTCACTGCAACCTCTGCCTCCTGGGTTCAAGCAATTCTCCTGCCTTAGCCTCCCAAGTAGCTGGAACTACAGGCATGCATCACCACACCGGCTAATTTTTGTAGTTTCAATAGAGACAGAGTTCTGCCCTCCCAAAGTGCTGGGATTACAGGTGTGAGCCACCATGCCCGGCCACCAACTGATTTCTTATACAGGCACACAAGAGATTCAATAAAAGAAGGTTAAATAGCTTTTTCAACAAATGGTGTTTGATAAACTGGACATTGATAGGCAAAAAATTGAACCCTGATCTAAACCTCACACCTTAGGCAAAAATTAAATTTGGCCATGAAATTAAATATAAATCTTAAAACTATATTTTTTCAAATAAAACATCTGAAGAAAATTTTCAGAACTTATAAATAGAAGAGTTTTAGACATAACACCGAAACCATAATCTATGAAAGACAAGATTGATAAAATGGAACTAATCAAGATTAAAATTTTTATCCTGTGAAAGCTCATATAAAAATGATTTTTAGAAGATCAGCTACAGCTCATGCCTGTAATCCCAGCACTTTGGGAGGCCGAGACTGGTGGATCACGAAGTTAGGAAATGGAGACCATCCTGGCTAACACCGTGAAACCCCGTCTCTACTAAAAATACAAAAAATTAACCGGGCGAGGTGGTGGGCGCCTGTAGTCCCGGCTACTCGGGAGGCTGAGGCAGGAGAATGGCGTAAACCCGGGAGGCAGAGCTTGCAGTGAGCAGAGATCCCACCACTGCACTCCAGCCTGGGCGACAGAGTGAGACCCTGTCTCAAAAAAAAATAATAAAATAAAAAAAAGATCAGCTACCAACAAGGATGAAATATTTGCAAGCCATATATTGAACAAATGTCTTATATCTATTTTATATATATATATAAATATGTATTTCTCAAAATTCAGTAGTAGAAAAACAAATTATCAGGTGGACCAAAAAAAAAAAAAATGAACAGACATTTTACCAAAGACAACATATAAATGGCAAAATAAGCACATGTTAACATTAGTAGCCATTAGAAAAATTTAAAGTACAATGAAATATTACTACATGCCTATTAAAATAACTAGAAGAAAAAGGGGTGACACCAGATGCTGTGGTCATACACTGTGGTAGGAATGTAAAATGGTATAGCTACTCTGGGCAGTTTTTCATAAATTGAAAAGGGCACATATCATATGACCTAGTAATTGTACTCTTAGGTATTTACCCCAGAACTCTGTACACAAATGTTCATAGATGCTTTATTTGTAATAGTCAAAAAATTTAAATGACCCAAATGTCCATTAACAGGCAAATGATTAAACAAACTGATACATTCATGTTGTGGAATACTATGCAGCAATTAAAAAGAATTATTGATTGATACATGTAACAACCTGATGAATCTCAAGAGCATTATGCTGAGTAGAAAAAGCAATCTTAGAAGGTTACAAACTATATGATTCCGTACAGAAAACATTTTTGGAATAAAAGTTCTAAAATGGAGGACAGATTAATGGTTGCCAAATTTCACCAATTTTACACAAGTACATGCAAAACTGGTGAAATCTGAATAAACTTTGTAGAATGTATCAATGTTAATTTTCTAGTTTTGAAATTGTGCTGTAGTTACACAATGTATTACCCTTGGGGAAACTGGATATAGGGTACAAGAAATCTCCTCGTGCTTAGTTTTTAAACTACTTCTAGTACGTTTATAATTATTTTAACATAAAACTTAATAAAAACCATTGTGTGGAATTGTATATGTATTATGTTAATACTTTGTGGCAAAGGGAAAGGAGGGGAAAATATCATATTTGTTTTTGCTTACGTGTATACAAAGGAACTCCAAACAGATACTAATAACAGTAATTACCTGAACGTGTGGGTCAAGGGAACCACAGCATATGGGAGACAGATGTGGAAAGGGATATTTTTTAAAATATTTGAGTCACATTAATGTATTTCTTATTCAAAAAATAAAATTATTTATTGTAGGCATAAAAATAATTACAGTTATTATGCACTAGCTCTATCAATCATACAAAAGACAATTTAACACCAAAAAATTAAAATTCCATATCCTTGAATTTAGGGTAGATATGCAAATTTAATTAGTTCTGCTTTATAAGAAATTTAATTCATCAGTATTATTTCTCTTATTTCTTGTGGATTCAGAGAAAATTGACCACTGATAAACACTGGTCTTGAAAAATGACACAGAAAAGACTGCATTAGCTCACTCCAATTTTACCTAGGTGCCAAGATGAATTTCACACTTTTTGATTTGCAATCTTGAAGTTTAAGCATATGCAAAGCATGGTTCTCTTGGACTTTTAAGAGAAAACAACAAAGGGATCCTTGAAATAACTTCCACAAACTGGAATAGAATATTCCTTTCAGTGCTTTAGCGTTTCTTGGGAAATAGAATTGTGTGGTGCTGTGTGCACATTTCTCAAAAAAGAAAACAAAGAATACGGAAAATGCAAATGCCAAAACTCAGAAGAATTTTTGAAAATAGTCAAGAGGAAATGAGGGACCTCAATTAAATTGCACAGGCATCATTCAACCACAATTTATTAATGCAGCGTATAGAAGTAAAATGCCAACCACCTCAAATACTAATGGAAATCAATAAATGTCAATATATGTAGTGCTGCTATGAAGGAAATATCTACATTTTTGTTTATCTGCTAGAATAGAGCAAAATGAAAGTTGGTACCTTAGATCAATAAAATATTAAAGATACTCTGAGGTTATCCACATTCAAAACTGCCATATTTTGCTAACTTAAAAAGCCTTTTCTCATGCATCTAAACTTTGTATATCGAAGCTGATTTTAACATTAGTTGTCTATAAATTTACTTTTCTCATTTTCTTTCAGGGTATTTCCAAAAAAGTAATTTGTTTAGCCAATACATATAGGAGAAAGGCACTACCTTTAAGGAAAAATGATAGCAAATTTAAAAACTCTAAATTAATACTTTTTTAAATAAAATACACATGGGAACACACAGATATGCTAGCAATTCAGCAATCTACCATTATTGGGGAAAGTCAATTGTCTTTAATTTCAATGAAAGCAACCCAGTGAAGACAGACCCTTCAGGCACTGTAGAAAGGAGATGATGTCTCAAAACCAATTTTACATTATACCCTCTTTGCTTCCATTGATATCATTGTCACTGCTGATATGTCACACTTTTCAGAACGTTCGAAGTAATTATTGAAAGAAAGATAATAGCTGACCTCTGCCTGGAACACTCTTCCTCCATACCAGTTTGGCTCACTCCCTCCCACAACTGCATATCACTGGCAGTTTTCTTCACGGTATTTTCACCACCACACGATTTATATCTCCTTGGTTATTGTATGAGTTCCCACTCTAGAATTTTAGTTTCATGAGGATAAGGACTGGGAAATTTGATTCATTCTGTATTTCCAATATTATGGAAAGAGTAGTGACTCAGTAAGTTTCCTATTTAAAGCTCATAATGATTCTATAAGTAAAAAGGTGCTGATAAAAGTTAAGTGAGTTTTCCCAATATTACCAGGCTAATTTGTGGAAACAATTATGACTCAATTCCATGTATTTGAATTCTAAATACTGTGCTTTTCCCAGCATATCACATTTTGATGTGAGTGAATATAAATCTGAAAAATTTTATCAGAACTTGGTGGAAATGGGACACTGTATAAATTAATTGTGCACCTAAAAGCATGTATATTTAATTTTTTTTTTGGTATATGATATAATTCTAACATGCACAAGCAAAAATTTTTTTTTCATAAATACACTAAAGTACTTAGGCATACTTATCATCAGGAAGAATAAAGAAACAAGTAACTTGACATTGCTTGTGATAAGGCTAGATGCTAATGCAGAGGCATTAATAAGTCTATGAAATTAACCATAATAATTTAACAACTTAGCAAACATTTATTGGGTATCTTCAATGGGTCAGCGCCTAGACTCTGTGCTAAAGCCATGAAGAGATTAATAAATGATAGTGCGCATTCTTAAAAGAACTCAAGTCATTTAAAGACATTAACATAAAAGTATAATTGCAGTATAGTGGAATTAGAAGGTGTTATAAAGTGTTGTAAGAGTAAAGGGAATCAGTGGCCAACCCTGCCTAGGAAAGTCAGGAAGAGTTGTAATTTGAGCTGCACCTCAGAAGATGAGTCCTGGTTCCCAGGTCCAATAGCAATAGAAGGAGTAGCAGGTATGTGGAGCTGGGAAATGGCACAAATATTCAAAGGGCTAGTTTGTTTAATGTGTCTTGGGAGAGGGTGCACAAGAAGGCCCAGCTGGAGATAGGACTGTCAATGAGCATAGAAGTACTATCTAATGTTGTTGAGAAGGTTCGAGGAGACAAGGCATAGAAGAATATTGGTCTGATGCTGCATTAAGCATTGAGTAAATGCTGGCACTTGTTTTGGAACAGAGGATTTGAGATTTTTTATATATCCATAAATCCAAAAGAAGAAAAATGTCCCCTAGTACAAAAATAAATCCACTGTTTATCAAATAAAATTTTTCATTTGGATAGCCATGTAATAGAAATGGCATGCATATTATATAAAGTTGTTTTTGAAACCAGAGACTCCAGGCAGCATTATCATCTGACGTTTTCAGTGAGAACCAATAAACATGACAAGGAGCTTCAGAAGTAGTGAAGCAATCCAGTATTTCATTAGAACCAGTCATGATATGAAATTCACTTGCATAGATAGAAGTCGATTTTACAGGGAAGGGGTGTGAGTTTGGCTCCTTCTTTCATTACTCATGACCTCAATCCTTAGGGAAATGACAAGATAATTTAATTCTCAAACACTCATTTGGGAGTGTCAATGATAAATGATCAGAAATATTGCTGTTCCTGTGGTACTGTTTTTCCTATGAAGAACTAAAGAACTAATGTTCTTTCCTTTTCTTTCCTGTACTTGCTTTGACTTCTCTCCATTCAGCCCAAGAAAATAACTTGATATTGGAGCAATAAAGCCTGTCACAATAAACCTAATCTTCTGTCACAATCTTTCTCCTTTTTTCCTTGTCTTTTGTTTTCCCTTTAAAAAATTCTCCAGTTTAGTACTTGCATGGCACTTCATATTTCTGCATAATTAAAAGCCAGAACTAATTGATCCAATTGTGTGTACCAGTTAGCCCAAGAAAATGGTAATTTTCTTTTTCTTTGCATCTTGCAATCACCTAATAAGCAGCTCTAATGCTGCCTGTTGAATTACATAATAAACAAATATTTCCCATCATTTAACATTTGTTCAAAGGCTTAATGCTGTGGGTTCACAAGAGCAGAAAGAAGAATAGAAGTGTGCACTTATCCAGTGAATTCAATCAATGTAAACTGCAAATCTAAATTAATTATTCAGGCTACCAAAATCTTATGCATTTGTTATTTGTTGTTGCATAACTGCCAAAATTATTTGAAAAAAATTTAGTCTAACTTTACATGGAAGTCAGGCCTTTGTTGACACATATGTGCCTAATAAGAATCCTTTTGTATTCGAATTCAAACATTAATTATTTTGCAAACAAGTAAAGGAAGACATTTAGTGTAGTTACATTTGTCACTCAAATCTGAGTATATAAAGGCTTCATTGAGTAGAACAGGAATCAGAGACCACCACCATTCGGCCAGAGTGAGGTCTTATGCCCATTGGATTTTACTGCTTCTATCCATGGACCTATGAACCCTCCACCCACATGCGTGCATCCCCACCAGCTCTTCCCCACAATACTTTTCACCACACTGAGTGCCACTCAGAGTGAATCATAGAACAGCCAAGAAACAGAAAAATGCCTTCCTTCTGGCGGGTCCCGCGCTCCCAGTCTGGACCCCAGAGCCGGCCGAGCATCGCTCCTGACTGCTTTAGGCTTCCCTCCATACTCAATGAGTTTACCAAAGTCTCATCCCGTTAGAAAATCTTCCCTTGACACCCTTTGCAGAAGTACAGAAGGCATTTCTATGACTGCTAGGGTTCAATAACCCTACATTTCTATGACTAAAAATGTGATCCCATGAGAGACCAACGTATGAAAATTTGTATTTAAAACGTTTAATGATTTAATGACAATAAAACTGCAATTGTACAGAAAGCTTAGAAAATGAGGCTGTCCTTTTAACTTTGCTTTCTGTTGCTAACTGAGACATATTTGGCTCTAAAGTATCATGATCCTCAATCGTGATCCTTGCTACTTACTGAAAATCTTCCTAGAATGTGTTAGTGCACCTTTCTCCCTAAGTAAAATCATTTAGTCTTTTTTGATGATTCAACATCTTGTAATACCTGATTAGAAGCAAATAGTTTCTCTTTTATGGTAACACATTGTTTTCACTTATATACTTGCAACTAAAAGAATTTTAGGAAACCATATGGTTGAAAAATATTTTATTGAAAGTTATTATGCAAGGTAAAATGTTCACTCATTCATTCCCACATTAATTAACTTAACACTTACGGATCTCCTGCAAAGTATGAGGCACTCTGCCAGGCCCTGCAAGGCAATGGCAAATAACACTAGAACCACTTAGAAAGGGAGAACTTGCAGACTAAGTTCTCTTTTATCTTGCGCTAAGATACTATCGAACTCTCTTAAAAACTCATTTGTAGGCTTTTAGCATCACAGTCCACCTAGTATATGGGAGATAGACTGGAAACGCAGTGTATAAGAGGAACCAAATATCTCAATATGGAAAATCAGAAAGGGTGTTCCGGAGGTGGAGGCAAGTAAACTGGGACTCACAAGATTAGGAGTGGGTTTTGGCATTCAACAACATTGTTCAATTACCCTACGTTTTGGTGTTCTCTATTAACAACGATTTTTAAACATTTTTTGTACAAGAGGCCTCATAAAGAATCTAATCAAAAGTTTGTCCATTACATTTAGAAATTATTAAAATGATAAAATTTATGTTATGTGTATTTTACTACAAATTAAAAATCCTCTTATCCAAGAACAATATGTAAATGCACATAGACACAAATAATGTCACTGTCATGAAATACATTTGATTTTCTACTGGAGAGAGGGGTCACTACTGACATCTAGAGAGTAGAGAACAGAAATGCTGTTAAACATCTTGTACAGAATAAGCCTCCACAACAAAGAATTCTCTGACCAAAATGTCAATTGTGCTGCGACTGAGAAACCTCTGTGCATGCTAATCAAGTTGCTCAAGTAATTTTCTACAGAAAATGATTGGTCACCTTCAAAATTGAATATGTAAAGAAACCAAAAAAAATGTAGAGCTGCATCCATTATTTATATACAAGTAAATAACATGTTTTTTGTGTGTGCTGGGAGAGGGAGTTGAAATGGATAATCACCATGGTGTACTTTAGTTTTATATTTACCCAGTATATTTATTATTGTTCTTTGCAGGAATGGTCAGATTTAAATTAAATAAATAAGCAAATTAAAATGTTATATAATACAGTGTTTAAACTCTTATTTTTGTTCTACTTTTGATCTAAAATACGTCATAGACATAATTTCATAAAGGCAGGTGTATCTCCTTTGTGGACTGAAAATAATCTGCCCAGTCTATCTGCCCCATGGTGTTAGCCTGCAGCAGTTGCTATAGCAAATATCTGTGTTTGATGAATACCACTGAGTAACTCAAGCAGTCAAAAATGAAAACAGACTTGATTAAATGCAGACTAAGTGACCTTTAAAATTATTTCACTGCCTCTGGACAGTGTTTGGGTTATTATGGACAAATATCTACCCCATATGCACTTGTGGTACCTGAGGCTGCTTCCATACAAGGTCAGGAAAGCACACCGCCATGTGTCTGTCAGACTCTTCCCCGTTAGAAGTTCACAGTGGACAACCACCTGTAACATGGTAAAATCCATAGTGATCATTAAGAAACACAGCAGGACGGACAGATTATATGTGCCGACTTCCATTCTTCTAGCTGAGTGTAGTGATGTATTTACCATTCCAAATTAATTTTTCTCCCTGAAGACTTGAATGCTCATAGTATCTAAAAAATACTAAAAATCTTACAGAAACAGACAGTATAAAATACAAGCATATATTTACCAAATGAACTATAAAGGGGCTAAGTTTTGTCTTCAATAGCCTCTTAAATTTCATTCTTTCTCTAGGTCCCTCACATGGCTGTGTGACAAACTACTCATTTTTGCCTATCTAGAAATATGTTATAACTCAAAATAAGTCCTACCTTATGTTCTTATATACAAACCCCACATTATTTTAGTGTTCTGCATAAATGTCATTTTTATTTATTTATTTATTTATTTTGAGGTAGTCTTACTCTGTTGTCCAGGCTGGAGTGCAGTGATGTTATCTCAGCTCACTGCATCCTCAGCTTCCCGGGTTCAAGCAATTCTCGTGCCTCAGCCACCCAAGTAGCAGGCATGCTATATCCAGCTAATTTTTGTATTTTCAGTAGAGACGTTATGTTGGCCAGGTTCGTCTCGAACTCCTGGCCTCAAGTGATCTGCGTGCCTCGACCTCCCAAAGTACTGGGATTACAGGCATGAGCCACCACGCCCAGCCTATGAGTAAACATTATTTTAATGCTCTCAAGTAATCTACAGCATGAACAAACTAATTCACAATAAGATGTAAATGGATAATGTGCTAAAACCTCAAAATGTACTTGTGATTTAAAATAATCAAAACAATGACTCCAATTAATAGATATCAGGCAGGAAACGGGGTAATTTTTCTATCACCTCTTGAATCACGGCATATAAGCAATTTCCAAACAGCATCAATAAAACCGGTTCCAATCTCACAAAGTTATACAGATCTCGCTTTCAATAGTAAATGGAATTATAACCAACACTGAAGCACAGAATACAGTATCAGGCCCTAACTTCCAAAGATGGGAAAGAAAGTTGAAAAAAAGGAAAACTAAGGTCTACTGAGCAATTGCCTTGCTGCAAGAACTGTCTCAGGTGTCTACACTTACTATATAATAATAATATAATCCCCTTATTCTTTCAAGATAGATCACATTAGTCTTATTTTAGATACAGGAAAACTGACACTTAACAGAGATTAAATAATTTTTCCAAAATCACATACCAGTAAGAAGAAAAACCAACATTTTAAACAGCTCTACTGACTCCAAATTTCATAATCTTTGGATAGACACCTGGCTTATTTTGTCTGAACGGAATGAAGCCAGTATCTGGTAAACACCTATAATGTTGAGGGACTATTTAGACTAGAACTGCCACACAGTACCTTGTTTTGTTTTGAGACGGAGTCTCGCTCTGTCGCCCAGGCTGGAATGCAGTGGAGCCATCTTGGCTCACTGCAACCTCCACCTCCTGGTTTCAAGCGATTCTCCTGCCTCAGTCTCCCGCACAGTAGCTTGTTTAATCTTCATAATAAGCTTATGGATAAGGCACTATTTTCCCCACATTAACCAACAAAGAAACTAATGCTTACTGAGGTTAAGCTCACACAACGGGCAAGTGACAAATCTGGAATTTTAATCAAGGTCAGCCTGGGCTTTAATTCTAATTCCAAATTTACTAAAATTTCTGTGTATTTTTTTTCCACCTAAAAATGAGCAAAAATAATCAAAGGCATAGGACAAAAAGTATTTCGAGTAAAATTTATCCCAAACAAAGGAGAGTCTACAGCTTTGCACACTTCTATTATAACGTTTGTTTCTTAATGAAAACATATTTCTTTTACAACTAGTCTAAATATTTGGATTTTAAGTCAGTTTTGTAGTTTTGTGAATACTGATAAGTTTCTATCCCTGAGATTTATTTGTTTTGTGGTTTATGGTGTTGTTTTGAGGTCTGAGGGTGGATTATGAGGGGAGAGGAAAGCAATTTAAAGCTCTTAGCAGGAGGGGCTCCGCTAATAAGGAATACGAGTATAAAAAAAGATAAAGGCATTAATTTAGAAATTTTATCTATATAATGCAAAAACAACCATAACATTTGAAAATATCTTGCTATTTGCCTGAGTTTACTTTTCACCCAGAAATTTGACTCCATGTAAAAAATGTGATATAAATCTCTAAGTAACTTTCTATAAATGGTAAACACCTCCTCCTGTCATGCATTACTCATCATAGCAAAAGCATCTATATTTAATAGTACCATATCCAGGAGTTAAAATCTACATTTTTATATATACCAACTTCCCTAGAAGAGGTCAGGAGGCATAGTGTGTGCCCTGGTTGGTTAGGGTTGGAGTCAGACAGGGAGGGGGAGATGTTTGGGAGCGCCCAAGAGGAAACCCACGTTCCCTAGACACAATGTTGTACTTAGAAATACATCCCTAAAGTTCTATTCTACGTTAATGCTTCAGAATAGCATTTAAAAAACACTATTCTCAAAGACTGAGTAAAATAGATATAATAATGTAGTTTCCTTTTAAAATCTGAATACAAATTATTCAAATGGGGCTGTCGTCATTACTCTCTAACCTGAAAAACTGGATCAAATTGTCATACTACCTGATTGGTGAGGATGATAATATAATACCTGCCTCTTGATAGTGTTATGATGATTAAATGGGGTGGGTGGATATTTAAGTATGTGACACACATTAAGTGCTCAGTCATGCCAGTTCCATCCCCAGCCGCTGCTCCTTTGAAACAAAACAGTCGAATTTCCAGCAATGTGTCTTTTCTGGAATCAAACTTGAAGCATCATAATTGTTCAAGGAAGAGATGAAAGAATTTTAACTTTGTTTTGTAATGCTGAATAAAGACCTACTTGGCCACAACTTCAAACACAAGTAAAAAATAAAATAAAATAAAGGATCTTTTCTGAAGTGAGATCCTTTGATTCTTTATTCCCAACCTAGGCTTAGGAAACAACAGTTTTTGGTTTTATGGGTAGATGCCAAGAAATTGACAAACATTTCCCATTAAATAATTTAAATTACTTTCTGTGAAAAATACTCACAAAATATTTTGGAAATTTAAAATGAGGACGGGCTTTCTATAAAGTCAAAAAGTTGCTGGATCACTGCTCTAGGTATTACATCTCTAAAAGACAATAATAATAAAATTAATGGATGAAAGCACACCTCTTTCAGCTTTGATTAAATCGTGGCTTGCTTACAAAACATAAATATCTATATAACATATAATATGTGTATGTGGGAGTATGCATGCATATGTATTAGCAAAAGGAAGCCTAGTGGGCTTATTAAGTGAAATAGAGCATCAAGGAAGCTGTGCCTTTTGCCATATGTTAGCAATTGTTATTTCTTTGTTGTTTTATCATTTGCTTTCGTTTTTAAATGAATTTCCTTTGTTTAACAAAAGGCAAAGTCCTTAGTTGGAAATTATGTAAAAACAGAGGCCTGAATCTGAGGGTCATGCTTTGCTGATTCAGATCCAGAAGTGAGTAGTTTGTTTCAGGGTAGATTGAGGATTTAAAGCATCTGGGAGAAAGCATTTAAGGAGAAACATTTAACAGCTGCTGAAACTGAGATATGAATACTATGTAAACAAGCTGAGAAAACACAACCTATTGCACATTAAAAAGCAAAATTTTTTCATCTGCAAGTTATGTGTTGTTTTTGCTTTGGTTGAGATATATATATATTTATATATAATTATATATATATAAATATAAAAAATCGATGATCAATGCTGCATAACTAAGTTATATTTTCCTGTAGATCCTTATTAATCAAAGTGTGATCCATTGACCAGCATCATCAGCATCTGCTGGAGCCTGTTAGGAATGCCGAATCTCAGGCCCCATCACAGACCAGTTACTGAATTGGAATCTGCATTGTAACAAACTTCTCAGGTGATTCATATGCCCATCGTAAATTCTGAGAAGCCCCATTGTAAAAAAACAAAACTATTTGACTTCCCATTTCATTCAAGGTCCCCCTTCACACCTATACATCCTGTTCGAGGTAAGTATTATACTAAGAGCTTTACCTGGGGAGAAGTTTTAAAATAAGAATATGAGACCCTACTGCAAATAATATAATGTAATTCATCTCATACAGGGTCTGAGCAAGGTTTTTTTAAAAGCTCCCCTGATAAATCAAATGTGAAGCCAAAGTTGAAAACAATTACATTATCTTATTTAATTCTTAACTTCAAACATCAAGGTGTGCATTATTACATCACAGAGGAACTTGCTCATGATAGCAAAACCTAGATTTAAAATCAGGTCTGTCTGACTTCAAAGATTTTCTCTTGCATTTTATACCCACCAATATGTTGGAGGCTTTTAGGCCGGTAGCTAGTTCCCAGCTTCTCATTTTGTGATTACCCCAACATGCAGCATTGTATGGGAAAGCCTAGAGGGGCAGGGCAGAAGAGTGACCATCAAGAACCTTAAGGCTAGGCAAGACTGGGATGGAAAGATGAAGAGCCATGAAACGGTTTCCCCAGAAAATCAGATCAGCCCCTGTCCTGAGCCAATTGCAATGATAAATGAGCAAACGGACTAATGAACCACAGGGGGATCTGCATGTCAACCGACTCTGTCACAAACTGAATTAAGCCAATGGGCTTAGAAGAGACATGCAGGAGTGTTTACAAAAGTACTGTGGGCACAGCTCTCAGGCTAAGGAACCTAACCTTTGTGGACTGCTCTATCACTACTGTCCCATCACCACATATGGTCACCATACTTGTGAGCAGGAGATATCCCAAAATCTGGTTCGCCTTACATAGGATGACCAGCCAGAGGCCGATGGGTGGAATGTTCCCACGGAGTCAGGGAGGATGTGAGTCATGCCTTCTTACATCATTTAAGCAAGGCTTGTGTAGATTTTTAAAGCGTTTACCATAAATGGATCCCCTCATCACCATCTGTTCACTTTTGGTACAGGAAATATTATAAGACCATTCTTGTCATATGGATTTTCATTAGTAGTTTTGAAAAGGATTTCTCTGATCTTTTGAGATACATACAAATAAGTGAAAAAGAAACGGACATTTTCTTTTACAAATCATACTTGGAATAGTGTTAAGTTACTCTCTTTGACAGATGGCTCAATTCCAGGGACTAGCTCTCTCTCAGGGAGCACTGAAAATCCTAGTATAATCCTAAAATATGAGTGTTGACTTTAAAAGTCTGATTTAACTGACAGATGTATGAAATGGCACATAGAAAACTCGCCACTGGGGACAATGAAAATGCTAGAGTAACAGTTACGTTATAGGAGAATGGCAATGATATAATCTCACCCGTTTTCTCGTTTTATGTGATCCATTTTCTGATGCTGAAATTTATTTTTTGTGAAACATTAGATTGTACTCACATTTCTATATGCCTGTTTTTAAAATGCCAAAATTACACAGACTTCAGGGTCTGTCTTTTGAGAAAAACCGACATATAAATAAACCTTACTTCTGTGCAAAAAAAAAAAAAGGACATCTCTTTCAATCATAAACAGCAGGTGTTCTACCTTTGAATCATGGATGTATCAACCTCAGTCCAAAAAAAATTTGAAAAGAAAAACACAGTGATGAGAAAAATCATAATGGTTAAACATGTTTAAGTAACTGATTAGCTCCCTTTATTTTGAAAAAGGTATATTGTCTCCTAATCTCTGATTTGCTCAGTGCCACATTAATAAAAGGCCACGATGTTTTTAAATGCTAAGATTTTAGTATTATATCAGGAGTAGAGATGAATTTTAAAAACTGAGTTTGCATATATGGAGAAAAACTTTAGGTTTGATTTGGGGATCCTCTGCCTGAATTTACAGCTCTGAAAAATCTGCTATTTCTAATAAGCGATAAACCTCCTCTCCCTTGGCTCATGGAACTTTGTTTTCACTGAGTCTAGAGGCGTTAATATCAGTTGCAAAATGTCCTGGAAAAGGGATTTAGAGATCCTGAATGGTCTGCTCCTGCTTCTGCTAAACATCTCAGAGACACTCTGCCCCCTGGTGGACTGTTCCAGGGTGGGTTTCGATGAACAGTGCAGGCTTCCCTTCTCCCACCCTTCCTCTACCAACCTCTCTTTCTTTTAGAAAACTCGAGTAGATGCCCCAGTTGAAAGCTTTTATCCCCACCAATTACACATTCGTTTGGTTCAACAATTCCCTTTTATATAATGTGAAAACCCTTAGTTACCTAATCAGCCCTTCACAGCTAAAACAAGAACCACAGACATCATTATTGGTTATCATGATTTGATACAGGTAAGAAAAAAGCAGAGAAGTGAAAAATGAGGTACTGCAAATTAGAAATGTGGATGTGGCCAGGGACTTTGGATTCTAGAAAGACAGCCAGAAATCTCTAGACAAGGAAGAGGAAGAGGGTTTAAAAGTGAATAAAAGGACGCTGTAAGAAATAATTAAATACTTGGCAATTTCTTCTTGGCCGATAGAGTCACTACAAACCATCCTTCATGTTCCCTTTGGTTCTTTGGGTTGTATGTCACTTGCATAGGGGATTAGTTGTAAAAGGCTGTAAACTTCAGTCACTTCTAGTTTTTGTCAAATTTTTCCCATTCAGGCTAGTTTGATCTTCTCCAGTCCAGCTTCTCCCAAGTACCCCTGTTCTGTGCTACAGGCACTCTGCATCCACAGAGGAGACAATGCGAAATAATGACTAAGAGGAAGTCCAATCTGCTGAGAGTCAAAAAAGTGTCACGCATCTCAATAAGTGCTTTACGTGTATAGGTTCTAAAACTTTACATCAACTTGTAGGTAGATGGTATTTGAGAAGAAGAACCACATAGTTCTAACATACTTTATTTGCAATTCAAACCTAGGACTGACTACAAAAGCTACCTTTCTGCCTACTTTACTGGTCTTAAGATAGGTCAGTCTACTCCTCTGAAGTCTTCTTCTAACCCAGTTCCTCGTTCTGTATTTTAAGCACCATCAAGTCCTTGGAATCTGACTACCTAGCCTAGAGACTAAAGGTTCCCTCTGAAAACTAATCTGGAAAACTCTTGTGATAGTGTATCTAACCTCTCTCTTTGCAGAATATGAAAGCACAATCCATTTCTTTCCTTTCAAATTCTTCCTTCAGATATAAACTAAATCCCCCAAGTCATGGCAGCACGTATCAGTCAGCCACAGTATCATTTACTATTAATCATTCTCTAGTGAAGGCTCAGACTCCTCAACACAATCCCAGAATCCAAGGAACCAATTTTTCCACAATAATAGAAGTACTACCCAACACTTTTTAGAACACAAAAGGACTTTTATTTATTTTCCTAAATTTCATTTCCAATGATACATTTCCTGAAAGGTGGAATATCAAAGGCAATTTTCAGTCACAGCAACTCCATCAAATACACATAATCTGATATTTTACTGCTTCAGTGAATTATAATCTTCTCAGGGTTTCCTGGTTAAAGAAGACAAAACTAAGATAATAGAGACAAAAAATTAAGAATATTGTTCTTTAGAAAATTTGTTGAACTCAATAAACATTCATTCATGGGTGTAGTGTCCATTTTTAAAAGGAAACGCTAAAATTCCTAGAAACACAAGACAATATTGGTATTATTGAATGAGTATACATTCATATATTTCTGTGAAAATTTGTGCAATTAAACAATATGGAAAATGTTGTTTGTTACCATAGCCAATGAAAATATATTTTCATTGCTATGTAAGTTAAACATTTCCATCTCCCGCTTTATGTTCTGCAAAAAAGCCATGTGTCTAGTTTATGAAATAAACTATGCTATAGGCAGCAGTAACTGAAAAGGAGCTTAACAGTCTTAACTACATAAACTACATACCCCTGGGATGAATAATACACTTTGCATAATCATGTGCAATGCTGAATGATGATTCTATATCTCTTATAACTATAAGGGTTTGCAAGCTTCTATTTCATACAATATGCCCCAAATCCAGGCAATACAGCCAAATAGTCAAGCAATAATTTAGGTGGTTAATCTACAAAATGGCAAACAACCCATTCAACTAAACTGATTGTGTTTTGCTAATGTGAGGACACCATCAATACAGGTACCCTATAAAGAAATCACTTGTAAGTGGCTATTTGTTTCAATTAAGGTTTCCCCCTAAGGCTCTTAGAAGTTGACTTAATTGCCTCTTAGGACCAAAGAAAATACAGCTGTATAAACAGAAGACCACAGTATTAATAACATAAAAACAAACACCATGCTCTATGCACATTCCTCCATAGGAGAAATGTCACAAAAAACAAACAAAGAAACTTGGGGATCCAGCAGAAGTACAGGCATATCTAATGCCTAAAATTTTCTCTCACACCAGTGACAGGTATAAATATTGATCAAAACTCCCCTTTTTAGTTAGCTTATGTGTGAATCTTTGAATAGTATATTTTCAAGAGTGATTACCCAAGGTGAAGGTCTGCACAGTAGGCAAGCAGTGTGCTTCAGTTCAATACATTTATTGTCTGACAAACAGGACTGGGGAGCTTCAAGCAAGGAGTGAATCCATTTCACAAAGACAACTTGCTTCTGCAGCCAAAAGGTATCAACTGCAGAATGCCCTCTGAGGAAAGGAGTGTGAATTTTCTTTGGCATGTTAAATGCTGTGCATATACATTTTTTTCATGCAGATAATCCCTCAGGGCTACTTCTTATTAAAATATACATTTTTTTCATATTTCATTGCATGACTTTATCCTGTATTAGGGAGCTCTCAGAGGAAATTTGAAATAACTAAGTATTCTTGAAATTTGAAAAGATTGATAAATTTAAAGTATTGCAGATATTACATTCATTGAGATATCAGGTTGGTAACGAATATACAAAGGTCAAAATTTTGCCAGTTTCCTGATCGTTTAGTAAGTCTGAGGTTTGGTTCTGCAAGTTAAAAAAAAAAAAAAAAAAGCCTCAATTTTAGCTTCTCTAAGCTTTTCTAAAGTTCTTGTATGTCATTTTCTAGCAATCTTTTGTCTTGCCCAAACTTCAATAACAGCAACAATGGAAAAAGAAACAAGTTTATTTTCTTTCCAATATCGTTTTTAGAGCCCTTACTGTATTTTAAAGGTTTCTGGAGAAGGGAGATAGTTCTCTTGGTTTCTTTATATGTTAACACACAAGGAATCACAGATGGGAAGGAGAGTGCAAATGACTATCAGATAAAAGTCTCATGCATTTTAAGATTTTTTTTACAAGTCAAAATATACATCCTTCTATTACCCCCACCCCATTCCTCAATTGTGTAAGAACTAGTCCCATGTCATCAGTCTCCTTCACATCTCACACAATTGAATAAAAAATAAAGACACTTTTCTTGTTAAGGAACAGTATATCTCCAATACTAATAGGTTTTACCAATTGCATTAGTAAGAAATATAGCAGCAGTGTGGGCTGAGTCACCCATCATACCCTTCATTTATGGGGATTTAAATGTGTAAAGTGACAGGTACATGAAATTAGGAGGAAAAAAAGCAGTCTGCAGACTTTGGCACTAGCACACATAATGGTTTGTTTGTTAGAGCTGTGGTTTGACCATCGCTAAACAAGAATTACAAAATTACAAATCTGCAGAAAACAAACAATCATAGGTGTTGATTCTCAGTTTAACACTCTCATCTCCCATTCCCACCCTCCCACCCCCATATAGTTTCAAGTATAATAAAAATAGAGATCTCAGCATCAGAATTTTGCTGTTAACTCTTCAAGGTCTCTCTGCGCCATCCAAGCCACACATAGGGTTTGAAGCACCAAATCCACAAGTTTCTCCAACCAAGTTTAAACAGACAAAAACTGAAGACTGAATGATGCCAAAATAACTGTTCTTAAATTAAGCTGTAACACAAAGTTCTCCCCAAAAACACAGGGCATTAAGCGTCTAGTTCAAGTACTGCCAGGCTGTATGTAGATCTGTCTCAGACAAGCTTCAGACAACAATTACAAATACACTGGTTCTAGTGGGCATTATCCATGATACCAAAGCAGGGCAGGGATCCCCTTCCATAATCAATTTTTAAAAGTTGCAATCCCCTTTGGGATTGGCTGCCGCAGGGGTCAGTGCTGAGCCCGAGGCTTGAGGGGGAGGAAGTGAGCCTCCTCCTGGGCAGGGAAGCTCTACGTTTAGTTTGAACACTTCTCCTTTCAGAGCTCTCTCTCAGGACTATCCTGGCTTCTCAGGATCCATTGCCCTTGCCCAGGAGAGAGAGCCTCGCTGGGACCCAGTAACCGCGAAAGAAGATTCGACCTACCTGTGGAACCAGACACAACTTGGTCCCCAAAGGTCGCTTAGGCGACCCCACTGCAATTGGCAAGTCAACTTGTGCACTTAAAACGTATCAGTTTATGGAACGCTTGTTTAAAGTCCTCATTGGACATGGTATAGATTATGGGGTTAATGAGGGAGTTGAGATAGCCCAGCCATGTGAAGAAGTCAAAGATGGCTAGGTGGAACCAGCAGGCATCTTTGCAGATAGGCATCACTAGGGAGATGATGAAGAAGGGCAGCCAACACACAATAAAGGCTCCCAAAATGATCCCCAGGGTCTTGGTGGCTTTGCGCTCCCTAGCGGCCATGAGTTTCTTCTTTTCCAGCAGGGCGTCGGAGACTCGCACTTTGACTTGGTTCACGTACACAGGAGACCCGGATTCGCTGGGCACGTCGGGAACCCGCGAGTTAATAGAGGTGACCGAGGACGTGGACCCGGGGGAGTCCGTTATCAGCTGGGCTCGGGTCAAGCGCTTGCCGGTCCTGTTGGGCGTCTGTTTCAAAATCCGGGAGCGGGCTTCCACGTAGATGCGGCCATAGAGGGCGATGAGGAGCAGGGTGGGAAAGTAGAAAGCACCCACCGTGGAGTAGACCGTGTAGAGGATGTGGTCGGTGTTCACCACGCAGTCCGACACCTCCTCTTCGGCCTTGGCCTGACGCCAGAAGAAGGGTGGCAGCGAGATAGAGATGGAGAAGACCCACACCAGCGCGATCATGACCGCCGCCCTCTTGGGAGTCCTTTTAGCTGAGTACTCCACAGCGTCCGTGATGGCCCAGTAGCGGTCCAGGGCGATGACACAGAGGTGCAGGATGGAGGCAGTGCAACAGGTGATGTCCGACGACAGCCAGAAGTCACAGACCACCTGGCCCAGTGTCCAGCGGCCGGTGACAGTGTACATGGTGCTGACGGGCATCACCAGGATGGACACGAGCAGGTCGGTGACCGCCAGAGAGGCGATTAGATAGTTAGCCGGGGTGTGTAGTTTCCGGGTCCGGTACACTGTGGCAATCACAAAGGCATTGGAGAGCGTGGTGGCCAAGGTGATGAGCGCCAGTAGCATAACCAGCAGTACTTTCCAGGGTAGGGCGATGGAGTCCTGGTAAATATAGTCCTTGGTGCTGCAGTTTTGGGAGGGAGCAGAGGATAGGTTGGCTTGAGGAGGCCAGGTCTCGGAGCCCGCGGGCGGCGGTGGAGCGCACTGAGCACCCGGTTCCTCCATGGTTCTCCTCGCCCCAGCCCCAGAGCGCAGCTCTTCTGCATGGAGCGGACGAAGGAGAGGGCGGAAGGACCGTGGCGATCGCAGGTTTGTCCCCAGTTGATAGTTCCGTGAGTTCCTCAATTATTCCTCCGCCCAGGTTCACAGCTGAAACTAGAGGTCATGGGTGCGGCAGCCGAGGCAGGCGGGCGCGTCCCCTGCACTTCCAGAGCGCCTGGCAAAGCCGACGCGTCTGTGGTTGTTCCTCTCCACACTGGGTGTTAGCCCTGGGTTGCTAAGAACTGGCCCACCGAGCCCTGCTCCGCTCCAGCTCCCTGGAGGCGTCTAGTGCCGGAGGGTGAAGTACTGCTTGAGGAGAAGGCTTTGACCAAATGGGATCTCTTACCCCAGTTGCTTGAGGCTGAGCGTCTCCTAACCTGGACGCTCTTGGATCTCCAGACTTTGCCCACAGGAGTTTCCTAGGTGTGGAGACCAAAGCTTGCAGGCCAGCGAGAGGTCCCGATCTTGCATTCCCGCCCCTCGCCCCAAGCTGGGGCACTTTTCTGAGGCTGCAGCGGCCGCCAGAGCTGGGTGCGGTGAAGTCTAGGAGCAGCGCTGAGCCGCGCCTCGCGCCGGAGCTCTGCCCTCCCTCTCTTTTCACTCTCTGGCCACTCGGACGAGCGGCCCCGCGGAGACGGAGCCATAAAAGGGGGGACAATGGGGCTGGAGTTGCGGCTGCTCGGGCCGCGCGGCCGCCACCGCCACCTCGGTCCCACGGGAACCACTCGGAGCCATGCCACTGGGTGCGCGGGTCTGGAGGACCTGGCGCCGCACACGGGGAAGGGGCAGGTGTCTGGGGGAGCTGGAGGGACGCGGCGTGCGCCAGCCCGGGAGGAGCGTGCGAGCTACGGAGCAGATGGGCTCCTTATATAGAGTCCAGGTCCCGTCCGCCAGAGCAGTGCAACTCGTGCGGCGCGGCGAGTGCTGACGCCTGCTCGCGATCACCTTCTCTTTTTCTCTCTCCCTCCCTCTTTTCCCCCCGCCCCGTTCCCTTCCTGGCCAAGGAAGCTCCCGCCGGGTCCTACCGCCCTATCTTCTCGTTTCCCACCCCAGGCCCCCCTCCCAGCCCTGACAACCTGAAGCCGCATTTCTGGCCAGGGGAGGAGAGCGTCCTGTTCTCGCCTCTGCGGACATCGGAGCTTGCTGCGCTGACCTCCAGTGAGACCCATGTCCTTAGCCAGGATCCCAGGCTTAGTCCAGGAGTCTGGTCCTAGGCTCCCACCTACCACTCCCACCCTAGAAGGCCAGTTTTAGGCGGAGAAGCCCTAGTCTCTGACCTCTCCGCTCTAAAATCATATCCAGCCCTGAGGGCCACACCCAGGTTAGGAGGCATCAGTAATATCTCTGTAGAGGACCCAATGTTTGCATTTTGTACTTTGAGCCTCTGGCTTCATGTCATCCTCAACTCTTGATACAATAAAAACTATTTTTTCATCAAGTTTTAGCAATTTGTGTTTTTCACTCAACTGTGAGTCAACAGGGAAAAAGAAAAAGCTATCTGAGAAAATGTAGAAGTATCACAAACAGAAGCCAACTGTACGTGAAATTAAACCTTCTGCTCCACCCTCCTGTTCCAGCTGCTCAGTGCTTCAGTGCCTCTGGAAAACAGTTGCCAGGGAGCATGTTCCTTCCAACAGCCCACCTAGAAAGGAGGCCATCAGAATTCAAGAAAAAAGGGGGATGCCGCGGCGGGGAGGACTGGAACCATCAACAACACCGTCTTGTGTGTCTCCTTTGCCTTCAACTAATATATGGGGATGTCAGCCATAAGCTGCAGCGTGCAATATCAGTACCTAGGTCTCATGACCAGGGACCGATCCCCTGTCCTCAGTTTCTCCTCTAACCTCAACAGAAACAAATGTAGCGTAGAAATGCAAATCAGAAAGTGTGAAGAAAAGCTCCAGGAAAGGAAAAGGTATTTTCAGCTGGAAGGATTAAATGATCCCCACTACGAATTCCTAGAATCTAGATCCATGTTTGGCACCTAGAGTGTATCTAATAAAAACTGCATTGTAATTGAACTCATCTGATTAAGCGCACATATATTTTAAAGAGAATCATTCTGTGTCAGAACCTAAGGTTATCTGATCTGATCCCTCCACCCAGTTTTAGAGGAAGAGTAATTAAGATTCTTTGAAAGAAGAGCTTTTTACCCAACGCAATAAAGCACAAACCCAAGTTCCCTTAAGAACCCTGGTTCTCTAAACCAGGCAGGCAGGCAAAAAATAGAGTGCCTACTCTATGCTGAGTATTTTTCTAGGCTCCAGAGGTATGGAGGCCAGTGGGAGTAGACTCAGACCCTCTTTTCCAGCAGTTTACATTGTAGAAGAGACAGACAATAACTACATGAACAAGTAAATAATTAATACTTATACTTTTCTGTAGTGTTAAGTGTTATGAAGAAACACACACACACACACACACACACATCCATGCATTGAGAGTGAGGGTACTCCTTTAACTAAGGTGGCAGCTCTTCAAGGACGTCCTCTAGATGCGTTCTGGGCTGCAGCAGCCATCCTGAGGATAAAAGCACAGCCTTCTCTCTTTTTCTCCTCCAGTCCTAGCATCTAGCATTTTGCCACTAACCTTAAGTCTCATTTTCACCACATTTTAAGGGATCCTTCCCATCCTCCCAACCCATCCACCTAGATAAACAATTATTTTTGCAAACTGCAGCGCTCACTTAGAAACCATAGGAGAGGGAAGCAAAG
This sequence comes from Colobus angolensis palliatus, assembly GCF_000951035.1. Taxonomy (NCBI): domain Eukaryota; kingdom Metazoa; phylum Chordata; class Mammalia; order Primates; family Cercopithecidae; genus Colobus; species Colobus angolensis. The sequence continues at coordinate 1,676,184 of NW_012117010.1, read as the reverse complement.
CCAGCGAGTTTAAACCGCTAGGTGGGGGCCTTGGCCAGGATGGATCAAAAGTGTGCACGATTGCGGGTGTGTCCTGTGGGAGTGCGGGGTGCCAGGAAACAATTTTCCCGTTATCCTAGGAGAACTGGAAACGATTAGAGAGAACTGTTAAACGAATGGGAAGCGGGGGAAGGCCGACAGGAATGTAACCAGCTCCATGCGACCTTTCCTCTTTTAATTTCTGCTCAGGAACATGGGAAGAGAAAAAACAAAACAAAACTTGTTCCCTACACGGTTTTTGGCTTTAGCGGTTTGGGGACCTGTGGCTTTCTCCAGCCATGCCTCCACTGCTTCGCAGAGTCCCAGACTCCCAGAGGAATCCGCCACTTGTGGGCAGAGTTTGATATTACCCTCTTTGGTAAAGAGCTGCATAAACACACACCGCCATTATATTGACCGGATCTTGGCAGAGTTCAGTGAAGAACCCAATTTCCTTAACCTGACTTCCGCATTTCAAGTATTCCCTTTTCACTTTAAAACACGTAAAACACAGGTGTTTGCACAGAGGCGCATGTGTGTGAAACACCCAAGAGAGAAAGAGACCCTGTAAAGTCGCCTGTGCCTGGGTCACTCCTTCGGAGTAGGGGCCGCTGGGTAAGGTCCAAGCGCCAGCTCTGCAGTCCCCATCGGCGCTAGAAGGAACCTCCCGGCAAGTTTTGGGGGAAATTCAGTAGACAGGGGAGGAGCAGGGAGGGAATCAGTAGCGTAAGGGAAATGGTGGAGATGGATTAAGCGCAGCGAAACTTAGTTGAGTACAAATAAGCTCCCGTTTGACCACCGGGCACTAAAACTGCGAATTAATGTGGTCCCCTTATCAATTCCACGCACGTGTATGTTCAGCAGCAGCTGAGTAAGTGGAGAATAAGTAAGTGGAGAATAACTCTGGAAGTGAAATGAATTCTGTGAGCCGACACAAAGCTAGATCCTAGCGGTAAGCTGCTGCGGAGGAACCAAAGAATAATGAATCCTCGAGGAGCCTTCTCCCATGCTAGAAATATGTGGTCCTACTACTGCAGTAGCAAAATTCGAGGCGCAGGCTGAGAAGTTTAAAGCGCAGCGCTAACTAGACTGGACACTGTCTAGAGAAACATACTCTGCCTGCAGCAACTACAAGAGACATCTCACAGAATTTATTGCAATTCAACTCTGTGTAAGCTAGCAGTCAGCTAACCCTAGTCAGCCCTAGCCAGCTCTCTTGCCTGGGGCCTCTGAGTCTTGCTTTCAGCATCCCTAGAGTCTTCCATCCAGAGAGTAACTCTTAAAAGAGGTCCAGACCCAGGAGCAAAGAAAGTCCTGATTTTATCTTTGCTTTGCTGAAATAAAAACGTTAGAACACTCATGCTCCTATCACTTTTCTCCTTTGATACAGGAAAATACAACCCCACACTCCACATCCCACTGCTTGAGAAATCTGGTGTGGAGGTCTGCCATGTTGCTTCTTTCAAATTCTGCTTCCTCCATCTATGGCCAGCCATATCCACCTCTGAAAAGGGCAGCAGGAGACCACCAGCTCATGTGTGCACCATCCTAACGTGTGCTGGTAGCCCATTTCTAGGTTTATCTTATACTTCCTCCAGTAAATGTTCCTTAAAGAATTGACTGGTGGCAATGAAAGTATCAGGTCCATCCAGTGCCTTGATTCTTACCATCCTTTGTGTCTTCCTTGATGAAACTATGAAAATGTTCAGATAAACGACCATATACACACGTAGATATACATGTAATTTTTGTGGACAAATTCTGAGGATTTCCAAACCATATGAGGCCCAGATCCCTTTCCATATTCATTGGCCCTCACATTAGGCCTTTCACTTGATGTTTGTGTCATGGTATTTACATTGTCTGTTTTATTAGAAATTTTGAGGTCTTACCAAATAATGAAGGCAGGTGCTTTATTCCCTAAATATTAGATTGGTGTAACTTAATCCTTAAGAATTGGTTAGTTCTGCTATGTGTCTATATATGGATACAAACATTATGTAAGTCATATTTCTATTTAATGAAGAATGCAAACAAAACTTAGAGCAAATATATATAACTTAGACTTTTTTAATACCTATCTCCATATGAATAAACACTTTGCTACTTTGAACAGATACTTTCAACAAGTAATTTACTGCTGGTTTAAAGATAGCCCGGTTCCAACTAGAAGAGCCAGCTCCCAATTAAGTTCTAATCACATATTTCCTGGCTGAAGACATAGGTCTTCAAAAAAAAAAAAAACAAAATTCTATCTTACAGCTACTATTAAGTAATGTAAGTAGAGGTTACATAGAGTATGGTGTGCTGAATTATTTTTTTCTTGGACAGAGTGAGATTTGGCAATAAGAAATATCTGAATGAAAAAACAATGCCAATAAATCCACCAAATTTAGAAACAACTTGCTTTTTTAAGTTGGCAGTGTAATTAAGCAACTCTGTTCAAAATGAAGTCTCTCTTGAAAAACCAAACCAAAGAATTTGATGGTGAAGTTGTCTTTCAGTCTAAGTGATGAAGCAATAGAAATGCGAAGTCTTTCTTTTCAAAGAAATAAAGAACAGGCAAAACTCTTACTTTGCCAGAGAAAAGCAAAATTCTTATTTTCAAACAGGAAAAATGACATCACTCTCTGGTGCTTTATTGTTTCTCTACCTGTCATTCATGAATAAGAATCATTATCCTTTACTGAGCGCAGTGTACTAAGCCATATGCTATGTATTCCACATACATTCTTACGTTTATTTCTTGGAACACTAGTTGTCATTATCATTCTCATTTTCTGGATAAAGAAGTTGACGCTGGCCGGGCTCGGTGGCTCAAGCCTGTAATCTCAGCACTTTGGGAGGCCGAGACGGGCGGATCACAAGGTCAGGAGATC
>NW_012117010.1:1660207-1673237 GCF_000951035.1 Colobus angolensis palliatus | reverse complement strand
GGTGAAACCCCGTCTCTCCTAAAAAAATACAAAAAAAACTACCCGGGCGCAGTCGCAGGCGCCTGTAGTCCCAGCTACTCGGGAGGCTGAGGCAGGAAAATGGCGTGAACCCGGGAGGCGCAGCCTGTAGTGAGCAGAGATCTGGCCACTGCACTCCAGCCTGGGCGACAGAGGGAGACTCTGTCTCAAAAAGAAAAAAAAAGTTGAAGAAGTTGAAGCTTAGAGAATTGAATTTAAGTAATTTTGCCAATGTCAGACAACTGGTAAGTGATAGAATCAATTTTCAAGTCAAGTCTCTAATTTCAAGTTACAATCATTGACCAATATTCTACACTGGATCGCCATGCAGCTCAGCATAGCCACCCATTTTACTCACCTGACCATGACTTCGTTTCCTTCTGCCTGTGAGATGACGTCATTGCTCATAGCTATTTAAGTCTCCATAGTAATCTTCGTTTAGATGCCTTCAAATTTTTAGGTGGGGGTGAAGGTAAGGATTGGAGGTTGGAGGTGATTGTGGTAAAAATCAGGTAGAAAACGGCACCGTGACTATGTGTAGCTAGCTAATCATCATTCCAAAAGTACTGTTGATAGGTGATCATATTCTACATAGTTTGATGTCCACAGCCCAAATAGAAATCAAGCTACGCTGTTACCCAAATCAGTTTTGGCATAATTATATTCAGGGTGTGCTTTAATTTTTGCTATGTTAAATTCCATTCTTGTTTTTCTCTCTTCCTTCTCATTATCTTTTTCTTTATCATTAACAGTTTCCCCAGGCCCTGCCAGGCCCATAAATATACACATTGAAATAAATAAATAATTAAACCTTTTTTAAAATTGTAAGAATGGAATGTATTAAATACAGCGATATCCCCTTTTCTCCATATTTAACCATGTTATTTTGAATATCAGTTATGAAAATAACCTATACAAATTGAACTGCTTTTCTTTTTTCCTAGTGTGTTGAACTTAACTGACTTTTCCCCCTATGTATCAGGAACTCATCAAAGATAAAGAGACCTATCCCTGGTGATACAATTATTTGAATAAAGTTATTTAAAGAACATATTAGCCAAAAATCCCTGGTGTAGCATGTTCAGTTACTAAGAACAAGGCAAAAACCAAGAACATAAGCAAAAACAAATCTAAGCGCCAATGTTCTAAAACTTTTGCACTTTATGTATGGCAGAGCTCCTCCTAAGCCTCATTCAGATCTTATTTCTTCTTGCCAAATATACAGTTCTAATATGTTTGGCTATATGTTTTCCAAGACCCCTGAAGACTTAAGAAATGGATGAGAAACTATGTGAGATAAGCATGTTGAATGCAGCAAGATGCCACATTTATCATCTTTATTGCAAATTGAGCCGGGAAATCTAGAGTAAACATTAAGCAGAAAAGCCTAAAAGAATGACAGTAACAACATTAGGATTTGTGTTGACCTATTTAATAATATGATAATATTAACTAAGACTTTTATTACAAGTGATGGAAAACCAACTTAATCAACCTAAAAACAAAAGACAGGAATTTATTTCAAGGAGATTGGGGCTCCCTAGAGTCAAAAAAGGAATTGAACCACCAAGTTTTGGACAAAGTAGCAATGCAGCTGCACCTTGGGAAAAACCAGCATTCTGGAACCCAAGTAGAACTCTCTTCTTTTTCTGTTGGTTGCTGTCTGCAGGTAGATTTCTTTCATCTATTTCACTGTAGATGGGCTTTTCTCATGTTGTTAAAACATAGCCATTAACACCTTTTGACTTTACATCTTGCAGCTTCAATTATATCTTAGAAACTAATCTGAATGAGATCCACTTTAAGAAATTCTGAGAAATGGGTTCTGTTTCTGAGTAAGAAGTAGGATGTCGTGAAAGGTGAACATTACCAAAATAACAACTGAAAAAGCTATAAATGTAAAAAAAATCATATTTTAAAAACTTTGAAAAGTGTATAAGCAAGAATAATTGGATAAATAAAATTCTGCAAAAGGAAATGCATTTTTTAATTGAGTAAATGATTACTGCCTGTTTTATTTCCTTAAGGTGTTTGCTGATTCTGGGAACAGATTGTGGATTGGACATGGTCCAGGCAAAGGGATTGTACTGGGGAAAAGGGAAACAAGCAGAGCTTTCAATGATGGTTGGGTCCAGTGTGATATGTGAACATTTGATCTGTGTTGCAACTAAACAGGAGACTAGGGGATTGGGTAAGGAAATTCTAATAGGCAAATCAAATCTTTCACAGTCTTGGAGTGGTTAGAAGAAAAAGTCCCCATAGAGAGAAGGAACCTATGTCAAATATATGACTGGTCTTCCCTTCAAGCAATTTGCAATATTTTCAACCTCAGTGGGGGAAATGTACAAGAGTAAAGCTCAAATTTCTGAAAGCAGTGAAGAATCTTCTGCAGTATTTCAGGATTGAGGAGACAGAGACCTTCCAGGCTGTCAATCAAAAGCAAGGCCCAAAGAACAGGATGAATCACAGATGGACTGAGTCTAATTACAAATCAGCTTTGACTCAGCTCAATCTCTGACTGGTTGATAGAGTCAGCTTTTCATGCATTCTTCCTGACAGAGGAAACATTGAATATTGTCTGGGCAAAATAATATTTGAAGTCTCTACAACCCTTGTATATGCAATATCTGATTACAATAAAAAGTATGATATATACATTGTGGCAGTAAAATTGATCAGTAATTTAAAAAACCTAACAATATAAATAAATCCATAATAATATAGATATTGGAGTTGGCATGAAAGGACTTTAAAATACAGTCCGCTGGGTGCGGTGGCTCACGACTGTAATCCCAGCACTTTGGGAGGCCGAGAAGGGGGAACACGAGGTCAGGAGATCGAGACCATCCTGGCTAACACGGTGAAACTGCGTCTGTACTAAAAATACAAAAAATTAGCCGGGCATGGTGGTGGGTGCCTGTAGTCCCAGCTACTCGGGAGGCTGAGGCAGGAGAATGGCGTGAACCCGCGAAGCGGAGCTTGCAGTGAACCCAGATCGCGCCACCGCACTCCGGCCTGGGTGACAGAGATATTCTGTCTCCAAAAAAAAAAAAAAAAAAAATACAGACAGTCCCTGACTTATGGCGGGTCAACGTATGATTTTTCAACTTTAAAATAGTGTGAAAGTAACATCCATTCAGTAGAAACTGTACTTTGAATTTTGAATTTTGATCTTTTCCTGAGCTAGCAACATGTGGCACAGTAAGTGTTCCAAGCACGTTTAAGGTGGGTAGGCTAGGCTAAGCTACAAGGTTTGGTAGGTTAGGTATATTAAATGTATTTTCAAGTTACGATATTTTACTAGTTTATAACTCCATCCTAAGTCAGGAAGCATCTATAACTATTATTAATATGCTAAGGAAAATAAAGAAAAATAATCTAAATGGATAGAAAGGTAGAACATTTCAACAGTGAATGGAAATCTTTAAAAACAAAGTCAAATAAGCACTCTTGAAATAAACATATAGTATCTGATATTAAGTACTTACTGGATGGATGCATTAGCTCACCAGACAAAGAAAAAGACAAGATTAGTAACCTCAGAAAGTAATGAAAATAATTACAAAATAATTTTAAAAAGTATAAACTGAAGCATTGAGAGAAGAAAAGTGGAAAGAAAAAAAACGGAATGTAAGAGTGAGACTGAATCAGATAATATAAAATACATGCACAGCAAGAGAATGGGAAAGGAAAAGTACTTGGAGAGATAATATCCAAACATTTCCAGACATAGTGAATATATCAAACAAATAGCACTGAAGAAACTCCAAAAACTCGAGCCAGAATAAACACTCAGAAAGCCATAGCTAAGAACATAATGATAAAACTGGTAAAAAAAAAAAAAAAAAAATTAAAAATTAAAAAAATGACAAAATAAAAAATTCATAAAACTGCTAGAGAAAGAGACACTAACTTTCAAAGGAGCACCAGAAAGCCAGAGGTTGACTTATTGACAGAAATTATGAAAATCAGGAGGCAATATAATGACATCTTGTCATAGCTAAAAGTTTTTTTAAATCTACCAACCTGTAATTCTGTACCTCGAGTTAATATCCTAAAAATTGGTGGTGAAATGCAGATGCTGTCAGTCAAACAACAGGTGGGGGATTTGTTGACAGCAGAAGAGAACCATAAGAAATAATAAAGGAAACTGTTCAGGCTAAATGAAAATGGTACTAAATGAAAGCACAGATTTTAAGAAGGGATGAAAAGCAAAGGAGAGTGTAAGCCTGTGAAAAACTAGCTGGGCGACCTGGAGGGCGCCTGTAGTCCCAGCTACTCGGGAGGCTGAGGCAGGAGAACTGCGTGAACCCGGGAGGCGGAGCTTGCAGTGAGCTGAGATCCCGCCACTGCACTCCAGCCCGGGCGACAGAGCGAGACTCCGTCCCAAAAAAAAAAAAAAAAGAAAAAAGAAAAAATATAAAAATAATGTTTTCCAGGTCCTATAAAATATGCAGAATTAAAATATATGCTCACAGTAGCACAAAGGGCTGCTGTCCAGTATGAACAGAGTGAATGCTAGAAAATACTTACGTTGTTAAATAAGTGATAAAGGTATTTAAGTTCAACAGAAAGACGTAAGAATCTTAAGACCATAGCTTCAAACTACACAAAACAAAATTTGATGGGACTAAAAGGAATACTAGACAAGGCCATAATCAGATTTAGTTTTTAACATAATTTTCTTATTAGCTAATAAAATAGTAAAATAGACAAAAATATAATGAGTCTATGAAAAATTTGAACAATATACTTAATCAAGGTCAACTAAATGGCATAGGAAAAATTCTATTCTGCAACTGTACAACATATATTTCTTCAAAAGCAGTTGGAACACTTACAAATATAGAATATATGCCAGACACAAAGCACATCTCAAGTGATTGATTCTTCATCAAAAAAGGTAAATAGATGACATAAAAGCATATGAAACAATGTCAGTGTAACTAACCATCAGGTAAATGCAAATTAAGTCACCCTAAGATACCACTATTCACCCATTATAATGCCTGCCCCAAATACTCTCAATATTAAATGCTGACAAATATGCAGAGCAACTGGAAATCTTGTTGGTTGGAATGCAAAATGGCACAGCCACTTTGCTAAACAGTTTAGCAGGTTTATTATAAAATAAAATGTACATCTACAATCCAGCGATTCTATTCCAAGTTATCTACCCAAGAGAAATGAAACTTATGTTCACACAGAAAACTGCACATGGCTTATAGTAGCTATATTTGCAATTTCCAAAATTTAGAAAAACACAGATGGCTTTCAACCAATGAATAAAAAACAAACTGTAGTACATTCATACAATGGAATACTACTCAGCAATAAGAAAGAATGAACTATTGATTCATGCAACAATGTGGATCAAACTTGAATGCATTTTTCTGAGTGAAAGAAGGCAGATTCAAAACTGTACAATTCCATTTATATGACACTCTGAAAAAGGCAAGACTGCAGAGAGCAAAACAGTTGTCAGTTGTTACCAGCGATTGGGGTTGGGGAGAAGTCATCTATGGAATTGCACAGAACTTCTGGTATGATGGAATGGCTTTCTGTGGTACTATGGTGATGCATTTTAATGTATAAAATATACATAAATAAATTTAAAGTAATCAATCAAGATATTGAGAGTAGCATGAGGCAGTCAATTGTCTAGGGAGATAGGGACAGGTCTCCAGAGAAACCCCACCTCCAAACTGGAGACAGTTTAAAGCCTGAAAGCCAAGCTGCAAGTTAAATCCTCAGACTGGATTGAGAACTTGTCTTCCCATTTGGCACAATTTCCTCTGATTGGTCCCCACCCTTCACCTATTTTACATATACCTACTCTTTTCCAGTTGGGTTTTCTACACTGTTGTGCTCACCTTTGAGTGGTATCTTTGCTTTAATCTTTTTTGCATATTCACAAACCAATCAGCATGCACTCCCCATTCTGAGTTTGTAAAAGGTCCCAGACCCAGCCACATGTGGGACTTTCCTGCTTTTGGGTAGGGGAACCATCCCCCATTTCCCCTCTTTGCCGAGAGTGTTCCTTTTGCTTAATAAATTCTGCTTCACTCACGCCCCAGTGTCGGGGCGCCTAATTCTTCCTAGTTGTGAGGTAAGAACTTGGATCTAGCTGAGCTAAGGAGTAGAAACACCACAACATTTTGGCGGCTTGTACAGGGATACCTGGAAGGTGAGTAAATAGGGACCCAAACCCTCTTTCGCTTTCATTTTCAAGGCTTCTCATCCTTAGACGTTTTTCTGAAGGCAGATGAAGCACCAAACCTCAGGTGAGCCAATTAAAAACAAACTGCGCAGTTACAGAAGACAGGATGCGACCCTACCACCTCTCTCTCTCTTTCAGGTAAAAGAGATGTTGGCTTTGCTTCCCTTCAGGGAGGTCTACCCATTGCCTGAGAACAGCATATGGTCCTGGGGCAACTGAAAGCATCTGGCTGAGCCCACTTCTCATGTTACCACAAGGCCCCTAGACTTGGCTTCCTTTCTGACCACCCATTAGGGCATTGACCAAGACTTCCAGACTTTTCTAAGGTTTTTTTTCTTCCTTCTTTCATGGTGTGAAATGGCTTCTATCTCTTCTTTTATAATGTTAAGTGTGTTGCTGCAAACTGCAGGGATATTACTCAGTAGAATGAGCATTTGGCCCAGCCATTACATATGTGATCCAGAAAAATGTGATATCTGTCTGTTCTTAGAGGTGCATCCCCCACCCCACCCACCCTAATGGCCATAGGCACACGAGGCAGGTGGATGGGTGAGTAGTGGCTGCCCACTTACCCCCCACTCCCGTCTGGGGCGCATGGTCATGCCCACCGTGTGCACATACTACGTCCAATGACCATGCAAGGCAGGAGTGTATTGCAGCCACTGCCCAGGCCCCAGGGGGATCTCAGGGGCCAGAGGCCCCACGCAGCTTGCTGGCCAGTGTTTCCCGCTAGCCACTCTCTCCTGCCACGCACCCGTGGAGTCCTTCCTACCCTAGTCCAGCTCAGTCTGAACTAGAAGGAGGACACAGTAGTCAAGAACTTCTCTTCCTGTTGCAGGAACCAATTTGCACAGCGCAAGAGGGTTTCTTCCCCAGGCACCTTACCCGCCCTGCACTTAAGCTGTTTTTTTTTTTGTTTTTTTTTTCCCCTTCTCCACCATGTCAAGAGTTAACACAGCCTTGCAAATGCAAATACAGGGAGCTTTTCTATGTGAGACTTTATTTTTTTCTTTTGAACGGTGTTTTACTAGGGGCCAGGGCCCCAATTCATGGGACTCTCTTTCTTCTCTTTTGTTTGAGGAGGATGGGCCTCCAGAGCTTTACATTAGCATTTGAATTATGATAAGGAAGCAGTGAAGGAGCAGCCCTGCCGACTGCTGGCTGCAATCTGGCAAGGGTCACCTGGAACTTAATGAGCTCATGAACCCTTCTGAGTTACCTTCTTGCCCCAAACTCAATTCCAAGCTTTGGGTTGAAGCCCTAGTGAGGAAAACTGGATCTGAGGGATCCAGAGGCAGATGACAACAGAAGTCAAGGGGCGCAGTGTAGGTTAGCAGGACTAATTATTGTTGATTAAGCCAAGCCCCTGTTTCATGGATAGAAGTCATGTTAGTATCCATGGGATACATGAGCTCTGGGGACCTCTGTGGTTATGTACAGCAGGGGGAAGCATGTGGGTGAGTGTGGATAATTCCCACCTCCTAGGCCACCCTGTTAACATGAGTGAAAGCTGCATTGGCACCCATGGGCAGCACCCTGCTGAGGTCACCAGGACTCTGGGATATAAGGACAGAAGAAAGAAAGGGGGACACCTCTTCTTTCTCTCCCTCAGATACTCCAGGAAGAGAAAGGAACTAGGGAGGCCTTGTTCCCATCTTTCCAGATGGGTAACCAATCATCTTCAGTCTGTACTTCCCTTAAATGCCTCCTGAATCACTGACACTGCTTTGAAAAAAACACTTTCTTTCTCCTTTTCCTCCTCTGACCTCTCTTTGCAGATGGGTAATTGTGTCCCCATAAGGGAGGAGACTACCCCTCATATCATCTTATGCCCAATTTCTGCCTCCAAAGAAAGAAGAAGTAAAAACTAAAAGGCAGAAATGAAATCCACAGGCAGACAGCCCAGCACCACACCCTGGGCCTGATAGTAAAGATCAACCCCTGACCTAATTGGTTCTGTTATCTATAGATTACAGACATTGTATAGAAATGCACTGTGAAAATCCCTGTCTTATTTTGTTTCGATCTAATTACCATTGCATGCAGCCCCCAGTCACATACCCCCGGCTTGCTCAATCAATCACGACCCTCTCACACGCACCCCCTTAGTGTTGTGAGCCCTTAAAAGGGACAGGAATTGCTCACTCGGGGAGCTGGGCTCTTGAGACAGAAGTCTTGCGGATGCCCTCAGTCGAATAAACCCCTTCCTTCTTTAACTCGGTGTCTGAGGAGTTTTGTCTGCCGCTCGTCCTGCTACACCTATACCATAGGACACTCCCCTTGGATGCATCTACCAAACTGGGAAAAGGTAATTTTCCCAGACCTTAAACTGCTCGGCTTGGGGGAAGGGAACCTAGAAGCCTGACCTGCCAGCAAAAGGGTAAAAGCTTTTTACCAGTCAGACTTCTGGCCTCCCTTTCCCTGTGCAAATCAGTTCAATGGGTGATAAAATCATTGTTTATACCCTCTGTAAAGTTTTGATTAATGGAAGAAAAATTGTGAGGCTAGTCTTAAGCTGTAGCCAATCTGGTGCACTTTGTGTGTCTTTCTGTATGGTTCTGTCATAAAGAGGGGTGCCTTAGGATAGAATGCAGGCCTTGGACCTCATAATCCTGTTGTTCAAGCCAGCCTGACAAACTGATCAGTAACAAACTTTGCTGCAAGTCTCCATCTTGTTTTAAATTTGAGGGAGCTTAACTTTGTTACCATGTGGCAGTACTTTCTTTTGGTCTCTGCCATTTTACAGCGGTGCCCCACGTTCAATCCCAGCTTAGGGAATGAGTACTTTTTGGTTAATATCTGTGTAACTTTTACCATTTGCTGATTCTCTTCCCCTCAATGTACAACTTCTAGCTTCCTTTCTTTCTTTCTTTTTTTTTTTTTCTTTTTGAGATGGAGTCTCACTTTGTTGCAAGGCTGGAGTGCAGTGGCACAATCTCGGCTCACTGCAACCTCCCCCTCCCGGGTTCAAGCGATTCTCCTGCCTCAGCCTCCCGATTGGCTGGGACTACAGGTATGCTCCACCACTCTTGGCTAATTTTTTTTTTTTTTTTTGCACATTTAGTAGAGACAGGGTTTTACTATGTTGGCCAGGATGGTCTAGATCTCTTGACCTCATGATCCGCCCACCTTGGCCTCCCAAAATGCTGGAATTACAGGCATGAACCATGGAGCCCAGCCTCTACCTTCCTTTCTTAAATCTTCCTTTCTCTGAGCTACCATTAAAGAGTCTAGATTTTATAAAAACTGCTTACTCCCTCTTTGAAAAATACCTCATACACTCCCAGTTAAGTCATAATCTTAGTTGAGGCTTGTTGGTTTCATCTGTGAGGTTACTTTTGATAAAGTTCGAAAGTCAGAAATATTGACCACTGGTCATGACTAAAGCTGGGTAAAAAGGGACTTAAAAGGATTTTTCTTAAAGAGGGTTCAGTCTAATCAAAAGTAAACATCCAAGCTATAGGTATATTTAAAAGATCTTTATATTTTTCTCTTCATGGATCTTGTTCTTCTGGAAAAGGTTTTTTTCTCAGTCAACTGAATTATTTTCCTCCATTTTGTTTTGCCATTCTTGGTGCAAATGTGAGAGCCCCTAAGATAACTTCTGAGATCGTGGGACTCCTGGGGAAAATAGAAAAGGTGCTGTGGATCCCAACTTAAGATAAAACCTCTGTTTTCCTCATGGAACCCCAGGTATTAAAAGTGGATAAATCTCTCTCAAATCTGTTTTTGTCTTCCGTCTATTACTGTTTATTAGGCCCTGGAAACTGCAGACTTTCCTAGCCCTGCTTCTTGAAGGGCTCCACCCTGAGGCCAATAATACACTTAAGAGATAGGCAAATGAAAAATCTTATAAATACTGGATCTTCTTCTGTCTGTATGTATATTATGTATGTGATGCTTATATTTAAAAAGAGCTTTAATTAGTTGGTTTAAAGACAATAAGCACTTAGAAGAAATATTCTTGGAAGGAAAAATTTTAGTTCATGTGACTTTAATCTTTGAAAAATAAAAACGGTTTGAAAGATAATTAGTAAAATACAAAAGTCTTCAAAATGTAAATATGGGGTCTAAATTATGTGGGTCACAAAACAGTGCACTCTGTCAGCAGAAAGCAGTTAAGATGAGTCTTTATCCCTATTCTAATGGCAGTTAGATGTACTCTGCAGAGGGGGGAAATGAGAGTGTCAGGAGGCAGCCAAATGCCTACAGAGATAAGGGAAGGTCCTCAGTGGAACCCCACCTCCAAGCCAAAGACAGTTTAAAGCCTGAAAGCCAAGCTACAAGTTAAATCCTCAGATGGGATTAAGAACTTGTCTTCCCATTTGACATACTTTCCTCTGATTGGTCTTCACCCTTCACCTATTTTACATATAACTACCCTTTCCTAATTGGTTTTTCTACACTGTCATGCCCTCCTTTGAGTGGTGTCTTTGCTTCAACCTTTCTTGCATACTTACAAACGAATCAGCATGCACTCCCCATTCTGAGTCCATAAAAGGCCTCAGACCCAGCCATGCGAGGGGCTTTCCCACTTTTGGGTAGGGGAACCACCCTCTGTGTCCCCTCTTTGCTGAGAGCTTTCCTTTTGCTTAATAAATTCTACTCCACTCTCTCTTCAGTGTCCATATGCCTAATTCTTCCTGGTTGTGTGACAAGAACTCGGATCTAGCTGAGTTAAGGAACAGAAAGACTGCAACAATATGAGGGAAAAGACAGAAGGCAGGCTGTGACAAATGAATTTAACTGTACTACAGATGAATTAGATACCCACAATGAAGAAGATGGAAAGAAAATTGATGATCTCCATAACTTTAGAAAATGCTTTGGCTTAATAATGCAAGGCTAAGGACAAAAAAGAAGTATCTACAGACATAAACTTTAGTTGATAAATTTGTTTCTCACAGGGGAAGGAGCTAGAAATTCTGAAACTACTCTGTGTATTAGGGTTGAGCAAGCAAGTAAATATATTACAATATCATGAGAACCAGGTTTCTCACTGTCAGTGAAAGAAGTTACAAACAACAAAAAAGGAAGGATGAAATGAACCATGGTGTTGTATAGGAGTTCTACTTACCAATATGGAATTGTGGTTTCTTTAAAACACATCTATCTACATAAGTAGACATAGAAACAAATACAGATGTGTATAAGCATGACTTTTTATACATATGTTTTTTATCTCTATCTACTGAGAAAGCCAAAAGCAGCAGCATCCCAGTAGTAACAAATATCAGTGGCATCCAGTTTTAGATCTATGAATATTATTTTTCAATTAAAAAGACAGGCTTCCTTGGAGGTCTACTTGTCTCCACGGTGAGGGTAAGAAAAATTTAGAAGTCTGAAGTATCTGTGATGACAGAAAAAAGAAAGCACTTAAAAAATAAGGGAAAGAAGAGGGGAAACAAAGAAAAGAATGGAGCATATAAAAAACACACAGGACCCAACCTATCTGGGCACAATGGTGTGTACCTGTAGTCCCAGATACTTAGAAGGCTGAAATGGGAAGATCCCTTCAGCCCAGGAGTTCAAGACCAGCTTGGGCAACAAAGCGAGACCCTATCTCTTAAAAACAAGAAGCCTATATGAATGGTCAAAGTTGAAACAAATTGAATAAGAAAATAAATAATGGTATTTTTAGATTATGATGAAAATAATCAGATAATATTCATGAGCTTATACTAATACAAATAAATAAATGGATTAATAAAATAAATGGAGGAAAATACCAACTCTTCAGAAAAAAAATACAATTAATAAAGACAGAAGGAATTGTAGAAATATGATATTATTACTAGAATCTCAAAGGGATAACTGCTCCAGGTAAGATCTAGCAGTGAATGTTAAAATTAGTGGACCAAAAGATATTTTCTGAAACAGGATATTTGCATAGACTCAAAGTGGCTCTCTCAAAATAATTAGGAACTGCAAAGAGAAAAATAGTAAATATACCACGGAGAGGCTAGCAGATACAACCTTAGTCAAGTGATCAAGGTGAGCCTCACCACCAATGACTTACGTGATATGCCTCCTTCCCCATATGATATTACCAAAGAGTACTTCACTTCTGTACTGTTCTTACCACATAATCCATAACCACTACCTGGACATGGGAAAACATCACACAAATCATTTGGTGGACACTCTGCAAAACATATAATCAGTATTCTTCCAAATATGAGGGTCATGGATAAGGGAGCCTAAGGAATTGTCATAGAGTACTTAAGACCAAGGAGACATGTCACATAAATGCAATGTGGGATCCTAAATTGAATTCTGAAACAAAGGAAAGTTCATTAGTGAAAGACAATATTTTACCAATGTTAATTTCTTAGTTGTGATCAATGATCCATGTTAGATGTTAATGTAAGGGGAAACTAGCTAAGAGTATATAGGAATTATGTGTAGCATTTTTGTAACTCTTCTGTAATTCTGAAATTATTTCAACTTTTAAAGGTTTTACCTATGAAAAGGTTAAAGGATTTAGGATTATGGGTCAGGGACAACCATTAGATTATTTTAAGGAATACATTTTGTGTAATTATGATTTTTGAACTATATGAACCTATTCATAATTTAGAAATAAATTTAATGTTTTAAAATAAATACAAACAAAAGGAAGTTTTTTAAAAAATTTATACTTTAGTTACTCTCTAAATTGTATACAGGTTTTTCACATGGAATATGATACAATATGCACTATTAGAAAGAAAATATATATGTATTTCATCACATGTATGTAAAAAGTTAAAATTAAATTTAAAAAGATTTTTTGTTCACATGCCCTTTAAG
>NW_012117010.1:1578889-1660157 GCF_000951035.1 Colobus angolensis palliatus | reverse complement strand
AGCAATGGAAACTTCATTTTGATGTTATGAGGTCTCAAAGCTTTAATTAAAAAAATTTTTTAATTAAAAATTAAATTTAATTTTTAATTAAAAAATTTTTTTAATTAAAGCTTTGAGACCTCATAACATCAAAATGAAGTTTCCATTGCTATTGCTTGTAAAGCATGAAAGTACATCATCAGCTATGCCAGAAATAATTTAGAGATAATAGGAATACCCTGCCTTAATTAAACTCCTAGTACATATGCAATGAATGAGGCACTGTCATGTTTCTCTCTCTCTTCTACAGATCTCAGAGGACTTGTTCCAAGTAAAAGGAAAGAGGGACAGAGCATGGTTTCACGGCAGCCTTTCCCCAAAATGAAATATACGTTGAGCACATGAACTCATGAGCAGGAGAAAATGGATTGAAAGACATGATGACCATAAAAACCTTGACCCATATATTTTCTAAAATTATATTTCCATGTTCAGCTGAAAATTCAATTTTGGATACAGGGTTTGGTGCTGCAGTTTTTCAGTTATTTAATTGTATGGAATATTTAAATATTCCTTAAATCTGCTGGTGTCATTGTATACTAATTGCACTCTATTGTGTAAATTCTAATTTTAAAATTTGACTAGATTTTTTAGTGAGGCTTTGCTGTTGTCAAAGATGATAAAGTGATTATATGCCTGGTGTCTCATCTGTGATGACAGCTGTTCTATGGCCCTGCCATCTAGCAGGCAATGATATCTTTAGGTTATATTATGCCTACTCTCATAATCTTAATTTACATGAATTAAAAATCAATTTGCTTCCAAACTCTAAAACAATGAACTAGGACACATGTTTCCTATTTTATGCAATTACTCCATGTGCTTAGGGAAAATGTAGTACAGTCAGCGCTTCATATCCATGGGTTCCTCATCCATGGATACAACCAATCATGGATTGAAAATATTTGAAAACAAAAATAAAAATAAGAATACAACAACCAACAATAATACAAATTTAAAAACAATACAATATGACAGTTATTTACATAGCATGTACATTCTTACATATAATTAGGAATTATAAGGAACCTAGAGATGATTTAAAGTGTACTGAAGGATATGCATAGGTTATATGTAAATACTATTCCATTTTGTATAAGGGGCTTGAATTTCCACAAATTTTGAATGCTGAGGGGTGACTATATTCACAAGAAAGCCTAACTTATGTATTCTTTAGTGTCAGGATACTTTATAGTTACAGCATATAATGATTTGCTCCATATATTTGCCAATTCCCAAATCTAACTCTGCTCTCCCCATCAAGTTCGAGAATAGAGCTCTATCACCTCTTTGTAAAACTTCTCCAGCCTTCCTTCCATATAATTATAAAGAATGATTTCTGACACAAAGGCTGTGGAAATATCTAAGTGTTTCTTCTTGATCAGTATTTCTTACACAGTAAAGGACATTTGATTGGATCATTCCCTCTGATATGTCCTTTTTGTCAATCTGAATGAAAAGTTCCAGTTTAAAGTGATTTCTCTTATTGGAAAACTCTGCTCCTCTGCCAAATTTTTGTTCTATCCTCAAACTCCTACTTTGTGTTAAACTGCATTTTCATCATGTCTTGGTCTCTTTATGTCCCATGGAGAGGTTCTTTTGCTCCTGAATGTTTTCGCATGGTGTTTTTGTTGTTACTGTTTCTGTGTTTTCCTTTGTGTGTGTTAAATTCTTTGTTTCACTGAGTAAGGATTTATGGATTAAGAATTCCTGAGTATGTTGAATCCCATATGCAAACTTGGTTGCCTTTTTGAAATGGTATTTTATTAAGCGAATAGTAAGATCAAGCTATAACTGTAGGATTTGCAACAGAATCCCTAAGGAGGCACTTTCTTTTTTTCTCTTTTTCTTTTTCTTTTTTTTTTTTTTTGAGACAGAGTCTCACTCTGTCACCCAGACTGAAGTGTAGTGGTGCGATCTCAGCTCACTGCAGCCTCCATCTCCCAGGTTCAAGCGATTCTCTTGCCTCAGCCTCCTGAGTAACTTTGACTAAAGGTGTGAGCTACCATGCCCGGCTCATTTTTTGTATTTTTAGTAGAGACGGGATTTCACCATGTTGGTCAGAACGGTCTCTGTCTCCTGACCTCATGATCTGCCCACCTCGGCCTCCCAAAGTGCTGGGATTACAGGCGTGAACAACCGCATTTCATTTTATGTATTTGGGATGGAACAATGTACTACTATTATTTGATCTAGAGTCAGTGCTTAATGGAGTTCCAGGAGTTCTGGTCCTATACAGCCATCCAAGGGCTGAAGGATCACTGTCTTATGGGACATCCCTTCCCTACACAGCTGTAACCCTACCACAGCACACCTTTTCGGATGCTCTGGTCCTGTATCCCTATTGGTTAATTTTCAAACACTCATGGAGGTTAGATATTACTATTTTCCCTGTTAAACATCTCAGGTTCACTTCGGATGCAGGAAACAGCCCCAATGAATCAGAGCAGAAAATCCTTTTGAGCAAGTCTTGCAGACTCACTTCTGCAATGTGGAGAGATCCCAGGAGGCTCCAGATGAGGTGTGAGTGACTGTGGTAGGAAAGAGGATCCCACTGAGTGGTTTTAGGTGAAAACTACTGATGAATGAGGAAGTATTAACGTATCATATTTCATTCAACCTCAAAAGGCATCAATTGTGGAATGAATCATTATTTTGTTTACTCCTGGTAAAATGTCACCAACTACATTGTCACAATTTTTCTCAACACTGAGAATTGTTATGTTATTCCATTGAAAGAACTGTTTTCAGACATTGAAATGTATATTTATATCATGTATCATTTTTGTGCATACACAGAATAAAAAAATTAATTGGTTAAGATATTTCTAAAATTTCTTTACAGTAAGAATCTCAGTCTTCTGAATCACTTTTCAACAGTCATTAATTTCTGTATTTTTCCACACAACGTTATTATCTATCATCAAGACATAGCTAATATAATGTTTTCTAAAAGAGTGCTTCACTATTAACTCTGGTGTTTTTTTCCCAAGGCAATACTCTGCCAGCTTTTTCTCAAGATGCACAGAAACGTGAAGCAAGTGACAGCCACATCACAAATTTTATCCATAATTATAGAATGCAGCCCTATTTCAGTGATGTTCAAAGGTAACAAAGAAAAGTTTATCTTAGACCTGATAAAATATGATACATTCAATATGTTTAACAGTTTGTATGACAGGTCTGCTGATGATCAGCTTTGCCTGCATATTTATTACAGCTTGTGTTTACATAGTTCATTTTGTATGAGGATATCAGAATATTTTTAAAATATTAATAATGCATAGTCTATTCATAAATATTTAAAACCTACAAGTGATATTATGTTCATCTCAGAAATTTGGCAAAGATTAAAATTTCATTTTTTATCTGCCAAGAGCCAGAATGAATATTACTAATCAATAGAATTTAAGTTTAATTTGTGAATAAATTTTGTGAGTGTCATTCTGGTAATCTGACTGGATATGGTAAATGAAAAAAAAAATCAAAATTATAGGCAAAAGTTTAAAAACTGTAACATAAGGAAAATAAAACTGTTGTTGTAAAAACTAATACAACAGCACAAAGTTGGAATTTTTTAAAGAGAAAAATTTTGAGAATTGTTAGATATATTTAAAAAGCTGTGTGAGGGCATGAAACTAAGGGGTCAATGGAGGGAATTGTTTAATGTGGGACAGTGTTCTAAAGCAATTTCTAAATGATAAAACAATTCAAGGAAGTATTAAAATATCAATATGCAAGCACATTCCAGAAATAAGAAAAAGTAATAATGATACAGAATTTTGAATCAGTAATAGAAAGTACAATATTAAGAATATCATGGAATGTGGGGAAAGAGAAGCAAGTGATTAAGTCGAAAGAGATAAACATGACAGATACATGGAGCAAGAAACAAGAAGACACAGAATCACCAATGATATTAATAAAGATGCTATACTGCATTGAGGAAAATATGTTTACTTACTGAAAATGCTTACAAATTCAAGACCAATTAATAAGAAAAGATATACATATGATATAGCCTATCATGTTTGTCTCATTTCCAGTATAATTTGAAAAAAATCTTATAAAAACTGATGCAGAAAAAAATAAAATAGATTGCCTTTAACAAGGGGACTGAAGTCAGTTAAATGTATCTTTTATCAGTACTCTATTATCAGATGATGGAGAAATGTTTGCTGAGTTTCAAGAAAATAAAGTTGTGAAATCAGATTCCTATATCTAGCCTATTTGTTATTCAGGTGTAAGGTAAACAGGAAGATAGTCTTAGATGCGCAAAAATCTGTACATTAAAAAATACCAGAGTTCTAGTCAACTAAAAAGTTGGGAAGGATGTGTGCCAACATGTTTACCATGATATTCTTTGGGTGGAGGGATTATAGATAACTGTAGCTTCTTCTGTTTTAAATTGTTATTTTCATTTGAAATTAAGTATAGATTGCTTTTATTTCTATAAATAAAAATAAAACTATTTTTATTTGTAGAAGAAATAAATTAGGTGTCTTATAGCAATGTAAAAATTACGATACTACACAGTTCTAAATTCAGAATTTAATATTGCATAATATGTGTATTATTCACAAGGGAAACCAATTAATTCAAATTTAGCAGCTACCGAAATTGTACTCTAATTTTTTTTTTTTTTTTGAGACGGAGTCTCGCTCTGTCACCCAGGCTGGGGTGCAGTGGCCGGATCTCAGCTCACTGCAAGCTCCGCCTCCCGGGTTTAGGCCATTCTCCTGCCTCAGCCTCCCGAGTAGCTGGGACTACAGGCGCCAGCCTCCTCGCCTGGCTAGATTTTTGTATTTTTTAGTAGAGACGGGGTTTCACCATGTTAGCCAGGATGGTCTCCATCTCCTGACCTCGTGATCCGCCCGTCTCGGCCTCCCAAAGTGCTGGGATTACAGGCTTGAGCCACCGCGCCCGGCCTGTACTGTAACTCTTTTTTTTTTATTTTTTATTTTTTTTATTATACTTTAAGTTCTAGGGTACATGTGCATAACGTGCAGGTTTGTTGCATATGTATACTTGTGCCATGTTGGTGTGCTGCACCCATCAACTCGTCAGCACCCATCAATTCATCATTTATATCAGGTATAACTCCCCAATGCAATCCCTCCCCCCTCCCCTCCTCCCCATGATAAGCCCCAGTGTGTGATGTTCCCCTTCCCGAGTCCAGGTGATCTCATTGTTCAGTTCCCACCTATGAGTGAGAACATGCGGTGTTTGGTTTTCTCTTCTTGTGATAGTTTGCTAAGAATGATGGTTTCCAGCTGCATCCATGTCCCTACAAAGGACGCAAACTCATCCTTTTTTATGGCTGCATAGTATTCCATGGTGTATATGTGCCACATTTTCTTAATCCAGTCTGTCACAGATGGACATTTGGGTTGATTCCAAGTCTTTGCTATTGTGAATAGTGCCGCAATAAACATACGTATGCATGTGTCTTTGTAGTAGAATAATTTATAATCCTTTGGGTATATACCCAGTAGTGGGATGGCTGGGTCATATGGTACATCTAGTTCTAGATCCTTGAGGAATCGCCATACTGTTTTCCATAATGGTTGAAGTCGTTTACAATCCCACCAACAGTGTAAAAGTGTTCCTATTTCTCCACATCCTCTCCAACACCTGTTGTTTCCTGATTTTTTAATGATGGCCATTCTAACAGGTGTGAGATGGTATCTCATTGTTGTTTTGATTTGCATTTCTCTGATGGCGAGTGATGATGAGCATTTTTTCATGTGTCTGTTGGCTGTATGAATGTCTTCTTTTGAGAAATGTCTGTTCATATCCTTTCCCCACTTTTTGATGGGGTTGTTTGTTTTTTTCTTGTATATTTGTTTGAGTTCTTTGTAGACTCTGGATATTAGCCCTTAAAAATAAGATTCATCCTAGATAAGACCTGCATGCCAAAACATAACTGAAGGCCTATTTAAACAAAGATATCTCATGTATAGATTATGCTGAAGTATCTGATTTATAAGCTCTTTAACTGTCTCAAGGAAGTTTCCTCAGTATCCGGAAATTATAGCAAGTTAATGCGCACAGACAAGAAAAATTAGTTTGAGCTTATCCTCAAATTTAGAAAATGTACCAAAATGACAACATATATTTTAGTCCTTAAAATAATGTTTAAACAGATTCAATATGCTAGATAATATGCTGATCTATAACTTGGCTCAAATTTTAGTCTTTAGTAATTCATGTTGTGCATCTATGGCTTTGTGATACTTGTTTTAAAAAATTGTATTTAGTAACAGGAACAAATCTCCTATGTGCAGCCTAGAAAATGCTTCCAGATAGAGTGAAATCATTTACATACTACAAATTTCTCCAAAATTTTATGTTCATATTGACTACACATTTGAGAAAATTGTGCTATTATCTCACAATAAAAACTAATGCTTCTGAAAAATGAAATATCAGCTTAATTTGAAATTCCAATTTTCTGAATACTGTATTTTAAAATTATAACATTATTGTATCTATATTTAAATGTCATATTTCAACACAAATATTTCATACTTTGTTCAGTCATGAACCTGAAAAATATTATTGTTTACATGAACATTTTTTCTCCAGGTCACACTCTTAGCATATTCTGGCCAATTTTACTGATTTAATAATGTAGTTCAAACATCAGCAAAACTGTATTATTCAATAGATACATTTAGTATTTACAAAGAAAATATAGCAGAAATTCTCATGCTCTATAGCTTTGTGAGGATGGGGTCATAATAGTGCATTTTCAGGCAATAGATTTGAGGCCAAGCAGTGTGCTGGATTCATAGTAGGAAACTCAGTAACTATTTGTACCCTGAGTCAACAATAGTTATTCCAAAACAGAGCTAGAAGCATAAAATGTATCATTGCTACTCTGAAGAGCTTTATGAAGGTGCTTTAAAACTTAATATAACCTGCTTCAGTACAGTAAGCACCATGTAAATTTCGTTAACCTTATAAAATATTTCTCAACAGTCATTACAAATTTCCTCTGACATATAAAATTCATACATTACTTTTTAAAGATAGTTTTTAATGTTTTAATATAATGTTTCCACATAAGTCTAAAGTTTTCCTATAAAAATCTTTTTCTATAACTCATTGAAGTTATTTTGGTCTTATTTTGAAAATCATTGTTTTTATTCTCCACTTTAGATCAAAATATGCAGCTTTAATTGCAATATAGTAATGTCATTTATTCTCTTCAAGGGGACAGGTAGAATGCCAGGAATGAAAGCCAGAAAAAATCAAGATATTTGATTTATATGAGATCTTAGGTATGCATAATTTATTAGCTAGTATCAGTTGATTGTCTACATAATATCTATTCTTTCTTTTTCCTTATTAAGATAAAACTTGGGTGATGTGCCCACCTCAAAAAGTGTATTTATTCATCTTCTTTGTAGGGAAATAGAGAAATATAAAAGCAGAAGTTCTTGGGCAGATCCTGTTTTGCAATTAAAATGGCTCGCGTTCCTGCAGCCATCTTGCACATCAAGGAAGACTTGAGCATGGAAGTCTCATGCTCAAGATGTTGAAGCAGAAAGACAGAAAGAGTCTGTGAAACTGTCATTCTAAATCTGAACTGCCTACCTCCAGACTTCTTTAACTTTAGTAGGTCACTGCCATTTCCAGACTCTGAGTTAGCAGCTAAACACTGTTCTTAACTTTCTTAAAAGATAATATTGACACTTAGTGAGTACAGTATGATTATAGCCTAGTCATAAAATGCTTCCATTGCCTTATTTTAAACATTAGTCATAAATGCTAACTGATATCCAAGACTTGATTAAGAAGTAACTGTGTACACATTTTCCTTAATTCTCCAAATAGTTTTGGAGCAGCCAGGCATTAGGGCTTAGAAATCAGCAGTATATATTTCAAAGCATTTATATTGAGCTAAACTACTAAACAATGTTTGATTAACCGTGACAGATAAATCAATAACTTGTTAAAATATAATTTTGAAACTTACATGTTTAATTTAATTACGTGGTAAAATAAGTGCACTAGAGTTACCTAGAATTTTCCTCTTTTCAATAAAAATGTGTATCTGAGTGAATTTTTCTCATAATACACATTGTGTGTTTTTTTTTTTCCCTTTGGAGAAAGTTACAAGATTATCTCATCAATAAAATCTTCTTTGTTTTTGATTAAATAAGTGTTTATTAAGAACCTCCACACAGACAAAATATATAAAAGGTCTGATCCTAGAATGAGGGAATTCGTGATATTGTCTCCAAATTGTGTGAGAAAAATGCATAAGATCTGTTCTAATTATGTTATAATTTTGTTAATGCTATCAATATTTTTTTGTAAGAGATGCCATTATAGATTATGTCTATTACTTTCTACCTGTAAAAATTTTGTGAAAATTGAAAACATGAGGTGATATTTTGGTGCTGTATGCAATGCAACAGCATTATTCATCAACTAGAATCTTAGCTTTCTCTAGATACTAGTCAAGAGCACCAATCCAAAGTGCTCTTTGATAGATCAACTGGGATTTTCTTTTTAGGATTGAAAACAAAAATATGAACACCAACTTCTTTCTCCTACTTCAATTCAAAATTTTGCCTAGAATTGAGTCTATTAAAAAGTGGGAGAGTAGTTTTGAATAAATAGTTAAAATTATTTATTTTTGAGATCTTATTGGGAATAAGTAACTTTAAAATTTTTGGCATAAAAGACAAGACAATATTTCTAGCACATCCAGACATCTAAATCAATACATCACATTTTTCTTGTTTTAAAAATATAGGCCAAAAATAACACATGCATTAATGTTTTATACTTCCTCTCATGAAAAAAATCAAGATATTAAGGTCAAAATCATCTTCCAAAATTTATCAGTTTGTTATTTCTACAACAGAAAATTGTCTTTGGATTGGTGTGACATCTGTCCTTTAAGTTTGGAATACTTTTAGTCTTCTACAATAAGCACACCATCACTTTGTATTAGAAAAATTATCAATTTCAGATGATCAGGGTAATTGAATCATCTGGATTGAATAAGTTACCCATTGTCAAAAAATCATTGCTTTAATAACACATTTTATTCTTAAGTATTTTTGGTTTCGACTAACTATATAAGATATGTTCTGTGGACAATATTAAATAGCTGCTAGTAAACATTTCAAAGTATGAAGACATGTTGACATTTTAAAAAAGAAAAAAAATCTACCTCTAGTACTACTCTTTGGGTTTTTAGTAGACTCTTGACTAGTGCTCTGTAGTTTCATATTTATATCTGTTGCATTTAACAGTGTTCACTGGGAGACTTTAACATATTCAGTTCTTGTTTTATTTTAAAAAAAGCACTCTTTGTACAAATAGCAAAGACATGTTGGTCAGATCAATTGATCAAAATAAAACATACATTTACGTATTATTAGTTCTTAAAGGAAAACAATCCAGCATCAGTTAAAAAGAAATATCAAAGAATAGAAGCAATTCCTGATATTTTTCTCTAACTTGTGTGAGAAAAGTATATGAAATCTGTTTCAATCGAAAGTTTTAACTTTGTTCATTGTACCAATTTTTTCTGTAAGAGAAATCATTATAGATTGTACTTATTACTTTCTACCAGGGAAATCTATTTGAAAATTCTTTAAGTTTTAATTATAGAGTAAAAAATCATGGTAAAAGTTTAAAAGTTTGCTGATTATTTCATTTTTTATCGAAAGCTGATGGAAATTTATAGTCACTATATTCCCAGAGCAATGCGCAAATATTTTCCTTGTGCTTATTCTTGGAAATATGTATGTTCACGTTTTCTGAGGAAAACTTCTTTTTCCCATATGAAACTGCTCAATTTATCTGGAGAATATTTTTTACCTGACTACTTTGTTCATCTTCATACACATTGCACTTGCCTCTTTATTGACAGTCTGAACATAAAAATAAGTTTATAATTTAAATAATTGTGTTTTTCTCTCTCATCTTTTAGTATTGGATTTAAAAGCTGTCATTGATCTTGTCTCCCTAAGCTATGAACAAAATTGTTAACCTACTTTTCAAAAACACCATGGGTTCTTTCTATCTTGTGTGGCTTTGGTTTTTAAAACTATTCACTGTGAAAACTGGGGTGGATTATAGTCCTTCAGAATTCAGCTGAGCTATTACTAAGAAAACGTAAATGAGAGGTGAATACTTGGGTTAGCAATCAGATTTTCAAGAAACTTTTACACCTAATCAGTAACCATGTCTCAGCTACTTTCTACTTTACTGGAGCCTGTGTTTCATGTTTACTCTTTCTACTAAGGCTTTTGCAGATTTTTCAATATTCCTATATACATTTATTTTCTTATACTTCAGATGTCATCCCAAAAGAATACAAATCCCATACTGATTTGTGAGAATAGTTTTGCTTTTACCTTGTTGAGTTTTTTTGCTCTGCTCTGTCTCATTTGGAATAAAATTAAGAAGAAAGAAAACCCCAAGTACTATCATATTCCCTTTTCTCTCATTTATATAATCTCAGGTTGTTTTGTTTGTTTGTTTGTTTGTTGAGACAGAATCTCATTCTGTTGCCCAGGCTGGAGTGCAGTGGCATGACCTCCGCTCACTGCAACCTCTGCCTCCCAGGTTCAAGCAATTCTCCTGCCTCAGCCTTTTGAGTAGCTGGGGTTACAGGCATGTGCCATCACGCCCGGCTAATTTTTGTATTTTTAGTAGAGATGGAGTTTCACCGTGTTGGCCAGACTGGTCTCGAACTTCTGACCTTATAATTCACCCACCTCAGCCTCCCAATATAATCTCAGTTTTATTCCACTTGACAGAAAACATGCACCAAAAAAGGAACACTTTCAGTTCAGAACAAGCTCAAAGCCAAGATACATTCTACCCCTGGGGATTCTCCTGTTCCCCATTTACCAAGGGTCTGAAAATCACTGAGATAATATCCATACCTTTATTGATATGTAGGTCTCTGCAGCATGAATTTTATGTATACATAATAAGTAAAGTTGAAACATTCATTAATGATGCAGAAAAGTCAATAACATTTCTGAAGGTCATTTTGTTTCTGTAAAAATTGTACACTGTTTATGGGAATGTAAATTAGTATAACCTCTGTGGAAAATGGTATGGAGATTACTCAAAGAACTAAAAATAGAACTACCATTCCATCTAGCAGTCCGACTACTGGGTATCTATCCAGAAGAAAAGTAATCAACATATCAGACACATACCTACACTCATATTTTTATTGCAGCACTATTCACTATTGTGAAACAAAGATATGGAATCAACCTAAGTGTCTATCAGTGGATGAAAGGATAAAGAATATGTGGTATATATTAGTCCATTCTCATGCTGCTAATAAAGACATACTCGAGACTGGGTAATTTATAAAGGAAAGTGGTTTAATTGATGCACAGTTCCATGTGGCTCGGGAGGCCTCACGATCATGTTGGAAGGCAAAAGACATGTTTCACATGGTGGCAGACAAGAAAGAATGAGAGACAAAAAAAACGGTAAACCTCTTACAAAACCATTAGATCTTATGAGACTTATTCACTACCATGAGAACAGTATGAGGGAAACCACTTTTATGATTCAATTATCTCCCACCAGGTCCCTCTCATAACACGCGGGAATTATGGGAGCTACAATTCAACATGAGATTTGGGTGGGAACACAGCCAAACCATATCATTCAGGGCCTGGCCCCTCTCGAATCTCGTGTCCTCACATTTCAAAACCAATCGTGCCTTCCCAACAGCCCCTCAAAATCTTAAAAGATGCACATATTCTCAAACAGAGAAAATCTTGAGAATTTGAAATGCTGGGAGTTGTATGGATTCCATGATAATAATTCTAATCAGCCAGATTGACAGTGTCTAAATGTTTCTCAGAACTGCTTTGATCCAAAGCTCATGGCTCTAAGAAGGGTCTTCTGCAGAAACAGAAATTCTGGGGAGAAGCTAATATGTCACCGGTCATTTTTGAGAATCCAACAAACTGGGAACAAAATTTTCTTAAGAAATTTAGGAACTTATTAGAATGCTTAGGTGTTAGGTTTGTTCTGTAGCAAAAAACCTGTTATTGTTTTCAAAGGTAATCTCTCTGATCTGTATTTGTGAAATGCATAAGTAAACTAGAAACTACCTCAAGACCTTGTTACTAAGATTAAAAGAGTTAACACAGGTAAAGTATTTACCTGGAATGTATACTCAGAAATGTCAGTTGTTATAATAATTATCATCATTTTACCATTATCTTTATTATTCTCCTGGAAGATTAAATTTTATATTAACAAGATACAAACTCTGCAGACCCAAAATTGGTATTATTTTTTCATATTCTTGCAATATTGTCTGAACCTCAGTGGGCTTTTTGTTGTTGTGCTCAGAATGTCCTGTGTCTGATTTGGATTCTGCCTTACTCTAAATTTTGCTCTAAAGTTTGGCAAAGCCTGTGCCCTAGGAGAGCTCAGCTCTGGCTCACTTCAAATCTAGGGCATTGGGAAGGAATGACCTGGCTCAGAGCTCAGAACTGACACTAACTTGATTTGGGCTCTTAGTTCCTACACCATCTACTGAAGTCTGTTGATGCTATGACATGGCTCTAGCAGCTCTAGACTATGCAGAGAAGACAGCTTCACACAACATAGAAACTGGTCTGGTTCTGGTATGCCAGAAGGGTTCACTTCTTTACCATCTTTTCTTCCACCTCTCCCTTCTTTTCTATCTCTTTGTTCTCTGCTTTCTCTTTCAGCTTTGCCTCAGGACCTGGATCCCTGGGTCTAGTTATTTTGTAGGCTGCCGCACCCTAGTCAATGACCCCTCAAATCCCCCCATACACACACAGCAAGTGTTCCCTCCACATTTACCATTTCCTGAGCCAAATCTCTATTCTCAAGACAAATCAACTCTAGGAATATAGAAGTGGACTTATTCCCACTTTACTCAAATGTTATACTTTAAAGGTCAAAGGGATTCACTAGCCCTTTGCTGTGTAAGAATATTGCTTGTTATAGATATAGTCACACAAGTCATAGTAAAGGGTTATTTCTGAATGAGATGGTACAACATGTAGAAGGAGAGTTGATGGCAGACAGGTCCTTAGAAGACAAATATAAAAATGTTGCTTTGTTGCTCATCACATCCCTCAACACATATTTTCTAGCAAACCTCTTCAGATAAAATAAACTCTTTAGAAGCTGCTGGCTTGGTGAAGCTGGTGAGTTATTTGATTTTTTAAAAATAATAACTTGACTTGAGTAGAATTAGATCAAACATGCAGACTAGTTCATCACCTTCTCCTCTGGAGGCTGTTCAAGTGGCCAGATTGTTCAGATACTGCAGTCACAGCCCTTCCTTCATGATAGTATCATGTAGTTCTCTTTGACAAACTCCTTATATTCACCCCTCAGGTCTTGGCAGAACTTCTGTGGACTGTCAATTATGCTCTTCTAGCTTTCCCATAGACATGTGAAATGTTACAAAGGTTAGAGGAGCATATGACTCCAGAACAATGCACGACTCCAGACTGACTTTGTAAGGCCTATAGACTCCATGCTTCATCTGATTGTATGAAGATGCAAACGTGGCCGACATGGGTGATGAAGCTCGCAGGTAAGCAGAAGCAGATATCATGTCATAAACACAGAAGTCCATTATCATGCTTGCTCTCAGGCCATTGGTTCTGCTATGGGTACTAAGTAATATGCTTAATACATCTACTTCAGGCTGAGTCCCCAGATGTGCAGGGCTCCTATTAAGCTGCAGTTTTAGGCCTTCCATGTGGGAACCCACCCAGGGAACTGTATACCTTCCACTCATCCACTTGGTTGACAGTTAGAACAAGAAAATTAACTCTGATTGTGAACCTACTATATACCAGGCACTACACTCTCTCCATATGCCATTAGGGAAACTCAACGCAATTAACTAGTATCATCACTGTAGAGATAAGATATAGGATGTGACCAAAGTAACACAGCTAGTAAGTGACAGGGCTGAGATGCCAACTCTCTCTGACTCCAAAGACTGAAGTTGTGTGCTTTATCTGCTTTGAAATACATTTAGCTGTTCTCTTAACTGCTCTGTGGGCACAAATGTCTAACTCTTGAGTCAATAACTGAACAAGACTTTAGAGAAACCAACAAGCAGTCAGAAGGCCCTAGATCCAGTGTTGATTTTTTAAACCAACTTTGCAAATCTCATTACACTAACCTGTGGGTGCAGCTTCCCTCAGCCACTCTGGAATGCGATTAGCTCTCAACTAGTATGAACAATTAGAATTATCTTTGGTAGATCATAAAAAAAAACAAGATAGATGTATCTTATTGTATTACATAATATATTGCAAGTAAAAAAATGAAACATTCTTATATTATTCTAAAGGTTATATTGTTAAAAATTGATATAACAACTCTGAAGTACTGATTTTGTTTGTCAAGGACGTGGAAGGACATTTTATATAACATAGTACAACTAAGAAATCAACCTGAAAACTTAATTCTGTTCTTTTACTCCTTGTCTAACAGACTGGAAAATGTACCCCCTGAATAATTGAGAGCTGACTATGAAAATCTGTACCATTGCTCATCCCCTAGAAGTATGGTGAATTATAATGGGACAAGTTATGAAAAGCACATAGAACTAAATAAGAAATGGGTTCCATTGTTTCTTTTTCCTTTATTAACAATTGAGTCTATGGACTGAAATGTGTTAATGTAAATATATATGTAATAGAGTCACATCTTAATCCACCAGTTATAACATCAGAGAGCAGAGACATAACATTTAGAAACCAAAAATACCATATTCCATCCTCTAAGTATTTAAGAGTAACTCTTGCTCAGTTATCTACTAATACGGTGCAAAACTATCCAGAAATTGAACAATGCCTTTAAAATTGTTTTAATGGAGTCAGTCTTTTTTTAAATTGGCTCACAGTTTTTAGTAGAGTTATATTAAATTTTTGTATAATTGTATTGCAAATGTGAACACATATATTCCTCACTGGGTTGTCTATTAAGCTTAAAGATGTATTTTTTTCCTAACAAAGTTGAAGATGTATTATCTACCTCATATTCAAATAGTAACTCAGTATCGCATGCTAACTTTTTAGTAGTAACCAATATTTCTATTATATAAAATGTGGCGCATTGCCGAACTATTAAATAAATACTCTCATATTATTTTTTACATTTACAAACATTTTACAATGGTATGAGATGACAACGTTTTTCTTCCCCCAACATATTCAGTTGGAAAAAGCTTCATATACATACAACTTGAATCCAAACCTTGACTCTACCAGAGTGATCTAGGACACTTCCTTAGCATTTCTGATCCCCTTCCATTCTCAGTAAATTGGTGAATACATACTATTTCAAAAAGCTGTTGAGATCAAATGTGGTAACACAGTTAAAACACTTATTAAGTGCCTGGCATTTAGTAGGCACTTACTAAAGGTTATTTTCCTTTGCTTTTCCTGATTGGGCTTGCCCCTATATCTCTTTACATAGCAGGCTCTGCTGGCAGGCTCTGTAGACCACTGGAGTCTTGGCATTCTTTCTAGTTATTCCTCTTGTCTTTTATCCTCCCCTGGTTCTCTGAATATGAAATAAGCCTTAATCTTTTCTGATTTTTTAAATCTTCTCAATGATAAGAAACTGGTTTTTATTAAGACTGTATTTTATGTGCCATTTTCCAATAATGTGTGAAGTTAACATTTTCTACTTCTATCGTCAATAGATTTGTGATCCATTCAAGTCCATGTATTTGACTTAGCCTCACAGATACTTCCTCCATCTTCCCTTCCACCAAGTTAGCCAGGATTGATAGCATCTCCTGTGCATGGGGCTGCCTTGGCAGTCTCTGATCACTGAACTTTCTCAGGAAGTACTCTATCTTTTTGACCAGAAGGATTTTTATATTAAGGTGAGTAGTCTAACCGGAATAAATCACTCTTTACTCACTTTTGAGGAAGCATATTTTGGAGGGGTTTTTTGGTCTTTACTTTTTTACGTTTTTCAGATATTCTGCTTTATACACAAGAATACGTGTTTCCCAGATTCTCTACTTAAGTAGGAGAAAAAAGAATGTGAGCAACATCTTGTAATAATTAGGAATCTGTGTGTTGTCTACTGGCTAGCTTGTTATAAGGCTTAGGATACCTCAACTTAATAGTTCTCATTTTTTCATTCCTTCTTCAGCATTCATTAATGATTATTGACTCTTACCTCTTATGCTTAAGAAGGAGTATGCCAGCTGGCCAGGTGGGGTGGTTCATACCTCTAATCCCAACACTTTGGGAGGTCGAGGCCAGCGGATCCCTTGAGGTCAAGAGTTCAAGACCAGCCTGGGCAACATGGCAAAGCCCCATCTCTACTTAAAAAAAAAAAAAAAAAAATCTGGACATGGTGGGTGTCTGTAATCCCAGCTACTCAGGAGGCTGAGGCATGAGAATTGCTTGAACCTGGGAGGCAGAGGTTGTAGGGAGCTGAAATTGGGTCACCACACTCCAGCCTGGGCAACAAGAGTGAAACTCCATCACACACACACACACACACCAATGGGAAAATTGATTAAAGTCCCAAAAGCCATGGTCAATTCCACCAATGCCGACATCAGGGATTGGCCAACTGTCACTCATAGGTCGATTCTAGCCCACTGACTGCTCTGTGAAAAAGTTTTATTGGAACACAACTATGCCCATTCGTTTACAGATTGTATATAGCTGCTTTTGTGCTACAGTGGCAGAACTGAGTAGGCGTGACTGAGAATGCAAAGACTTGAAAAGCCCAAAATATTTATCATCCGAACTTTTAGGGAAAAAAATGTTTGCTGACCCCTAGTCTGTGAAATAAGATTGGTGAATGCTTCCTTTATCAGGTACCTGGAAATACAGAAGGACTTTATCTGTTTTTGAATCCCCTTCTGGAAATAGCTGGAACTGTGGACGTCATAGCTCTGGGGTGTGGTAGTGTTGACAGATCTGGGTGTATGAGCAAGTCACTCAGCCTCACCAAACAGTTCCACATAGTAAGCAATCAGTAAATATGACTTTTCTTCTTTTCTCTACAAGGAAGCTTTATGTTGAAAATATTAATGTGTAAACCCTGCTGATGAGGGAAATTAGGTGCTTAAGATGTTAGAGAAATATCTTTACCTAGACTCACATAAACCATTTTCATAAGGTTTAGTGCTAATGTATCAGAGTATTTAACCAGTCTTCAGACATTTCCTCAATACTTAGCTTTCTGATGTTGCTCCAGCTAAATTTGAAGTGTCAAGTTTTCATTCCTGCTTCTACATCATCCATTGTCATCCTGAAATACTTGTTACCTTCTGTCTGTTTCTTGCTACCTTTATTGCATCTGTTTTCTAATACAATTTTCTTATGAAACAGACCTCCATTTACAAAATTAGAACGCTGCCTCTTGAATTCATATTTCTTCACTAACTCTATCTTCATTTTTGTCCTAAGGCAATGTAGATAAATGAAAAATAAATAAGCTGTCACCAAAAATTTTGAATTTCATGGTTTCCTTTTTCTAAAACAAAGTGGCTTGAAAAATACTGAAATTGTCAGTTAATTCCTTAACTCAAACATATGTTTCTATGCCTTTAATTCTGAATTCAACTTGTAAAATAGACTTCTCTGATGTATTTGAGTACAATATTTAACTTTGTAGATTCAAAGAGGTATAGCTATCAATTTAACGGATTGATAAAATGCTGACTAATTGAGAGAATTTTCCTATATATGAATCCTAAAATTTAGAAAAAAATAGGAGAACACAGTTTTTAAAGAAACCTATTTGTTTTTGTTTTTCCCTAGTAAAAAGATGAATGAACCAATAGATAGTGACTATCCTTATTCCACATACTAGATGAAGGGCACAGTCACGTTCCAGTGGAATTCTCTACCCCCGGGAATGCACCTGAGCCATTTCTAATCTCTTTGATAAATGCTGCTGCAGTTCAAGTTTCAGAATCAATTGGGAAAAAAATTTGAAGTGGGACTTCTCCTGAAGCAGTGGCAGGTCTGTTCTAGACAGGCATACATAGTAAATCAGAGTTTTCACATTTCATTGCCTGAAACTAACTCGAACTGTCAATATGTGGCCAGGTGTAAATCGTGCAGTTAAGATAGAGGATAGCAAACAACCTGAGCTTCAGTATTAGATACTGGAAAAGAATTTGAAGATCAGGCTCTTTGGGAAATAATCAATTGAGAAAAATCAAAGTTAACACCACTATTAGGAAAGTTATAATGTCAAGTATACAAATTATAATATTAAAATGGAACCAAATAATTAGGTTGCATAAAAAATAATAATAATTATTAGAGTGAATCTCTTTTAATGTGTTAATTTGATTAAAAGAGTTACTGAGTATGTGAGTTAAAGGCTTACATTTGCAGATAAAAATAATAAATATCATTTATACGAACATAAAATAATCTAAATATCTACTGGTATCTGTAGGTCCTGTTTTATTGCCAGTGATTTTTAATAGATAGAAAATTTATATTGGTATTAGCAGTACAGAGGTCTCTGCAACCTAGTGCAGGATCCCTATTTATGCTCTTTCTTAAGGGAAGGCTTGTGAGTCCACCTGAGGGTCAGGACACACATATTTCTTTTCTCTCACCTAGATAGTGCTGAATAGTTTCAAACTAAGGGACATGTTTAAAGCTATAATGGGCCTTAGAATTCATCAGTTCAAGCTTTTTACTTTAGAGTTGAAGAAACTGAGGCTGAATAATGATTTTAATAATTTGCTGAGGAGGCAGCATATCTTCTGAAAAACTTGGGGATTTAATTCAGAGAGCTATGAGTTTGACTCCTACTCTATGAACTCCATTTTATTAATCTCCCTGGGCCTCAGTTTCTTCCTTTATATGTGGAAAAATAATATGAAATGTTCTCTGTCTCTCTCTTTTTTACTGAGAGAGCTTTTCATTAATTTTAGCCCTGGACTCACCTCTTCATACTTTAAACCTTGGAACCTCCATTTGTCCTGGAGTTAGTTATCATATTAGACCAAGGAACAGATTCTTAGCTTTTCAGCTCGACAGGTAAGGTCTAAGAACAAGACTGAAAAAAATTAAAAGTAGAACTAGTTGGAGGATAGGTTGTTTCCTGATTCTTCTCTAGTACTTCCCCTTGTATCCTGCCCATTTGATAAAGACCATATGATCTGAGGAGCGAAAAGAGAATTGGGGAGTAAGGAGTCCAGTAAGGAAGTTGGCCTACCTCTTCTCTCTGCCATCTTGTTATTTTAGGAGGACTTCTTCTGTCCTCTCTGAACTGAAGTGGGTAACAAACTTGCTGGTGTTCCTCTAGCCTTAATAGTGATAGAACAGAGATAGAGTAGGAATGTTAGGGGCAGAGTCAATGCTCACCAACAGCCCCAGGTCTCCCATGGCCAATATAATGAACAAGAGAACAACTAAACATTTCTTTGCCTTTCAAAAAGGATCGAAGGCCTGAAGAAGGGCTGTGCATAGGCCAGCACAACCAATGGAGACTAGAGATCAAAATGAGGAAGGACTACCTGAGCTATCTCCTGGCACGATGTCTCAAGGTCAGGCAGGAGACCTGACACCTCTGTAGATGTAGCAGGGTTAGAAGCTAAAGACCAAAATAATTAAAATCCCATCAGTTGGTTGTTCTGTATCTCTGTGCAGTCCACCAGAAACAAGGTCACTCATGTACTCTTTGCCAATGCTTAGTGATATTTCTTAAAGACCCTTTTACATCTTAGGTGAACATCAGAGCTAGTGGCTTGCAATGGGCAGGAGAACAAATTTAAATACATGGAAAGTTACAGAATTTCACTACGCTTACCTGAAAAATGACTAGGTTATGTTTACTTTATGTGACTGATTAAGAACTTTGAATCAGAAATTAGACTGATCAATAAAAAATAAAGTTACTTGTAATCTCAGCACTTTGGGAGGCTGAGATGGGCAGATCACCTGAGGTAGGAGTTCAAGACAAGACTGGCCAACATGATGAAACCCCTTCTCCACTAAAAATACAAAAAGTAGCTGCATAGTGGCAGGAGCCTGTAATCCCAGATACTCAGGAGGCTGAGGCAGAAGAATCACTTGAACCTGGGAGGTGGAGGTTGTAGTGAGCCAAGATCGCACCACTGCACTCCAGCCTGAGCAGCAGTGTGAGACTCTGTTCAAAAAAACAGAGTTTTGCCTATGTGAGTATTTGAGCGTAAAATAGTCACCTGTATTAATTTCCCAGTACTGTTGCAAATAAATTATCACAATTTAGTGGCTTAAAAACAATATAAATACATTATTTTATAGTTCTGAAGATCAGAAGTACAAAATGGGTCACATGGGCTAAAATCAAGATGCTGCTTCAAAATGAAGCTGAATATCTTCTTCCCAGTCACTGGCTGCCAGAAATTCGTTGACTATGAACGTAAACTCCATGGGTTTTCTTAGAAGTATATGGTCACAGACATTGCTGCTGATGCTCTGGATGAAGAATGAACGGGTTATATTGTCCAAATCAGTGGTGGGAACGACAAACAAGATTTCCCCATGAAGCCAGGTATCCTGACCCGTGGCCTTATCTGCCTGTGACTGAGGGATATTCCTGTTTTAGACCAAAGAGAGCTGAAGAAAGAAAATGCAAATCTGTTTATGGTTGCATTATGGATGCCAATCTGAGCATTCTTAACATCGTTTTTATAAAAAAAAAAAAAGAAAGAAAAAGAAAGAGAAGGATGTTCCTGGACTGACTGATACTATGGTGCCTCATTGCCTGAGGCCCAAAAGAGCTAGAAGAGTCTGAAAACGTTTCAATCTGTGTGAAAAAGATGATGTCTGCCAATATGTTGTAAAAATAAGAACAAAAATAAATTTATAAAGCCCTCAAAAAAAAGAAAGTAAGAGCCAAAGCACCCGAGATTTTTACTAGATGTCCTGAAGCATAAATGCTGGCATATTTCTCTGAAGGAACAGCTTACTATGAAAAGTAAGGAAGAGGTTGTAGAATATGCTAAGCTTTTGGCCAAGTAAATGAAAGAGGCTAAAAACAAAAACAAAACCAAAGCAAAACAAAAACCCACCAGGAACAGACTGTCCTCTCTGTGAGCTTCTACTTGTCTGAGTCTAGTCAAAAGCAAGTGTTTTTGAGTAACAAATAAATTGATCAAATTCGTTCACAAAATTATTAAATTAAATTAAATCAAGGTGTTGGCCGGCTGCATTCTTTCTGAGGTTCCAGGAAAGAATAAGTCTCCAGAGATTCCTGCATTCCTTGGCAGAATACGCCTTTCTCCATCTTCAGAGACAGCAGTATAACAACTTCAAAGCTCTCTCTCTGATCTTGTCCCTGTCTTTTCCATCTTTTCATGCACCCTTGACATTATGTTGGGTCCACCTGGATAATGCAGGATAATCTCCTCAGGATCCTTAATCTAATCACACCTGCAAAGTCCCCTTTGCCATGTAAGGTGACATCTTCATAGTTCCTGGTAATTAATTAAGATGAGGACATTTTGAGGAGCCATTGTTCTGCCTACCCAATATGTGTTTTTCTGTGTGTGTGTATGAGGGAGAGAGAAAAAATAGTGTGTATCACAAACAAGTGGTCAATTTAAATATTTAAGTTTCTATCCTCCAGATTAGCAGCTGGTTATGAAAACCATTTATTAAACCATAAGAATCCTGATTGCTTTCAAAGAAGCCTACTTTGGCTAGAAACATGAATGTAGAATAGCTTTGTTTGATCAAATATAAGAATTGGAGTATTATTCCTGAGAAAAAAATGTGTTAGATCTTTATAGCAACTAAATCTTTTTTAAACACAAAATGAAAACCCAAGATTCACCATCTCATTAAAAAGAAATGCTTCTTCCTCTTCAGACTGACAGTTTCCTTCACTGCTTGGTCCTAGCCTGTTTACCTAACCTTCCTAATCCATACCTTTCTTTCATTTCTCCAGTTCAATGCAACATTTAACTTTATTAACTCACCTGCCATTCTCCGAAAAACATCTCTTTTGGTTTTGTTTATACCCTGCACTCCACTTGCAAGGAACATTAAAAGCTCTTAAAACTTGGACATACAACACTATCCTCATCTTTTAAGACCGTGGCAAGTGTTATGTCTCCCATGACAGTTTCTAAGTTGTGTTATACCACAGGTTGAATTAATTTCTCCTTCCCCAGTTCACTCTCTGCAGTTTTTGTGCCCCTACTTTGGAATTTTTCTTCATATACCTTGATTCTGTGTATCACTTCCTTTTTAAAGTTGTGAGACTTGGGAAGCCAGAAATACAGACTCAATCATCATGATATCCCTTACTGTGGGAGTAGGTGATGTGAATAATTAAGACACATATTAGGTGCTCAATAAATATTTCTTAAATTTAGATGGAAGAGGATGATCTTAGGTTACAAAAAGAAAGTCAGAAGAAATGCAAATTTCCTTGAAACTTTAAAGTCAATACATTTTAATGAACACAGTATGTAAATATGATAGTTCTCCTATTTATTAATACAGAAAGTATTGGAGAGAAGGATTTTCAACAGAAGTCACCTCTTTTCCAGTCCTTCCGTTCTCAAGAAGTGGAGTAAATGCTCTCTTTATATGTTGGGAGATCCCAAATAAATAACTAAAACACCACTATAGTTCTGATGAATATTTTTACTCCATGCTTCAAAAATTCATTTATACAGATTAAAAAAGAATTTGCATTAGAGCTCCTGCTGGTATATATGTGCACAAAAGAGGAAAAATACTTTGAACTAGCGGGCAGAGAAACACAACAGTAGATATTAAAGGGGTGCATAAGCATGATATCAACCACCTCTGGTTGCTGATGATTGTCGCCTAGCCTATTCAATGGGATTCTGACTAATTCACCGGAAAAATTAGGCCCCACTCATCCCTGGAACAATAGTCAAACACTCTAAAAATATCAGAAATAAAACGGATAGTGAAGATTACCTTTTTGAGAGCATAAGTAAGATTTATGCCAGTTCCTGGAGATTAGCTTCTTGATTCTCTGTGTTGGAAAGAATCCTGGAGCCACATACAGGGTCAGTAAAAAGATATATTATGGGAAAAGCTCATGTTTGGTAGGTTTATTAGCCTGTTCTCACACTGCTATAAAGAGATACCTGAGACAGGGTAATTTATAAAAAATTTAAAAAGAGATTTAATTTGCTCACAGTTCTGCAGTCTGTACAGGCTTCTGCTTCTGGGGAGGCCTCAGGAAACTTACAATCATGGCTGAAGGGGAAAAGGAAGCCAGCACATCTTACATGGCAGGAGGAGGAGGGAGAATGAAGGGGGAGGTGCTACACACTTCCAAACAACCAGATCTCCTGAGAACTCTATCACAAGACAGTACTAGGGGATGGTGCTAAACCATTAGAAACCACCCCCATGATTAAAACACCTCCCACGAGGCCCTGTCTCCAACACTGGGGATTACAATTCAACAGGAAATTTTGGTGAGGACAGAGAGCCAAATCATATCAGTAGGAGTGAGGGTAACAGCACATAGGCCATCTATTTACTAGTAAGGATCTAGGAACTCGCAGATGGTCACATGGGTGTTTACATTAAACTCAAGGCACTCATTTCTTAACTCCCACTTTGGAATTTTGATACCTACACTATGTTGAATCCAGGAACAACTAGGCAGTTGAATAGTAATTCATGATAGTGAGTCCTCAAAATATTCCATTCTAATCTGTGTCAAGGAGTTTATATCTCTGCTTTCCAAACAGAAACTCTGGCCTAGAATGTGCAACTACTTACATGGTGTGAGGTACTACCTCCAAATGTGGCCTCTGTGCAAACCTTCAACAGGTTTTCATAGCTCTTTCTGCATTTTTCAATGACGGATACCAAAAACAGTTTGATTTTGGAGTTACAAGTTGTCATTTTAATATGTATTTTGATACACTCTCAAATTTTATTCCCCTAAATTGTTTCCAATGATGTTCTAAAATAATTCTTCTGTCCCATTCTATAAACCTCACTAAGCTATACCCAAGGCTGCCTCCTCACACCACCATAGACAACCCCAATGCACATAGCTATTAAAATAATTACAGTTGATAAGTTATTCCTTCATTACAAGGCATTTTATAGTCTTCATTTTCAAATATTTCACTAAGTAAAAGGTTATCTAGATGGCTAATAAGGCTGATTCTCAGAGATGGCATATATAACCACAAATTAAAATATTTGGTTTCATATTTGTTACAGTAATGGCAAAAATTTACCCTAAAGAATATAAGTAAATTATTATAAGACTAACAAGGTCTAGGACATATTGAATCTAAAAAGAAATCACTACTGGTTAGGAACTAACCCAGCACATTGTTTTGGGAACTTAATATATGTTATAATAAATACATCTTAATGTTTTGACAATGAGATTTTCAACTTAGGAATGGGGAAAAAATTGATCAAACTTAGTCATGACTGCCATGATAAGAAGAGATGTGAAAACACATTTTATGTAATCAGTTCATATATATTCTTTTTCTATTTCTTTGGCACAGAGGAGAAAAAGCACTAATTAGTCATATTGTACTTCCCCAGGAGACAATATGTTGAGGTCAATGATTAATTACATTTGGGAACAAATTGACAAACCCTTTGTTGCGTTCATGTTTATCAAATAATGGATATTGAAAAGACTGTATGCCAATGTCCATTTAAAACTACTAAATATCTAGGAAATAATTCTGTGTGAAAAACATAAGTATAAGCTGTTGATTTCCCTCAAAGACATAATGAATTAGGGTAAAATAGGAAATTGAAGACAATAGAATGTATATAATATTACAGCTACTTTTATTTGGACAACAAAATTGATAATGTCCACTGAAACTCTAGATCCCCAAAGAATAGCTCCAAGATTCCATCTTATTGACTAGAGCTTTGTGGTATATGTTAGAGCAAGTCAATTGTGTTCTTGGATATAAATGCATTGACTTAGGTATTATTCACCATTGTACCTAAAACTTTAAAGGAATATTTAGGAACTTTGTGGCACCCAAGGACTTGTTTCTCTCTCACTCCAAGCTGCTCTGTTTGGGACAACAAAAAGTACCTCTAGCATGCTTAACATAAAAAAATGACAATTTGTTGTTGAAAGTCAATCAAACTGCTCATGTTAAAACTCAGCCTGGCACAGCTACATACCCCACACCCCATCCACATTTAAATGCTCAAATTATCAATATG
The DNA here is from genome assembly GCF_000951035.1 of Colobus angolensis palliatus. Classification (NCBI taxonomy): domain Eukaryota; kingdom Metazoa; phylum Chordata; class Mammalia; order Primates; family Cercopithecidae; genus Colobus; species Colobus angolensis. The sequence continues at coordinate 1,634,907 of NW_012117010.1, read as the reverse complement.
ACATATCAAACTTACAGACTGTGATTGGACTTGAAAAGTAACCTCACCATCCAGAGGAACAAGGATGAGAAGACAGGTGGCAAGATCGGCCTAACCTGGCGGGAAAGAGGATTTTGTCACTGACATTACGTAAAACTGCTGGTACGTGGTCTTCTTGGAAAGCATTCTGATATGTTGTTAGTTTTATTATTGTTTTGTACTCTCTCATGTTGTATACCCTGGTGGACTGCTCCCACTGCCACACTCCCACCTCTTCAACCACTTAGCTTGCTATTTTGTCATCTGTGTTCCACAAGCAGCATTCCTATTCTCAATACAGTTATGCTACACAGCTATCTTAATTTTAACCACTAGGGGAAAGGTGGCTTGTACATAGCAACGAAGCATAAGGAAAGAAGAAAAGCTAACATAAAAATGTATTGTTGAGGTCACTGCTATGGCAACAGAGGCTCAATTCCATTGTCCTGCTGAGAAGTATACAAAAGGCCTCCCAGAATTGCTCACCTTAATGGTAGGCGGTGCAGCATTTATTCACCAGCTTCCATACTGATTTGTGGAACTTTGCCCCAGGGCAGTCTAATGGATTTCTTTTGCTTTACTCTCTTTATTTTCTTCAAATTTGATATTAGTTATCATAGTAGCAGTAGTAATAGTTTGCCATTTTTATTCATGCAGCTAGAACTAGACTCAGGATAAAGTGGTGTTATGTAAGCCACCACTTATCAGACATCACTTTGATTTGACAATATTCACAATGCACTACAGTTTTAGAGTGACTTCTCAAATGTATTTATATTTAATTTTTACAATAACACTATATTTTTCTCTATCATTATTGTCATCATCATGCTCACTTTAGAGATGAGAACTCCTTGCCTAAAATCAACACAATTAATAATTTGTACAGCAATAACTGAAATTCATTTGTACTACATTATTTATATTTTCTTCTTTCTACATTATTTATATTTTCTTTTTGAAAAGAAATACGTCACATATCTACCCATGTGACATTTTCACAATCTATAAGCATAGTAATTGGATTTTTTAAAATTTAATTTATTTTTTTGAGATGGAGTCTCACTCTGTCACCCAGGCTAGAGTGCAGTGGCACTATCTCGTCTCACAGCAACCTCCACCTCCCGGGTTCAAGCGATTCTCCTGACTCAAACTCCCAAGTAACTGGGATTACAGGTGCCCGCCACCACACCCAGCTAATTTTTATATTTTTAGTAGAGACAGGGTTTCACCATGTTGGTCAGGCTGGTCTCAAACTCCTGACCTCAAATAATCCACCTGCTTTGGCCTCCTCAAATGCTGGATTACCGGTATGAGCCACTTGCTCCTGGCCAGGAATATATATATACATATATATTGAAAACAAAAGAACCTGAAGAAACTAGGGTTGTGTGAGTTCTGGGCATTAACTGTAATAAAAATGGAGGCAGAGAACACTTACATCATGATAGGAGCTTCAGCTAGGGCTAAACCATTCACCTGATTTGATTCCCATGGTCTATATAGCCCTTTCAAGGGTAATGTGGTAGCCAGCCTTTAAAACAGGCCTCGAAGATTTTTGCATCCTGGTATTTAGTGCTTCCCTCTCACAGTGACTAGTCTGGTCCAGGTAATTAATAGAATATTGTGGAAAAAGCAGAGTATGACTCCTGAGGCAGGACTGTAGAAACACAGTGTCTTGCTCTCTATTACATTACTGATCTGGAGCAAGTCACTGCCATGTGGTGAGGATACTCAACAAGCTCTGTGGCTAAGTTCTCATGGCAAGGAAATTACATCCCCAGCCAAGTTAGTGCTGGCCAACAACCAGCACTAACTTGGCTGGGAATGCAAGACAGCTTGGAAATAAATCCCCCAGGCTCATTGATGCCTTGAGATGACTGCAGCTTTATGAGAGATCCTGAACCAGAACCACCCAACAAAGCCAATTCTGGATTCCTGACCCACAGAAACGGTGTGAGACAATAAATGTTATTGTCCTTTTAAGCTGCTAAGTTTTTAGTTAATTTGTTATACAGCAATGGACAGCTAAAATAAGGCCAGAATCTGGAAATACTAGTTCTGCACTGGTTTTCATTACTTTGGGAGTACCCAACTGTACTGTGTTCTTAGAACTAACAAATAGCAGTAAGATTCATGATGAATTCTGTTTTTCAAGATGCATTCTGTGAAACTCTTTCAGGTGAAATTTCCTAATAAGGATGTATATTTAGTATTAAAAAATTAAATGCATTTTTCTTATAGTTCATAATGAAACTGCTCTGTATAAATCCTAATCTATTCGATAGATTAGCACAAGTTTCCAATAACCTATATTTCTTTGTCTCCCTTTGTCATCCCAGCTCAAACACAGCACTTCAATAACAGTTTGAGTGTCCCAGGCTTGCAGTTGACATAGTGTCAAGGTGACTGCCAGCTAATCAAAGTGATGAAATTTATCATTCTGAAATAATTCACCTGAAGATGTACAGCTATAGTACATATTATGAAATTATTGGGAATGTGGAAATTATTACATATTGTGGAAGTGATTGCTCTAAATGACAAAAATGCAAAGTAAGTTAATCTATGAAGCATTTAAGTTAAGCAATTTTAAGAGGTTGAATGAGAAATAAATTGTCTATAAAAATAAAAGTAAGAGAATCTATAAAGACATAAAATACAATTATACTATAATAATTTGGGGAAAGATTATTATACAAAATACTAATACCTAGTTTCTATGTGGTATTCTATATATTGTGCTAAGTGCTTTACACACATTATCAGAATTAATTCTCAAACTTAATTTTTAAATTATTCTCCTACTCCTGAAATGGCTACATTATCGGGTATATATACCCTGGGGTTAGTCATCTCTTGCTGGGAAAATTTAGGACAGAGAGGAGTTTAGGAGTGGAGGTTTAATAGGCAGAAGAGAAAGAAAAATAGCTTCTCTCTCTAGAGAGAGAGGTCTTCCAAGTGGAAAAGGCTGTCTGGCCGCAGATGCACTGGATTTTATAGTTCAGCTTGAGGAGTTGCTGTCTGATTTATGTAGAGCTCATAGATTGGTTCAATCTGGTGTGATGTTTACATAGCACGAGGGAAAGCTGGTTGCCCCACACTAATCTTATTATGCAAATGAATTCTCCTTGGCCACCATCATCTTTTCTGTCCCTTACTGTACAGGTGACTGGCAAATAAGGGATGGTGGATCCACCATCTTGAACATGTGTAGTCCTTAGTTCCTGCTGACATTCACCCATGCAAGCTTGTAGCTTGCTTGTGTATGCCTGCAGCTAGACTTTACAGTCTGCTCTTTGTTAGAAAATGATTTAGGGCTGCTTTTCATTAAAAAGAAAAGACTTACCCAGGACTCTCATACCCGTACTATCTTCTTAACTCCTATATCATTCTACCCTCTGGAGCGGTCACCCTAACTGTTGTTAGGGGTTGTTGGGCAATGACTCTTTCTGGATACTTCCTGCTGAAAATGGGCATCATGCAGGGAACAGCAGCTAGGGCTCTTCTTGGGGTCAATCCAAGGGTCCTCAGAAAAATGGTGTGTCCATGCCTGGTTCAGTCTGCAGAACCGTTTCAAGTTTCACTACTTCTAGGTGAGAGAAAACAATTTGAGTTATAATATTGAGTAGACAAGGTTCAAACATTAATATAAAACATATGAGCAAGAGAGGACTTAATAATGGAGCTAATCAGTTCCACAAAGAAGACTGAAATTCATTAAAGAGGAATTATAGCCATCCAGGGTTGGAGTCTGCATTTTCTCTTAACCTGTTAATGATTTTAACTTGATCTTTAAGGACCTGTGGGTTTTCTTCTACTTGACTGGAGGTGTTGATCTGGAAGCAGCATGTTTCATTTAAGACTGAACAGGCACCCCCTACCTCGGCTGTGAGAACATCCAGGGCTCATCTATTCTGTGCTACTACTGAAGCTAAAGTGTCTATGCATTGTTGTTGTACTTCTATGGATCCTGCTGTTGCCTTCCATCCTCAGTACATCAGAATGAATATATTAAGTACCGACCTTTCAGAGAGATACCAGCAAACCTGAAGAGGCCTCTTATTATAGAATTTCCCATCCATGATCTTTCTAAGATGGGATTCTCTTGTGCATGCCCTCCCCAGTTTTCTCTTTTGGTTAAATCTCCATATGATTGCATGGAAATGATAAATCTCTTTGTTTCATGTATCTGAGATAGTGCATTTTCTAAAAAGGAACCTAGATTTGGGTTGTCCCTAGATGATGCATCCTTGTCAGTGGAATTTAAAAGTAATAGGTTGGGGACCACTGCTACTGTAGTATAGGTTCCTTTCCAGTGCCTAGGGAGGATTAAGTGTAGCTAAGAGCCACAATGGAAATATAATCCTGTCCCTGAATGGATGGCTCTAAGTTGTGACCTGTGAGGGACACAGACAGATCTTTCTCATATCTCAGAAGCTCTTCCCCCTTACATATGATAGGAGCATCTTTGGGATGGGGATATCCATACTCAGAATAGTTATTCACAATGCCATTTAGAATCTTACATGCAAAATTAGAAGGGTCCACCTGACAAATGGAGTTTCAAAAAATTAACAACATAATATGCCCTGGCCAATGTCTCAGATGATCTTTGTGGCAAGGGCTATTGGTCCGGAAGTCTCCAGTTTGCCCAAAAATTTGCATGCCATTACTATTAGCAAACATCATACAAGGGTCTGGAATTCCATGAGGGGACATGTTTGGAAAGGCCCATGCGTTATTCTTTACATTATAATCAAGGTGGTTACTTAGAGCATGCTACTCTCATTGGAACTTCCAACCAGATGGAGCGGCTAGACTCTGAAAGCCCCCCACAGGGTATCTGATCCTTTTAGATCACCCTAATGGCACCTTCTTCCTTCAATCTTAGAACTATCAGCAATTACCAGTGTGATGTTACAACATTTGAGATCGCTGAAGTATGGTTCTTCCCCACTGCTTTTAAAGCAGTGGGAGGCATTTGATATTACCCAGTTAACTTTTCCCAGTCTGAGGATATGAAGCTTATATTTGGAGAGAGTGTTCCTTGGCACTAGGGGTGGAGTGTTTTCCTGAGAGGAGTTAGTTATTCAGTGAAAGTGTTCCTACACCATGTCCCATTTATGCCTCATAAATCTTTTGGGATTAAAGGTAAGTCTAACAAAGGAAATCCTAAGACTGTAAGTTCTGGGTCATCAGGAGGTTCCTTAGTGTTATTAAACTGAGTAAACCACTTGGGACAGACCCAGCAATTAGTCTTATTGTACAAATGAGCCATGGCTGATATTGTAGGAGCTAAAGGGTGTGATGTATCACTAAACCCAATAAAAAGTCCTAGAAGACTCAGTGATAGTAAACCTTTCACGTTCCCTTCTTATTGGTAACTATTATCCCTGCAATTAGGTGTCAAAAAGAGCCTCCGATATTTGACGGCAAATCTTGAGAGAAAAAGTAGATGATAAAAAAGTAGAAAAAGTAGAATGATAGAGGTGGAATTGAGTAAGACAAGTGGCCCTTGCTCATTTACTCATCTGTTATGACTTTGAGCTTAAGGTCTCCTATTCCTTCACATTGGTACCCAGGACATTCCTCTGGGCTGTCAGAGGTTGCTCTCTCAGCTTCCCAGGCTTTGACTTGAGTGTAATGTATCCAGGAATAAATACCTGTAGCTTTTACTGCCGAGGGTGTTGAAAGGAGAACGGCATAAGACCTTCCCAGCTTGGGCTTAGGGAAGGAGAAAGAGAAGGGAGAGATTTTATCAATACCAAATCTCCTGGGTTAAATAAAAGGTGGTCCTACTTCTTGGGATTGGGCTTCTGCTAGTTGTGTTAATTCCTGTTGAAAGCGAGTCAGAGAGTCTACATGCTTAACCAATTCAGAGGTCTCTTAGTCTAATGAGAAATTATTGGTGAGAAAAGGCCATCTGTACAGCATCTCAACATGGCTTAGACCTAACTTTGAAGGGTGTTTTGTTATACATAGTAAAGCTATGGGAAGAAAAGTTACCCAAGGAAGGTGAGTTTCATGGGACAATTTCCTGAGATGTCTTTTGATGGTATCATTTGTCTTATATAACTTTCCTGAGGACTGGGGTCTCCGAGTGCAATGGAGATGATATTGTATGTCTAGTGCCCTTGAGGCCCCCTGTGTGAGAGCTGCCTTAAGTGAGGGGAGTAATTTCATTAACTAACACCTTTACTACCTCAGGGGACTTTTCTGGATGGCTTGGAAATGCTTCTACCCAGTTAATAAAAGTATCTACCCATACCAGGAGGTATTGGATGCCCTTCATCTTTGGCATGTGGGTAAAGTCTATCTGCCAGTCCTCCCCTGGATAACTTCCCATCCTTTGGGTTTGTGGAGGAAGAAGCCATCTGTTCAGGGGATTATTTTTAAGACAGACTTCACAAGCATTAACAACCTATTTTACTATTTTTAGTGAGTTCTTTCTTGAAAACAATCTATAGACACATTAATAAGTTTTGTCCTTTCTCAAGTGAAAAGCTTGATGAAAGAATTTAAGGACTTTCCACTGGCTGGGCACTGGCAAGTGAAGCTTCCCGTGTTCTGACTACAGCCATCCTGAGGGCTGAAAAGTGTACCCTTGAGAAGTGGCCCATTCTATTTCTGCAGGGGAGTACTGAGGTTTGATTTCTCTTATAAAGCCTTCCCCAAATAGAGGTGCTTCAAGTGTGTTGGTATCATGAGGCTTCATTGTTGCTGACTTGGCCACCTAATCAGCTAGCTTGTTTCCTTCAGCTAGTTCTGAATCTACTCCCTTCTGATGTTCCTTACAATGCATCACTGCTACCTCTCATGGAAGGAAAACTGAGGGTAATAACCTGGTAAATTCCTGAGGGTATTTTATAGCAAATCCATTGGTGGTAGAAAAGTGCCTTTCCTTCCAAATGGCAGCAGGAGCATGGAGAACCAAGAAAGCATACTTGGCATCATTGTAAATGTTAGCTACCTTTCCCTTGCTTAACTCAAGTGCTCTTGTTAGAGCTTTCAGTTCAGCTAGTTGAGCGCCTGTGCCTGGAGAGACAGATGCACTTTCAATAAAATTATTCAGAGTGACGACTGCATATCCTGCCTTTAGACTCCTTGCTCTACAAAGGAGCTTCCATCTGTGAAGAGGGTCCAATCTGGATTTTTTAGAAAGTTTCCCTGAGATCTTCCCTGCCTGCTTAGGTCTGTACCACAACTTGTTCACAATCATGTTCAGGTTCACCAGTTCCCTCAGGGAGAAAAGTGGGTGAGTTTAAGAGAGAACAAGTTTTTAACTGGATGGTGGAATCCTCTAAGAGTGAGCTTGATACTTAAGGAGCCTGCTCTCTGTTAACCAAAGGCTTCCCTTAGAGGACTGTAATCCTGCCACATTATGTGGGGTGTAAACAATTAAGTCATTTCCCAGGGTTAATTTGGAGGTTTCTGGGACCATTAAGGCACTGTAGCAATGGCTCAGAGGCATGCTGGCCATAGTTTAGCCACCAAATTAAGTTCCTTACTCAGATAACCCACTGGCTGTTGAGCTGGTCCGTGGGCCTGCATTAAAACTCCCAGGGCCATTCCCTTCCTTTCTGATACATACAGATTGAAGGCTCTTCCTATGGGAAGGCTGAGAGCTGTTGCCTTAAGTAGGGCCTGCTTTAGCTGCTTAAAGGCCTTTTGAGCTTCAGGTTCCCAGGTTAAGATATGAGTTTTAGCTGCTTGAGTTTCTCTTATGAGGTGATACAGAGGATGAGCTATCTCACTCTACCTAGGTTTCCATAGCCTGCAAAATCCTGAAATGCCCCCAAATCCTTAGTTGCTTGAGGCTTTTGTGGAGGGGAAAGGAGAAAATGGGCCAATCCTTTCTTCCTCTAATGCTCTGGTCCTTTCAGACAGCACTAAATCCAGATACTTCACTAAGGTTTTGCAAAGCTGGGTCTTAGATTTTGAAAGTTTATAGCCTCTGTTGGCTAAGAAATTAAGAAGAGCTTCAGTGCCTTTCTGAGAAGCTGCCCCAGTTGGGGTACAGAGCAGTATATCATCCACATATTGCAAAACCTTCACCTGAAGATGGGAAAACTTGGAGAGTTCTTTTGACAATGTCTGTCCAAAGAAATGAGAGTTATCTCAAAATCTCTGAGGCAGCACCATCCACGTTAACTGGGTGATTTGGCCAGAGAGATTGGCAAAGGCAAACAGATATTGAGAGTCAGGCTATAACAGTATACAGAAGAAAGTATCTTTTAAATCTAGGACTGTAAACCATTTTGTTCCCTCAGGTATTTGGGTCAGCAAGGTATAGGGTCAGCAAGGTATAGGGATTAGGTACTACCAGATAGATTGGGATTATGACCTCATTAATGAGGTGGAGGTCCTGAAAAGTCTCCATTCCCCATTGGGTTTTACACTCTTAATATTGGAGTGTTGCAGGGGCTGTCACAGGGTTTGAGGAGGCCCTGCATCTTCAGTTATTAATAATAGCTTCTAGTGCTTTCCTAGCATCTTGCTTTAGGGGGTATTGTTTCTGGTTAGGAAAAATGGTGGGATCCTTAAGATGGATCTGGACTAGCCTAGTGATTACAGCTTGACTTTTTCTTCCTTGAGTTGCCCACACTTCTGGATTGATACTAGCTTCCACCAGGGGAAGACAAAGAGATTGTCCTGAGGCTATAAGAATGCTGGCCCCTATGTGAGCTAAACTGTCTCTACCTAATAAAGGAGTGGGACTTTCTGGCATGACTAAAAAGGCATGTGCAAATAGTAGCTTTCCCCATCTGCAACTAAGGGGTTGAGAAAAATATCAAATTAGAGTTTTTTCCTGAGATGCCCCTTACGGTCATGCTATGGGAAAGGGGGAGGCCTGGATTAGAGAGAAGAGAGAGGCTGGCCCCAAGGTCCAGAAGATCTACCTTTCTTCCTTCAATTTCCAAAATCACCTGGAGCTCCTGTGCTGTAATGGTAGTTTGAGCTGCTGGAGCCAGGGTTTTGAACACCAGAACCCACTAGTCCTGTTATATCATCTGTGAGACTCGTTCTGAACCCAATCACCTTCATCTCCAGGGGTAGTCCAATTTCCAGTGATCCCTGCCACATGCTGGACAGGGTCGTGTTAGTTTCTTCTTGCTTCCTGGGCACTCCCTTCTTAAAGTGCCCTGATTTGCCACACCAATAGCAACTGGTAAATGCATCTCAGGGATCCTGGACTTTTCAAGTCTGCAGAGAAGCTACTAGAGCCTATGTCCTTCTCTTTTGCTTCCTCTCTTTCTCCTGGTCCTCCTCCTGGTATATATTATAAAAGACTGAGGTGGCCACCTTCAGGAGGTTCTCTAAGGTGCCATCTGGTTGTATAGTCTGATTCTGTGGTTTTCTTCTAATATTGGGAGCTGCCTGTGTAATAAATTGTCCTTTAGGATGAGCTGTCCCTCCACTGACTCAGGATAGGGAGGCATGCTTTATTAGTGCCTCTCTTAGTCTTCCCATAAAGGCTGCAGAATTCTGAGCTAGCTTTTGCTCTATCATTGACAGTTTAGAGTAATTAAGAGGTTTGGCCCAATTTCTTCATTCTTCATAGGCTCTCCAAATATGCACATTAAAAATGTTTCCTTTTCCATTCATCTGCAACACTATTGGGGTTCCAACTAGGGTTGTAAAGAGGAACTACTTTCCTTCATATTGGGAATGGTGCTTCCTTCATCTCTTTGCCTTCCCTATTTTCTCTTTTCCTTTTAGGTCTACTATAGGAGACATATTTATCATCTCTGAATTTCTCTACTGGCTGCTTCTCAGCTGTGGTTAGGGTTTGGCTTAGGAGCAGCATAACATTCCTCCATGAGAGGTCAAATACCTGAGTTAAATTTTGAAAGGCTTCTATATATCTATCAAGGTTACCAGAAAATTGGCCTAAGTCCCCCTTTACTTGCCTAAGTTCCTACAATGAGAACGGAACTTGAACCTAGCGGCATCACCCCCACTTGGGCATTTCCTGTAGGGGTGAGAGCTAAGGTGGGGAAGTGGGAAATTTTGGCGATGGTGGAGGTGGAAGAGCTGGTGGCATGGACTTCAAGGGCTGGGACAGCCAATGGCTGCCTCAGATGGTTTGCCTGGAAGTTGCTTTTGTAGCCTTGGGGGATTATTCCTTGGGGGATTATTCCCTTTAGGCGTGCCTGATATGATTGCTAAAGGGGCTGGGTCAATTGTGCCTTGTCTGCAAAGATCCAGATTGTCTCACAGGGCAGAGAAGGACTGTACATAAGGTATCCCTGACCATTTGCCCTCTGTCTGCAGAAAAGATCTAATTGTTGGATATTAACAATTAAGGCTTTCTTCTGCAGGCCAGGCTGGTTCAAGAGGGTAAGAAGGCCATGCTCTTGTGAAAAAGAAAATGAGCCACTTTTTCTTCAAAGTCTCAGGGTTAAAGGAGTCCCAGTGCTTCAGAATGCACTCTATAGGAGTACAGGCTAAAGCCCATCTGTTACCCATCTAGAAAGAGAAGTGAGAAAAAGGCATCTCTTTAGTCTCCTTCCTTGTGTTGTGACTCAGGGTGAATTGGGAGACAGTGGGGCACCCCTCACTGCTGTTTTCCCTCTGTGGTTCCTGGGTCACGGCACCCTGTTGAATGTGCCACCCATGGTTGCAGGTGTGAACCCCAGCCATGAAACTAGAGGAACTAAGTGACTGGGATTAGTAGCACTGACCCATGCAATTCTAATCCTCTGCCTGTGATTTCCCTTTGACTTCCTAGACTTAAACGTGACCTGCCTGGCTCCTCCCCGCAAAAAATTGGATATTGGAAAAGACTATGTGACAGTTGCATTTGGGCAACTGTTGCACTTCCCTTTTTAATAGAGGAAGTGTGCTGGTTGGAGCTCTATATCCTGCTATTATGGCCTGTGCTAAAGCATTTACCCTTAGAGAATGATTCCAGTAAACTTCCAAACTTAAAATCCCCTTACAAATTAAGTGACACTGTAATTGGAAGCAGAATAGTGCCTTAAAAGAATGTAGGGACCGAATGGTCATTTTCCTGCAGATGGAACACTATTGAGACTAAAATTTGACTTCAGAGGATATTTTACTCTTAGTTGTTGAAGGCAGAGTTTTCCTGTTTACAGAAGCAGCAGGAAGTCCGGTTTCTAGTAGAGAGGTGCAAAAAGGGAAGAGAATTGGGAAGCTAGGGTGTTTCGGTAAAGGACCTACAATGTGTCTCAAGGACAAGATCTCTATTCCACTAGGCGGCACTGTTGACCTTGAAATGCCTTGTACTCGCAAGACCAAGGGCAGAGTGACCTTGATATGCCATGTGCTCTCCAGACTAAGGACCAAGAGAGAACTGGAAATGCCATGTGCTCTCGAGACCAAGGGCAGAGAGTTCCCTGAACTGTAAAATTTCCCACACCTTGCATACACCGAGAGGAGAGGAGATATGATGATTGCAGACAGGAAAGGAGGAAATTATGATAGAAAAGTTGGAGATTTTGTTGCCGACACCCTATCAGGTGGTTGCAGACTAGGGTCAGTCCAGAAGTCTTTGGATAACACCAGGGATTGGCTCCAGCCAGAAATCCTCAGCTGCTCCAAAACTTCTTCCCGCCCCATGGGTTGTCCTTCATGAAAGATGGCTAAGTCCTTCATGAAAGAAAGCTGATTTAAACATGGCCAATATGCCCAGCAACCCGTGGGTGCTGGGTGATTCTCCATGTCTCCCCAGCAAGCCTGTCTTCCAAGTCTTGTAAGGCTGACCGCCACACTAATCGTTCTTAAATGGCTGAAGGGAGCCCAGTGTTTGGTTTGATTTAGTTCTAAAATAGAGACCGTGAGGCTTGAAATGAAAGGACAGAGTTAGAGTCTGCTCCTCTACTCACCATTTGGATTAATGTTGTACCTTGGTATCCCAGATGAGGTCTCCAGTATGAAGCGGCTATGTTGTCTGGGTCATCTACTCTGGGGTTTGTCATCTCATGCCAGGAAAACTTAGGACACGGACACACATGAGTTTAGGGGCAGAGGTTTAATAGGCAGAAGAGAAGAGAAAGAAAAACAACTCTCTTTCTATAGGGGTCTTTTGAGTGGAAAAGACCGGCCGATGGCAGATGCACTGGATTTTACAGTCCAGCTTGAGGAGGCAGTGTCTGATTTATGTAGGGTTCACAGATTGGTTTGATCAGGTTTGACCATAGCGTGCAGGGAGAGCTGGTTGCCCCACCCTAATCTTATCATGCAAATGAATTCTCCTTGGCTGGTGCCATCTTGTCTGCCCCTTACTGTACACATGACTGGCAGAGAAGGGATGATTGAGCTGTCATCTTGAACATGTCTGGTCCCTACTAGTTCCTGCCAGCATTCACCCGTGCAAGCTTCTAGCTTACTTGTCTATGTCTGCAGCTCAACCTTACCAGTTGTTCTTTGTTAGAAAATGATTTGGGACTGTTTTTCATTAAAAAGAAAAGCCTTACCAAGGACTCCCATACACTTACTATTTGCCTACATGATTTCTTCTTAACTCCTATATCACTACTAAATCATTTTCAGCAACATACAAATATCTTATAATTTATTTTATTTTAAAAACAAACAAAAATATCTTTTTGGACAACATATTCCCCAGCTACTACTTCATTTCTGTTTGCCCTTATATCAAATTTCTAGAAAATTACTTATTTTTAAATTCCATTATCTGGTCTCTCGCTCTGTCTCTTTCTCTATCTCTCTTGACACATTTTAAAAAGGGTTTCACCTTTAGCACTCTGCCCGAATTGCTCATCAAGTTAACACCTCTTAATTGCCAAAATTCCTTACTAAATTCTCAATAATCATCTTATGTTTCAACAATACTTGATACAGCTGACCTCCCTCTCCTTCTTCAAACACTTTGTTCACTTGGTTCTGAAACCACCATTGCAAAATTATAACTAAGACAGTGAAAGAGATCTGACCTAACCAACTCCATCTTGCTTCTAACCTCCAACCTGTACTTCTTTTTTCCTGGGCAGAGGCTGAACTAACTTTGGGATAAACTTAGTTTATAATTTGAAACAAAAAATGATAACAGCCCTTTCCCAAAACAAATCCCCTTCTTGCCTGGGGACTAGACTGCTTTTGTAGAATTAACAAATTAGCCACAAAATTAACAGTTATGTTTTAAGAGGCATGCAGCTAGAGGCTACAAAATTCTGACCCTCCCCAAATTACTCCTGGGGATAAAATCACCATTAAAAAACCCAAGACTAGTGCTTGAGATATTTTGTAGACCCTGCACTTGATAGTTCAACTGGCACCACCCAGATTGTTAAACACTCCTCTGATCTTGTGGCCCCACCCAGGAACTGACTCAGTGCAAGAAGACAGCTTCAACTCCCTATGATCTCATTTCTGAGCTGACCAATCATCACTCCAAGCTCACTGGCTTCCTCTCACTCACCAAGTTGTCTTTAAAAGCGCTAATCCCCAGTGAGACTGATTTGAGTAATAATAACATTCTGGTCTCCTGGATAGCCAGCTCTGCGAGAATTACCTTCTCCATTGCAGTTTCTTTGTCTTGATAGATAGGCTCTGTCTGGGCAGCAGGCAAGGTGAACCATGGACAGTGACAGTTCCAGGATACTTCACACTCTGGTTCCACTCTAGTCCTAAGGACTGCCCTCTATCTCAATATCCTTAGTTGGCTCTTCCACATTTTTCCAACATCTAAATACTGGAGCATCCCTGAACTCAGTCACTGAGTATCCTCTTTCCTCTCTATACCCACAATCTTGGTGATTTCATCCACTCTTCTTTCTATAAACACGATTTTTACACTGGGGACTCCCAAATTCGTGCTTGTAGTACAGACCTCACCTATGAATTCTAGACTCTTATATCTCATTCCTACGTGCTGTCTTGTCTTAAATGCCTAATAAGCATTTCAGTCTCAATATATTCAAAACTGAATTCCTAATCCCTGCCAAATATTGGCCCTTCCCATTTCAGTTAATGACAACTGATTCAATTGCTTAGCTCAGAAACCTTTAAATTATTGTTGACTCTTGTTTTTTTTTTTGTTTTTGTTTGTGTTGGTTTGCTTTAGACAGGGTCTTACTCCCTTCGGCCAGGCTGGAGTGCAGTGGTGCAATCACAGCTCATTGCAGCCTGTGTTTCCTGAGCTCTGGTGATTTTCACACTTTAGGCTCTCAAGTAGATGGGATTACAGGCACAGACCACCAAGCCTTGCTAATTTTTTGTATTTTTGTAAAGACAGGGTTTTGCCCTGTTGCCCAGGCTGTTCTCAAACACCTGAGCTCAAGTGAACTGCCTGCCTCAGCCTCCCAAAGTGCCAAGATGCTGATTCTTTTCTTTCTCTCATATCCTTTATTCAATGTGTAAATGTATCCTGTTGATGCTACCTTCAAAATATATACAAAATCTGACCTTTTTTAATAATTGGAAACTTTATTTATGACAAAACTACTACTTGGGAGGCTGAGGTAGGAAGATCACTTGAGCATAGGAGTACAAGGCTGCACTCCAGCCAGAGTAACAGGACAAGACCCTGTCTCTAACAAAAAATTTAAAAAAGAAACAATGAAACTACAATAGAGCTAATCTTGCAGATAACTGAAGACAGAAGTTTTAAAATCATGCTGAAATGATTATGCAGGTAAAAATATCAAAATTGAAGTACTACCTCACATATACATTGCCTTTTGCTATGCAACAAGTCACTCCAAAACTTAGGGCTCCAAACAATAATAAATACCTACTTCACATTGTTTCTGTGGGTCAGGAATTCGAGAGTAGATTATCTGGGCAGTTCTGACTCTGAGTAGCAATGACGAGGGTGCCTTATGACTGTTTTCCATCACTCTATTGCTACCACCCTGGTCCATGCAACCATTATCTCTCATCTAGATTTTTGCAATAGCTTCTTAACCATGTACCTTTGTCCACACTACAGTTTATTCCAACAGGGTAGCCTGTTTTTTCTTCTATATGTAGGTAAGATCATGTTGCTCTTTTGCTCAAAATACTCAAAAAAGAAAAATGGAAAAGAAAATGGCTTTTGAGGCTGGCATGATCTGGCCATTAATTACCTCCTTGCCTCATCTGCTACTTTTCTCTCCCTCCCACAGAGCACTGCAGCCACATTGTCCTCTTTGTTCTGGGAACATGCCAACCCAGGCATGCCTCAGGGGATTCGCCCTTTCTGTGACCTCGTTTTGGACAACTCTTCTGTCATCTATCTGCCTGGTTCACTCCCTCATCCCTTCAGACCTTTGCTCGAATGTCTCTTTTTTAATGAGGAGTTTCCTGACTATAATATTTAAAAGTGGAAATACACTTGCACTGCTTAGTACTCGCATACCTTTTCTAGCTATCATTTTCTCCATTATATTTCTCATTATCTGATACACTGGATAGGTTACTTGTCACGTTCCAGTAGAAAATAACCTCTATGAAGGCAGAAAAAAAAGCTTTAATGTTTTGTTTGCTATTATCTCCCCTTGGCCTCACTTTGTGCCTTATATACCATAAACACCCATTAAATAAATAAGTGAGTTAGGCATTACTAGTAGCTGCATTTTAGTAGCTGAATTTTAGAGTAGAGGAAACAGAATTAATCAGTTAGATAGTAAGTTAGTTAAGTCACCAAGGAACCTTCTTAAGGTCTTAACAGCTAGTCTGTTACAGAACTGGCTATGTCTTGATTCCAGAACCCACACTTTTTACCATCTTGTAGACACTATTCCACGAAGGTGAGGAGCAGGCATGACATTTGGAATCAGGCAGAGCTGAGTTCAAATGACGATTTTCCCACTTATTTTCTGTATGATTTAAAACAAGTTTCTTAGCCTCTACACTTTATTTTTCTTAGCTAAAAATAGATTAGCAATAAAACCTACCTCTTTGGGTTGCTGTGAAGACCAAGTCAGCTAGACCTTATCTATCAATCAGGGATTACATTTTATGTTGGCACATGTTACATAAAATTCAAATACAGTGGCTTAAAGAAGGAGTTTATTTTTCTCCTACAACAAGGGACTTGGGGGTATGTCATCCAGGGCTGGTACAAATGCTTGGATAACTAAAACTTAATATGGATCCAAAGTCTTGCATTGAAGTTAAAGTATAAAACAAACAAAAATAGAAATCTGTTTATATACCATAGCACAAAATGGTAAAAAAAAAAGCAAGAAAAAGAAAAGAAAAATATTGTAATTAATGGGGAAAAGAAATAGGCATAGTTCTCTTCTTAATGTGACTATTTCTTACTACATACTAAGATTTTGAGACTTTGAGTTTTAATTTTGTCATCCATTATGTTATGGGTGCTACTAGTTTTGTGTCATCAATGGGTGTGTTGTATGCATTCAATTTCTTCATTTGAGTTAGAAATCATTAAACAGGACAACTACAAATGAGCCCAGTGTCAGACTACTAAAGACCATTCTTTTTTTATATAACAACAGTTTATTGGTGCAGTAATTCGACTAAGAATCAAAGTAGTTGTGATATTAGAATCCATATTTCTAATTTTTTTCTAACTAATCATGAGAGATCTTGTCAAATACATTGTTGAAATTCTGGCACACAGAATTTTCCTGGCCAAGTTCTTGATCCTAAGCATAATGCCCCTCTGTCTCATCATATTCTTTCTGGTTTCCTTAAGCTCTTATGCCTATGCTTTGAACTAAGAGATGAGCTTATATTTATCACAGACCTAATTAATTACTTTCACAAGAAAAACAGCCCAAACTGTGCATATAACCAGAAAAGCACGCTTTGCTTCCACAACTTCTCAGCTTCACAACTTCTCAGTGATAACTGCAGATTCCAGAAACTGTTTTTACTGTCACACTTGGGGTCTCATGCAAGCTCCCCAAAAGAGGCATTCAGTTCACATCCTCCCCTTTCTATAAATGATTTTATCTACTTCCATGGTGTTACTGGCTGATGACCTTTAAATCATTGACATTGACCTTGTTTCAAGCACTAGTCTCCTATCAACAACTGCCTACGCAATCCTTCTCCCAGAATGTCCATGAGACTTAGAATTACCATATCCCAATCCAATGAACTGATTATTTGCCTCCTACTCTCACCCTCCCCACCAATGCATCCTGCTTTTCTCTGTTAATAGCACCATCAATCCTCAGTTTATTCCAATAAGCTTGTACAAATATTTCTTAGGCATTTATGTCCCAAGAACTGTCCTATGCACTCCATACAAAACCCTCAAGGCACTTGGTCTAGAGGGATAAACAGAGAACAACTTACTTCAATAACATGACACGGATTCCCAGTCAAGATGGCCGAATAGGAACAGCTCTGGTCTGCAGCTCCCAGCGAGACCAATGCAGAAGGTGGGTGATTTCTGCATTTCCAACCGAGGTGTCCGGCTCATCTCATTGGGACTGGTTAGACAGTGGATGCAGCCCTTGGAGGGCGAACAGAAGCAGGGTGGTATGTCTCCTCACCTGGGAGGTGCAAGGGGTCAGGGAACTCTTCTCATAGCCAAGGGAAGCAGTGAAGGACTGTGCTGAAAGGGACGGTGCTATCTGGCCCAGATACTATGCTTTTCCCACTGTTCACAACCCACAGATCAGGCTATTCCCTTGGGTACCTACACCACAAGGGCCCTGGGTTTCAAGCACAAAACCAGGCAGCTGTTTGGGCAGACACCAAGCTAGCTGCAGGAGTTTTTCTCGTACCCCAGTGGCACCTGGAATGCCAGCAAGAGAGTACCATTCACTCCCCTGGAAAGGTGGCTGAAGCTAGGGAGACAAGTGGTCTTGCTCCGTGGTTCCCACCCCCATGGAGCCCAGCAAGCTAAAGCTGCCAGCACAGCAGTCTGAAGTCGACCTGAAACACTGGAGCTTGGTCGAGGGAGGGGTGTCTGCCATTACTGAGGCTTGAGTAGGTGGTTTTCCCCTCACAGTGTAAACAAAGCCACTTGGAAATTTTTACTGGGCAGAGCCCACCACCGCACCACAAAGCTGTGGTAGCCAGACTGGCTCTCTAGATTCCTCCTTTCTGGGCAGCGCATCTCTGAAAGAAAGGCAGCAGCCCCAGTCAGCAGCTTATAGACAAAACTTTCATCTCCCTGGGACAGAGAACCTGGGGGAAGGGGCAGCTGTGGGTGCAGTTTCAGCAGACTTAAACGTTCCTGCCTACCAGCTCTGAAGAGAGTAGTGGATCTCCCAGCACAGTACTTGAGGTCA
This sequence comes from Colobus angolensis palliatus, assembly GCF_000951035.1. NCBI lineage: Eukaryota > Metazoa > Chordata > Mammalia > Primates > Cercopithecidae > Colobus > Colobus angolensis. The sequence continues at coordinate 1,616,701 of NW_012117010.1, read as the reverse complement.
GCTAAGGGACACACTTCCTCCACAAGTTGGTCCCTGACCCCCGTGCATCCTGACGGGAAAACACCTCCCAGCAGGGATCGACAATCACCTCATACAGGAAAGCTCTGACTGGCATCTGGCAGGTGCCCCTCTGTGACAAAACTTCTGGAGGAAGGAGCAAGCAGCAATCTTTGCTGTTTTACAGACTTTGCTGCATCAATAGCATCAACAGCATCGACATCAACAAAAAGGACCACCATGCAAAAACTCCATCAAAAGGTCACCAACAGCAAAGACCAAAGGTAGATAAATCCATGAAGATGAGGAAAAATCAACACAAAAAGCCTGAAAATTCCAGGAACCAGAATGCCTATTCTCCTCCAAAGGATTATAACCCCTCACCAGCAAGGGAAGAAAATTGGATGGAGAATGAGTTTGATGAATTAACAGAAGTAGGCTTCAGAAAGTGGGTAATAACAAACTCCTCCAAGCTAAAGAGCATGCTCTAATCCAATGCAAGGAAGCAAAGAAACTTGACTAAATGTTAGAGGAATTGCTAACTAGAATGACCAGTTTAGATAAGAACATAAATGATCTGATGGAGCTGAAAAACTCAGCACAATAACTTCATGAAGCACACACAAGTATCAAAAGCTGAATCGATCAAGCAGAGGAAGAGCTATCAGAGATGGAAGATCAACATAATGAAATAAAGCCCAAAGACAAGATTAGAAAAAAAAGAATGAAAAGAAACAAACAAAGCCTCCAAGAAATATGAGACTATGTAAAAAGACCAAACCCTTTTGATTGATGTACCTGAAAGTGATAGGGACACTGGAACCAAGTTGGAAAACACACTTCAGGATATTATCCAGGAGAACTTCCCAAACCTAGCAAGACAGGCCAACATTCAAATTCAGGAAATACAGAGAACACCACAAAGATACTCCTAGAGAAGAGCAACTCTAAGACACACAATCATCAGATTCACCAAGGTTAAAATAAAGGAAAAAATGTTAAAGGTGGCCAGAGAGAAAGGTCAGGTTACACACAAAGGGAAGCCCACCAGACTAACAGTGAATCCATCTGCAGAAACCCTACAAGACAGAAGAGAGTGGGGACCAATGTTCAACATTCTTAAAGAAAAGAGTTTTCAACCCAGAATTCCATAATCAGCCAAACTAAGCTTCATAAGTAAAGGAGAAATAAAATCCCTTACAGACAAGCAAATGTTGAGGGATTTAGTCACCATCAGGCCTGCCTCAGAAGAGCGCCTGAAAAAAGTACTAAATATGAAAAGGAAAAACTGGTACCAGCCACTATATAAACAAACCAAAATATAAAGACCATCGACACTGTGAAGAAACCGCATCAACTAATGGGCAAAATAACCAGCTAGCATCATAATGATAGGATCAAATTCACACATAACAATATTTTCATCAAAAATAAATGGGCTAAATGCCCCAATTAAAAGGCACAGATGGGCAAATTGGATAAACAATGAAGATTCATTGGTGTGCTGTATTCAGGAGACCCATCACACACACAAAGACACATATGGGCTCAAAATGAAGAGATGGAAGATTTACCAAGCAAATGGAAAGCAAAAAAAAAAAAAAACAAAGATTGCAAACCTAGTCTCTGATAACACAAACTTTAAATCAACAGAGATTGAAAAAGACAAAGAAGGACATTACATAATGGTAAAGGGATCAATGCAACAAGAAGAACTAACTATCCTAAATTTATATGTACCCAATATAGGAGCACCCAGCTTCATAAAGGAAGTCCTTAGAGACTACAAAGAGTCTTGGATTCACACACAATAACAGTGGGAAACTTTAACACCCCACTGTCAATATTAGACAGATCAACAAGACAGAAAATTAACGAAGATATTTAGGACTTGAAATCAGCTCTGAACCAAGCAGAACTAATAGACATCTACAGAACTCTCCATCCAAAATCAACAGAATATACATTCTTCTCAGCACCACCTAGTATTTATTCTAAAATCAACCACATAATTGGAAGTAAAACACTCCTTAGCAAATGCAAAAGAATGAAAATCATAACAAACAGTCTCTCAGACCACAATGCAATCAAATTAGAACTCAGGATTAAGAAACTCGCGAAAACCCCACAATGACATGGAAACTGGACAACCTGTTCCTGAATGACTACTGGGTAAATAACAAAATTAAGGAAGAAATAAATAAGTTCTTTGAAAACAAAGAGAACAAAGACACAATGTACCAGAATCTCTTGGACACAGTTAAAGCAGTGTTTAGAGGAAAATTTACAGCACCAATTTATGCCCACAGGATAAAGTGGGAAAGATCTAAAATCAATACCCTAACATCACGATTAAAAGAACTAGAAAAACAAGAGCAAACAAATTCAAAACCTAGCAGAAGACAAGAAATAACTAAGATCAGAGCAGAACTGAAGGAGATAGAGACATGAAAAACGCTTTGAAATATCAATGAATCCAGGAGCTGGTATTTTTAAAAGATTAACAAAATAGATAGACTGCTAGCCAGACTAATGAAGGAGAAAAGAGAGAAGAATCAAATAGACACAATAAAAAATGACAAAGGGGAGATCACCACCAATCCCACAGAAATACAAACAACCATCATAGAATATTATCAAGATCTCTACACAAATAAACTAGAAAATCTAGAAGAAATGCATAAATTTTTGGAAACCTACACCCTCCCAAGACTAAACCAGGAAAAAGTCAATGTCTTGAATAGACCAACAACAAGTTCTGAAATTGACACAGCAATTAATAACCTACCAACCAAAAATGCCCAGGACCAGATGGATTCACAGCCGAATTTTACCAGAGGTACAAACAGGATTTGGTACCATTGCTTCTGAAACTATTCAAAACAATAGAAAAAGAGGAATTCCTCCCTACCTCTTTTTATGGGGCCATCTTGATACAAAAACCTGGCAGAGACACACATATAAAAATTAATTCAGGCCAATATCCCTTATGAACATTGATGCGAAAATCCTCAGTAAAATGCTGGCAAACCAAATCCAGCAGCACATTGAAAAGCTTATCCATCAGGATCAAGTTGGCTTCATTCCGGGATGCAAGGCTGGTTCAACATATGCAAATCAATAAATGTAATCCATCATAAAAACAGAACCAATGACAAAAACCACACGACTATCTCAATAGATGCAGAAAAGACCATTGATAAAATTCAACATCCCTTCATGTTAAAAACGCTCAATAAACTAGGTACTGATGGAACATATCTCAAAATAATAAGAGCCATTTGTGACAAATCCACAGCCATTATCACACTGAATGGGCAAAAGCTGGAAGCATTCCCTTTATAAACCATCACAAGACAAGGATGCCTTCTCTCACTACTCCTATTCAACATAGTATTGGAAGTTCTGGCCAGGGTAATCAGGCAAGAGAAAGAAATAAAAGTATTCAAATAGGAAGAGAGGAAGTCAAATTATCTCTGTTTGCAGATGACATGAGTGTATATTTAGAAAACCCCATTGTCTTAGCCCAAAATCTCCTTAAGCTGATAAGCAACTTCAGCAAAGTCTCAGGACACAAAATCAATGTGCAAAAATCACAAGCATTCCTATACAACAATAATAGACAGAAAGCCAAATCATGAGCAAACTCCCATTCACAATTGCTATTCAGAGAATAAAATACCAAGGAATACAACTTACAAGGGATGTGAAAAACCTCTTCAAGGGGAACTGCAAACCACTGCTCGAGGAAATAATAGAGGACACTAACAAATGGAAAAACGTTCTATGCTCATGGATAGGAAGAATCAATACTGTGAAAATGGCCACACTGGCCCAAGTAATTTATAGATTCAATGCTATTCCCATCAAGCTACCATTGACTTTCTTCACATAATTATAAAAAACTACTTAAAATTTCATATGGAACCAAAAATGAACCCATATAGACAAGACAATCCAAAGCAAAAAGAACAAACCTGAAGGCATCATGCTACCTGACTTCAAACTATACTACAAGCCTACGGTAACCAAAACAGCATGGTACTGGTACCAAAACAGATATATAGACCAATGGAACAGAACAGAGGTCTCAGAAATAACACCACACACCCACAACCACCTGATCTTTGACAGACCTGACAAGAACAAGCAGTGGGATAAGATTCCCTATTCAATAAATGGTGCTAGGAAAACTGACTAGCCATATGCAGAAGACTGAAACTGGATCCTTTCCTTACAACTTATACAAAAATTAACTTAAGATGGATTAAAGATTTAAATGTAAGACCTAAAAATCATAAAAACCCTAGAAGAAAACCTAGGCAATACCATTCAGGACATAGGCATGGGCAAAGACATCATGGCTAAAACACCGAAAGCATTTGCAACAAAAAAGTGAAATTGACAAATGGGATCTAATTAAGCTAAAGAACTTCTGCACAGCAAAAGAAACTATCATCAGAGTGAACAGGCAACCTACAGAATGGGAGAATTTTTTTTGCAATATGTTCATCTGAAAAAGGGCTAATATCCAAATTCTAAAAGGAACTTAAACAAATTTACAAGACAAAGACAACCCCATCAAAAAGTGAATAAAGTATATGAACAGACACTTCTCAAAAGAAGACATTTAAGCAGTCAACAAACTATGAAAAAAAGCTCATCGTCACTGCTTGTTAGAGAAATGCAAATTAAAACCACAACGAGATACCATCTCCCAGTTAGAATGGCAATCATTAAAAAGTTAGGAAACAACAGATGCTGGACAGGATGTGGAGAAATAGGAACGCTTTTACACTGTTGGTGGGAATGTAAATTAGTTTAACCGTTGTGGAAGACAGTGTGGCGATTCCTCAAGGACCTAGAACTAGAAATACCATTTGACCCAGTAATCCCATTACTGGGTATATACCCAAAGATTATAAATCATTCTACTATAAAGGCACATATACACATATGTTTGTTGCAGCATTATTCACAACAGCAAAGACTTGGAATCAACCCAAATGCCCATCAATGACAGACTGGATAAAGAAAATATGGCACGTATACACCATGGAATACTATGCAGCCATAAAAAGAATGACCCCATGTCCTTTGCAGGGACATGGATGAAACTGGAAACCATCATTCTCAGCAAACTAGCACAAAAACAGAAAACCAAACACCACACACTGGGACCTGTCGAGGGGTGGGAGGCTAGGGGAGGGATAGCATTAGGAGAAATACCTAATGTAGATGATGGGTTGATGGGTGGAGCAAACCACTATGTCACATTTGTACCTACGTACCTTCTGTACATGTATCCCAGAGCTTAATGTATAATAATAAAAAAAAAATGACATAAGTTATGGCTTGAATAAATTAAAGAAAGATAGATATTCATGTGTATGGATGAGAAATATCTGAAGCACTCTCCTTCTAAATGTACGTAGTCTGCATGGCTCTATAAATCAGGCCAAAGGAACTCAGCACCTGGAGACATTTTTTTTCAGCATTTTACTCAGAATAAACATTTATGGGAGACCTAGATCACTACACCTGTGGTTGAATAACTTTATTCAAAACAAAAGTATATATATAATGCATCTTGGGGATGCACAGGAGAGGTCAAGACAAGCAGCCAAAACTTTTTGAAAATTTTAATGAACAGATTCAAATATCGTTGGGTGCTGAGAGGCTGAAAATAATGAAAAATGTATAAGTTTCTCACAAATGGCTTCGGGACTCATCAAAGTGACCTGGAAACTCCTATGCAAATAGCCTTAACTTAGTGTTAAGGTGAAAGCTGCCGTGTATTTATGGATGTTAACTATATGTCCGGATCTGGACCACATGCTCTGGGGATGCTATGTAGAAGATAATAACAAGATTTTAATTTTTGAAAATGACCCATTCATTCACATAAACCTGCAAGATGTTATGCAATCTGCTATATTGTGACATATCTGCATATATGTCAGAAATAAAGTTAAAAAAAAACTACCAAGAGAGAAATAAAATACAAAGCATAAGTAAAATGCAATACTCTGTGGGATATAGGTTTTTATTTTATTTTATTTATTTATTTTTTTTTTGGGATATAGGTTTTTAGACCTGATCTGCAAGTTTAATGTGATGAGATCTATTCAAGTGCTTTTTTAAAATGAGGAGGCCCTGCAAACACAAGGTCACAGCAATGGAGGCAATAGCATATTTCTCTTATTCATGTGTCCTTGATAATGCTTTTAACATCTCTAATTCTTTTAATTCATATTCTATATTTCTAACCTTTTGTTGCTCTCGTGGGTCTGCTGTAAGTTAAATGGAGAAAGGAGGATGTAAGAAATAGGGAAGAGAAAAAGGGAAAAACAATGATAACAGAGAGACTCTGAAAATGTGGATATGAGGGCATTTAGCAGAAGGCAGTAATGGTTTTAGAAAAGGGACATGGGTAGTGACTTCTCTAAACACATCTTTTAGCTGTGTGTCCACAGAACTGTGGTCTGACAAAACACAGTAAATGACTTAGAAGGTCCCAAAAAGATGAGGAAGTCTTTGGAATTTCCTTAGAGTACATCTCACCAGAGATTGCCTTTCTCAAGCAACCATTATACCCAGACTCAGCCAGGAGAAGATGCTCATTGACATCATAAACAGAGACTGAGGTTCAGTAATAGGAGGAAATGGGGGCAGGATGAAACCTACATGGTTTTCAGGCCAAGAAACTTTCCTAAAACAAACTAAAACATATTACTTGCAATACTCAGCATGTGTTAAAATGCACAGGACTATTAATCCAAGCACTCAGTGCTGTCACTAGAGTGCTTTAATTACACCAGTGTCTGACAGGCTAGTTTCATTGATTCCTAAGGCCCCTCATTTCCTAAATAATAGGGCTTCTAAAATTAACAGTTGACTGAAAAAAACTCAAAATAAAATTTTGACATAAGGTCTGACACACTCTGTAACAGCCACTTGCAAAGTCACACGATAGTTCCTCAGAAAGGTGTGGCAGGATATATTTTTCTTTGGGTCCTCATGAGTGAATGAGGTCTTCCGCTAGTCTCATTTTGCTTCCCTCTTTGGAGCTGTATTCCCCTCGCCTGCTGTTTGTAACTGAAGACAATCTCTTAATTTTTTTTGTTAAAAACCTCCCAAAGGTTCAGGTCAGATTAAGGGGGTGGGAAGACTCCATGATGCTAAAGTTGTCACTCATGCCATGCTCCTCAAAGTAAATGATATAGCTAAAGTCTCTCATATTTTGTTTTACTGTGTTTTTCTTCAGAGACCTGTCTCCAAATTACCAGAGTATTTTTAGAAATTCAAACAAAAACTCTTAAATGTCACAACATTCTGCTAATTAGAGGTCATGTGTTAATTAGTCATGTGTTAGTACCATCCATTTTTGTCATGTTAATTTCCCTTCTTCTCCCTGTCAGCGAGCATCATCAATCTATTATTTCCACTTTTCCTCTAAGCTCATGCTTTATATTTTGAAATATTTCATAACAAAGGCCCACCAGCAACTTCATTAACCACCGAAATATTAATAAATCATTTGATTCTATCTGATATGGAAAGTCCCTTTAGTTTGGTTATTTTCATTGAGGTTTTTGAACAAACATCAGATCACTCTACATTCAGTATTTTGACATTAAGTTCACACAAATCTTCTCAGTTGGAAAAAGCACATGTGAAAACACAGTATGGAACTCCAGCCTGGTCTTGTCCCACGATGGTCACAAGGCATCTCAAACTCATTCATATTTTCTCCTTAGAAAAACTGCCACAAGAATTCACAGATGTCCATTCACCTATTATGTCTCAGGAGTGAAGTTCCAGCAGCACTGGGATGCATGTAGGAGGGTGAAGGCAGAGCTGGGAGAGGCAGAGTATCCCGGGGCCTTCAGTATCTAACCAGGACAGCCCATGGAACTACAGCGAGAGTCCAGAGCAGTGAACCAGCTACTGCAACGAACGTCACCCAAATCTGAGCAGAATAAGAACCTTGGAAGAGTTCAGAAGAAAAATCCAAGAGTCAAGGTATCACAAAGACAAAGACAGAACTGAGATGCCTTTGAGACATTCAAGAGTATATTACATAGCTGGGCCTGTGTAATGGATGAAGGCTAAGAAGAGAAGTCTGAGCTGAAAGTATAAATGAATAGGACCTCTCTGCACCTGGATCCTATCTGAAGCAATGGGTACAGCTGAGAAAGTTAGAAGGAAGCATCTACAACAAGGAAATAATGTAGGGCTGAGCCCCTTCTCTTATATACACTGGTACACATTTGCACTTGGCTGATTCAAAGAAAAATGAGTGCCCTTGGCACACCAAATGCTGCCTTCTGTATGAAACACCAGCCAGTAGTTAATCACAGAACATAAAACATCAACTTCCTCCTCCTTAAAAATGAGCCTTCTGCCTCCCCTTGTTCCTTATTTCTGTTTTAATGAGATTGTTTATTATCTTTTGACTTATGTTTTGAGACTTTTTATCACAGGTTCATTGAAGAGTGAGCATCACAGTATGCTTTCTCTGTTGTCCTTTGTAGTGACAGCATCTGGCAGAATGACCTGGCTCACCAGGATTTCCAAGATAAAGATTCTAAAGTGATATCCCCACTATAACTAGAAAATGGTCAGGCTTCTAATCTTCTTTACAGAATAGAACAAGAGAAACAAAAGCTGAAAACGTCGAACAACTCACTGATTTTTTTTTAAAAAAGAAAGTTAGTTCAGTTGTACAACTGTACAGTGGTACAATTTACGGTTGTACTGGGGCATTTTCAAGATAAATGCCAAGAATTATGAGGGAGAAATTACGGTTATAAGCTAAAAGAGGATGTGTAAGGGTAAACCAAAGACAAATGTTAGGGTGTGCACCCAAAAGCCTGAGAGGGAAAGATGGTCTGTGGGTCTAAAGTATTCAGCGAAGGCCTCCTAGAAGTGTGGTTTAGACTGCACTTTGAAAAAAAATGTGTAACTGAAAAATTAATGGAGACTGTTTTAAATGAAAGAAATTGCATGAGATAGGAATTACCACAATATTTGTGACTGAATTACAAAACAAAACAAAACCCACCCCTATTCTAATAGAAGTGATCTGAATTAATAAATAGGAGTTAAGTTCTCCATAGATTGGAGCAGATTTAACTTCTTTAAATACAAAGACTGTCAAAGGAAAAGAAAAAATGTCAATGACAAGCAAATTTCAATTTTTTTCTTACAGATGATAGATAAATCCTTGGACATATCTCAGTATTTATTCAAAATATTTACATACAAATAGAGCTGGTACAATTATCAGGCACCCGAGGAAAGGGTACTCTGCCAGACTGCAGTGGAAAACACCAAATCCTTACACCTGGCAGCCCCCAGAAAGTTCTCTCCAGAATAAAGAAAACCAACCTAACTCTCAGGAACTTACTCAGGTGTCAGCTGGAGAGGAGAGGAGCTTCTTTTTAAATAAAAAGTAAACAGGATCAAGAATATTGTAGATCATGGAAAATTTAGATGTTCAGAAATAAGCCACAGATAGCTTCCATTGTTTCTCTGTAAGAACTAAAAGGCATGCGAGGATTTGGTAGAAAGCATGCTACACAAAACCGTTCCATCTAGTCAGAAGAAAAGGAGTCAATAACTGTGTTTCATGTCACTCTAATGATTTTTTAAATTTCCTTTTTTATTTACAGCGTGAATATGTGAGACAGATGGTAGAGACTCTACTAGATATATTTTGATCTTTTTTTGCATTTGCTTTAAAAATGGAAAGCTCCCAGTTGTTATAACTCCCTGGATTTTGTAATTTAAATGACAAACGCTGAAAATAAGGACTTCCTAAGTCTAGACTGCCATCATAGTTATTTAATTGAACTTTTTCTCATGCTTCTGTAAGCTATACTATTATACTTAGCAAAAACCTTAGTAGCATAATTACAGTACTATAAAAGATGTTCTGCCTTTTTTTCTCAACATTCTCATCTGGTACATTTCAAGATATATCAGTAAATCACACAGTCTGATGACTACTAGGGCTTTTGCCATATTTCAGAAAATTTGAAAAAAAATACATGATTTTTAGAATACATTACTTTGATTTTTCTAATGCTTAAAGGCAATATCTCTAAAATCTTTGAAGATGTTGAAATTATTTTATAAAATCAGTTTTGAGATAATTATGAATTATACATAGATATTATATTACACATAATACATATATAATAAATAATAACTAAAATTACATCTTCATTTTCTGATACAAAACAAAAATATTTACCAAATTCAAAATTCATATCTGGCTCTTTGTATACAAAACTACAACCAAAAAATCCTCTACTGAAATGTCACCAGATAATAACTTTTTATACTATTTTTATGTTTTTAAAAAGTAAACTCTCTCTTAAGGGTTCTTCTTTCCTACTAACAAATATGTTGTCAACAATTTTTAACTGCTTTTTGTTGTTATTGTTTAATCTTTTAAAAGGTACCTTCTCTCAAAATCTAACCGCTAAGTTTGTCTTCTGTGTACCACCTATCACATCCTTCTCCCTTCAATACCAAACACAAAATAGAGAGAATCTTTCCCAAGTACCCACTCATCTTCTTACTCTTCCACACAAATATCTTAGACTGAATTATGTCTTTTACTTCCTCAAACATAAGAGAACCTACAAAACTAATTCTACCAGATACTTGTTTTCAATGCAAAATGATAAGATTCTTTGTTACATCTATCATAGTACCTCCTTAACAAGCAGCTTTTAATATCAATAGTTCAAAGAAGCTATCACTAAAAATAACTGTGTTACATAGCCACTAGCCATAATAAAAAGTATATGCAATCATAAAATATTTTAACTTTATACAGCATTAGATGAATTCACTAGAAATCAAGAACAAGTAGTTGAGATCGGTTTCCTAGAACTTGAGAGGGGTGAAAATATGATAATATTTAATGGACTGTTTTAATACATGATAAAGGTCCCAAATTGTAATTTACAATCAAAACAGTTGGTGGCACCTTTGAAGCGATTTTTTGTTCCACTGTATCTTTGCTGCCTTCAAATTGGTAGACAATTACATTAATATACAAAGTCTTCATAATTACATCGGTTGAGAATTTTCTGACATTCAGACGACTATATTTTAACATATTTTATACTTATTATAAACTGTGAGAGAAAAATCAAAACAAAATGAAATGAAACCAGAATGTGTCTCCAAATAATAGTATTTATTACTCAGATATTTTTGCAAGAGTTTTAGCCTGATGAAAATTTTACTTTCTTCTAAAGGCAAGTCAGGAGTGGCTCGGAAGCAGCATTACTTACCCAGACACATCACCAGACTCAATGGAGTTGACACAGCAGTGTGGGAAGGGTTGAGGAGTCTATTATCAGCTATTTAAATGTCTCCAATCCTCTTAGTCCACTTTCCCACTAGGCTATTAAGATGGCATAAATTTCTTACCTAAGAGAGTTACTCTTTCAGTCAAAATATTATAATTCCTTCAAAGAACAAATGTCCTTGAAAAGCACAACACATTGAGGTTTATTCACTATTAGCACCAAGGCAGAAAGAGACTGAAATTTAGTTAGAATATAACCAGTGATTGATTATATAAATAGACTTTGGCGCAAGGTTTTATAGTTTTTGTTGGTGCTGTTGACGAATAATTAATATCACTACTTTTCTGAATGTGAATCCAAATGAGAAGTATATGCAAGGATCACACAGATGAAGAACAGACTTGATAAATTTGGATTGAGAATGCAGCTTTGACCAGCAGCCAAGTGTATTTCCAAATGCTTTACACCAGGATTTTACCTATCCACTCTCAATTGTTCTGGAAGTTAAAACTAGGAGGAGTGGAAGGGAATGTAAGTTTCCCTTTAACTGTGCAATGTCAAAATAAACAAAGCCAAACACCGGTGAAAGTGATAAGGATAGATTTTAATCAGTAATATACTATTGCAATTGGGAAGAGAGTCCAGTGTGAATTAAACTCAACTTGAATTTGTACAGAGGTGACTGGGCATTTTAGAGGGAGAATGAGAGAATATGAGAAAGGAGGGGGATTAACAGGGGCTTCAGCAGTGACAGGGAAGTTAAGAAGTATAAAGGGTTGGTCAATGTAAATGCTAATTAGGCCAACTGTATATTTTACCTGGCAATTATTTTAAGTTATGAGTCTATCCCCCCTAACCACCACCACCAGACTGGGAGACAGAGGCTCTGTCCTTCCTGATGATTACATTTCTAAGAATGGCTTCCTGGTCCTTGCGGACTCTTGAGATGTAGGAGATATGTATATATCTTAAAGAACAGAAACATATTTACAATTATAAGCACTTTTTAGAAAATGCTGTAAATAAAGGAGGTCAGGAGCCTATCTCAGATGTTTGCTAAAACATCATAAATTGCTTTGACAGTCTTGAACTTTGCCAGACAAAATCTTGAAAGAGGAATGGGTCTTCCTAGGGATTAAATCTTTGATTGCCAGAAGATGTGTTACAGTTTGATCAAGTCTCTTAGTGCAGGATTTTGAAGAAAGTTTATGGACCAAGAGTTTGGCAGTTCTCAGTGGCCCACATACAAAAAAAGCTCCGAAAGGTCAAGGTTTGTATATGCCCTGTTACTAAGAGTTACCTTACCAACACAACCAGGAGGGCAAATGCTTCTATTCTTTGGAGCTACACAGGGCTACTAGGAGAGGAGTTGGAATGGATCCTCCCAAAGCAGTGGTTCTCAACCAGGACATTTTGCCCCTGAGAGAATATCTGGCAACACCAAGAGACATTTTTGTTTGTCACATCTACAGGAAGGAGGTACTGATAGTGTCATGTGGTAGGAAGATGTTAGGGATGCTGCTAAACATCCTATAACTCACAAGCCAGCCTTCTACAACAAAGAATTATCCAACCGGAAATGCAAGCCAGTAATGACAAATGACAAAGACCTTTTGCTTGACCAAACTTTAGTCAGGTTCCTGAACCTTCTTCTAACCCCATCTGTACACTACTCTGTACACTGCTTTGTAAAATCCAGTTTTGGCAGGGATACTGCTAAGTCATTTTAGCAAGAACCCTTCACCCTCAATATCTTATCCGTTTCTCATCCTCTATCCCCCAGTGTCTGATGATCCTGACCTGTCTTCAGCAGAAATCCTGTTAGGTTGGTTTAGCCAAAATTCCCCTTCTCCTTGAGGTTTCCTCTAAGTAATTTTCTATCCACTGACCCCCAGCCTACTCCTTGGCTATAAATTACCACCTGGTGATGCTGTATGCAGAGTTGAATCCAATCTCACACCCTCACCACAAAATCCCACTGTCATCGTCCTTATACCAATCACAGTGATCCTGAATAAAGTTTTTCTTACTCGAATAAGTATCACCGAATAATTTTTTTAAACAATAGAATAGGATTTTTTTTAATTAGGAAAAAGCTATAATTTGTATATATTCAATAGAAGTTGAAAAGAACATGTGACTAATTTGTGGCTTAATATGAATTATATAACAGGCCATTGTTATTACAAGAAGAGAACTGAGCTGGAATTGAGAAGACAAGTAAATAATAACAGTCTTCTAAATGAGTGGCACTGTGGTAGACCAGGTCATAAAAACCAGCAAAATTAAGTCCCTGAGGACTCCTCAGTTTAACTGGGCAGAGAGACAGATAAACAATTGACTATAATAAAATATGATGAGAGATATATATCAATATAGTGATGTAATATGAAACATAAAAAGAAGAAAGTAACAATAAGTGGAGTATGAGGGGATTTGAAAAAATGTATTTCTCATATGGAGCCTGGCTCTGTCACCTAGGCTGGAGTTGAATGGCACAATCTTGACTCACAGCAACCTCCACCTCCTGGGCTCAAGCAATTCTCCTGCCTTAACCTCCCAAGTAGCTGAGATTACAGGTGCACACCACCACGCCTGGCTTTTTTTTTTTTTTTTTTTTTGTATTTTTAGTAGAGATGGGGTTTCACCATGTTGGCCAGGCTAGTCTTGAACTCCTGACCTCAGGTGATTGCCCACCTTGGCCTCCCAAAGTGCTAGGATTACAAGTGTGAGCCACCATGCCCAGCCTGTTTCAGATAATCTTAAGTCAGATATACATTATGTTTTTAAAAGGTGAAAGAGGTAACTGGAGGATAGAAAAGCATAAACAAATGCATGGGAATCCTACTTGATAATGAGGTATATATATTCCTACAAAAGTAGCTTAACCTGAAAGGATGAGGACAGAGAAGGTATGAAGATATAGGGTGGGCCCTTTGTAATCTTCGAAGTTTGGACTCTAAGTAAGGAAAAAATTGACACCAGAGAAACACATTATACAACCTGAACCAGCACAGTAAATGAGAAAGAAGGAATATAATCAAGAGTGATTCACAAAGCAGAATGATGGAATCTGTGACACAATTGGATACAGAAAAAGAAATTTGAAAAATCAAAAGTATCCCTGGAAATTTCTTGTTGAGCACCTGGTGGATGAACAGCAGTATAGTTAAAAGATTCTGATGAGTTAAAGGATGAGAAAGAGATTGAAGAAATGAAAAAATGACATAGTATATAATAAATTATTTTGTGTACATGTTAATCAAGTACCTATGCACAAACATCCAATAGTACTTCAATATACAGGTCTGAATTTTAAGAGAACACTAATGACTGAAAATATTTATTTATTAAATATCTCTATGTTGGTGATTTAGTGAGCATTTCTCAGCCAAGAATTGGAACTCCTGTTTTAGTGTAGAAAGTATTGCCTACAGGAGATTACATCTAGTGGGGACCTAAGATGAGTATACAGTTTTACAGTAAGCAATGCATATGAAATGCATAATTAAGTACCAAGATGTACACAACATTGAGTGTATAGTCAGAGAAGATCAGAAAGAAAGAGAAATCGAGTAGTGTAAAAGGGCTTTACAGAGTTGGTGGAAGGAGGTTAGGTCTGGTAGGCTGTGTAGAACTTAAATAAGCAGAGAAAAATAAAGGTATTCCACTCCAGGAAAAAAAAAAAAAAAAACACACAGGCAACAGCACAGTTGAACATGATGTATTCTCTGGACAGTGGGGAGACAGTGTTTTTTTTTTTAAAAAAGGAAGTTTCATATTGAAGGGGCAGTGGAAAATTAAGTTGACTAAGTGCAACAAGAACAAAATCATAAAGAGAATAATATATACATACATATGTATGCGTATATGTATATATATGTATATGTGTATATAGATGTGCACAAACACACATATTTATTTTGTGCAGCAGAATAATAATAAAAGGGGTTTAATTTTTCAAATGAGTAGATAATTAAATCAATGTTTAAGTAATATTTGCTTGGCAGTAGAATGCAAAAAAAGAGAATTCAATTTTTACCTAAGCACAAACTAATGATAATGAATTTTCATTCCTTTTTTCACCAAATATTTACTGAAGGATAAATATCTGTGTGCCATGCCATATTCTTGACCTTGGGATACAGAGGTATACAACCCAGATCTCACATCCAACAGTTAGGAATCTAGCTGGGAGTGACAGGCAACAGGCCAGAGAGTTTCCTAGTGCCATGCCAGATCAAGGAGCTGACTTTAGACTGAGACAAGGGCACTAGGAATAAAATGAAGGCTCAATAGATGACTACCAGTGGAAGGAAAAGAACAAAATTTCTAACTTTATAAATGGACAAATACTTTCATTGTTGAAAAAGAAGGAAAAGTGAGAAATCAGTCTGGTTCAAAATGAAAAATAAGTTCATCTTAGGACATATTTAATATGATGAGACAGCAACACAATTAATTCAGTGGAGAAAAAGATAAAAATAAGAAAAAAGAAAATTTTACCAGGACATATGCATGAGCTTCTGAGAAAAATGTAAAAACTTACCTTCAGTGAATAGATTCTCTGCTATAAAATAAGCAAGCTATGGTATTAAACACATCTGAATTTGTACTATAGCACAACTATAGATAGCAAGTTATTAAAACCTACAAACTACACTTAAGAATGAGCAAATATTGTCTGTTCTATATAACTCATTTTAAATCAACCAAATGATCACCTACTAAGAAGACGGAATAAACCGGAATCAACAATCTGTAGCAACAAACAGATAAAAAAAACAAAAACAAACAAAAAAAACACCATTGTAATAGTGAATGGGTTTACCAGGTAGGTGTTATGATTAAACCTAAGCCAGACATTGTGAAACCTCCTTGTTTTCATGAGTTAAAAGTAATTTTCTTCCTGTTAGCTGACTTCTTACTGTAGGGAAGGAGAACTTGAAAGTCAAGGAGAGTATTTACTGTTAAGCCATATAAGATGTTCCTGCCCTCTAAAGGCTAGTGTTCCTTCCAATGTCTTTTTCTAACATCCAACACAAAGAAGTGTTGGGCTCCATTCATAGTTATACAAATATCATTCAGTTCTCATGCTGAGGTTGACTGCTAAAACCTCCATAGTGCCATCCTGGGTGATTACATAAGACGGGCTACATATTAGAGTTGCTTATTACAAGTGGCTGAATAAACTAATAGCAAAACCATATCTATTTTCTTTACTACCAAACAGGGTGTGTGTGTGTGTGTGTGTGTGTGTGTGTATGTGTTTTAGTTTGTAATTATTGCTTTATTGCTCCATTCATAATCTTCTATGGCTAATCTTATCATAGTTTCCTGCATGATGAGCATCTTTCTATTAGTTGTATGTCCGGTAAATTTATTTTATAATTATTCATGTTAGGATTGTATTAATCTATAATGTAATTAGCTACCTATCTATAGAGTTTTGAGAAATAATATTCTGTTCTTTTTTAGTGAGAGAGATAAGTAACAAAATGGAAACATATAATAATCTGCTTCCTGGCTTCAGGTCACTTGCCTGATCTCCTCTTTGGAGGAAGAACAAGGCCATAGCCACACAGTTTTGTTGGAAGTCAATGTCACTTTAAAACATACATGTTGTCTATGAAGAAACTCAATAGTAAGGAAGCGAAATATTCTTCATAATTGGTAAATAGAAGCAGCAAAACAGGTCTACTGTTAAATACATTAACATCTGCCAGAATTTTGTCCTGAAAGGTTGTCTCACTAGAGGCAAAACAGCTATTGGTATCAGCTTTCATCTAATAAATTTAAGGAGACAACTTGCAGTTAGTCATACAAATTGCAGCAGTCTGGGGATTTGAGTACATCTTCTAGATGCCACCAAGAAAGCCTCCAATACTTTACAATCTAAAACACGAAAAACATAAAATGTACATATTTTAAATTATCAAGAGATATACATTGCTTAAAACACAATGGTACATATTGTGTACACAATGGTACACAAAAATATCAATTCTTTCACTCTCTTACATATATATTTAACTAATCAAAAACTCTTGTTTCCCAAAATTCACTTTGGCATTATCAGAGAAATATAACAATATCCAATGATCCATATTTATCATATTTTTAAAAACATCAAAAAGTAGTTATTATATATCATTAGGTGCAAGTGTTACCTTAAGTTGATGTTGTAAAAATAATCTTCTAAAAGAAGTCAAGGAGGACAATGGGTTTCAAATCTCATCTCAACTCAAATTGATTGGTAGTGGCTTCTGGAACACTGTTTTTTAAAAGAATTTCACTGCTGCTACTGTGCTTAGTCAGCAACAGTGCCACAATTGATAAGTGATGAGTACTGTGGGATAGGTGGGACAATTACTGCTCTAATGTCATCAGTTCGCCACACCAAGTTAAGGTAATGGCTGACAAGTTTAGTAATTAGAGTAGTGTAATAGTAACATGAATGGGCAGCGATTACCAACAAATTATCAAAGTTCTAGAAGATTGCTTCGTGACATGTAACCACCTCTCTGCTTCTGACATAAGACTATATGTCATATGAAGCTTCTCAGAAAGAGCTTAATGGGACAGTTTTACTCTGATGAAAAGTTTGTGACTTTTATTGAGTACCTACCACGAATCAAGTATTCAGCTAGATACTGGAGACATACACACACATACACACACACACACACACTCACACACACACATTCTAGCTTTCATAATCAGTAGCTCACATATGGCTGTGTTCAGTGGGTTAGAAATATTTCCATAATTTTGGGGTGATGAAATTAGATCATGTGAGGTAAAAATTCAGAAAAAAAGCAATATGTAAACTAATCAGGAGTCTGAATATGGAGTACACTTCTACTCAACTCATCAATCTCCTTCAAATGGGAAGCCAGTTTCTATATCTAAAGATGTGGGGGTCACGAGTATAGAAGCAGACGGCATGCCGCATCAGGGGAGGGGGTTTTATGTTGGGAAACAGCTGCCACTGATTTCTTAAACCTTCAGAGAAACATGAACTAAACCATCCCATGATATTAAGAATATGTCCAAGTTGCTCTGGTGCACAAATTAGAACTCAGGATTAAAACTCACTCAAAACCATACAATTACATGAAAATTGAACAGCCTACTCCTGAATAAGCCCTGGGCAAATAACGGAATTAAGGCAGAAATCAAAAAGTTCTTTGAAATCAATGAGAACAAAGAGGCAACATACCAGAATTTCTAGGACACAGCTAAAGCAGTGTTAAGAGGGAAATGTATAGCACTAAATGCCCATATCAGAAAGCTAGAAAGATCTCAAATTGACACAGTAACATCACAATTAAAAGAGCTAAAGAAGCAAGAGCAAATAAATCCAAAAGCTAGCAGAAGACAAGAAATAACTATTTTCAGAGCAGTACTGAAGAAGATACAGACATGAAAAACCCTCCAAAAATTAATGAATCCAGGAGCTGTTATTTTGAAAAAATTAATAAAATAGATAGACTGCTAGCTAGACTAATAAGGAAGAAAACAGAGAAGAAACAAATAGACACAATAAACAGTGATAAAGGGGATATCACCATTGACCCCACAGAAATAAAAACTACCATCAAAGAATACTATAAACAACTCTATGCAAATAAACTAGAAAATCTGAAAGAAAGGAATAAATTCTTGGACACATACACCCCCCTCAAGACTAAACCGGGAAGAAATTGAATTTCTGAATAGATCAATAACAAGTTCTGAAATTGAGAATTGAAGCAGTAATTAATAGCCTACCAACCAAAAAACAAAAAAAAAAAAATCAAAAAAAAAAAACAAAACACACTCACACAGGACCAGATTGATTCCCAGCTGAATTCTATAAGAGGCACAAAGAGGAGCTGGTACCATTCCTTCTGAAACTATTTCAAACAATTAAAAGGAGGTACTCCTCCCTAATTCATTTTATGAAGGCAGCATCATCCTCAAACCAAAACTTGGCAGAGACACAACAAAAAAAGAAAACAGGCCAATATCCCTAATGAACATCTATATGAAAATCCTCAATAATATACTGGGAAAGCAAATTCACCAGCACATCAAAAAGCTTATCTACCACAATCAAGTCAGCTTCATCCCTAGGATTCAAGGCTGGTTCAACATATGCAACTCAATTAATGTAATTCATCACATAAACAAAACCAAAGACAAAAACCACATGATTATCTCAATACATGCAGAAAAGGCCTTTGATAAAATTCAACATCCCTTCATGTTAAAAACTCTCAATAAACTAGGTGCTGATGGAACATATCTCAAAATAATAAGAGCTATTTATGACAAACCCACAGCCAATATCATATTGAATGGGCAAAAGATGGAAGCATCCACTTTGAAAACTGGCACAAGACAAGGGTGCCCTCTCTCACAACTCCTATTCAACATAGTATTGGAAATTCTGGCCAGGGCAATCGGGCAAGGGAAAGAAATAAAGTGCATTTAAACAGGGAGAGAGGAAGTCAAATAGCCTCTGTTTGCAGATGACATGATTGAATATTTAGAAAACCCCATCACCTCAGCCCAACTACTTAAGTTGCTGAGCTCTCCAAGCTGACAAGAAACTCCAGCAAAGTCTCAGGACACAAAATCAATGTGCAAAAATCACAAACATTCCTTTACACCAACAACAGACAAGTGGAGAGTCAAATCATGTGTGAACTCCTACTCAAAATTGCTACAAAGAGAATAAAATACCTAGGAATATAGCTAAACAAGGGATATGAAGGACCTCTTCAAGGAGAACTACAAACCACTGCTCAGGGAAATAATAGAGGACACTAACAAATGGAAAAACATTCCATGCTCATGGATAGGAAGAATCAATATTGTGGATAGGAAGAATCAATACTGTGAAACTGGGCATACTGCCCAAAGTAATTTATAGACTCAATGCTATTCCCATTAAACTATCATTGACATTCTTCACAGAATTAGAAAAACTACTTTAAAATTCATATGGAATCAAAGAAGACCCCATATAGCCAAGACAATCCTAAGCAAAAGAACAAAGCTTTAGGCATCGTGCTACCTGACTTCTAACTATACTACAAGTCTGCAGTAACCAAAACAGCATGGTACTGGTACCTAAACAGACATATAGACCAACAGAATAGAACAAAGACCCTAGAAATAACACCACACATCTACAACCATTTGATCTTCGACAAACCTGACAAAAAAAAGCAATGGGGAATGGATCTTCGATTCAATAAATGGTGCTGGGAAAACTGGCTAGCCATATGCAGAAAACTGAAACTGGACCTCTTCCTTACACCTTATAAAAAACATAAGATAGATTAAAGGCTTAAATGTAAAACCCAAAACCATAAAAACCCTAGAAGAAAACCAAGGCATACCTTTCAGGACATAGGCATGAGTAAAGATGAAAATGCCAAAAGCAACTGCAACAGAAGTCAAAATTGACAAATGGGATTTAAATAAACTAAAGAGCTTGTGACAGCAAAAGAAACTATTGTAAGAGTGAATAGGTAACCTACAGAATAGGAGAAAATTTTGCAATCTACCCATCTGACAAAGGTCTAATATCCAGAATTTACAGGAAACTTAAACAAATTTACAAGAAAAAAAACAATTCCATCAAAAAGTGGGCAAAGGATATAATAGACACTTTTCAAAAGAAAACATTTATGCGGCTAACAAACATATGAAAATAAGCTCAACATCACTGATTATTAGAGAAACGCAAATCAAAACCACAATGAGATACCATCTCATAACAATCAGAATGACGATTATAAAAAAGTCAAGAAACAATAGATGCAGAAGAAGATGTGGAGAAATAGGAACACTTTTACATTGTTCGTGGGGATGTAAATTAGTTCAATCATTGTGGAAGACAGTATGGTGATTCCTCAAGGGTTTGACCCAGCTATCCCATTACTGGATATATACCCAAAGGAATATAAACTGTTCTACTATAAAGACACATGCACTCTTATGTTTATTACAGCACTATTTACAATAGCAAAGGCATAGAACTAACCCAAATGCCCATCCATGATAGACTGAATAAAGAAAATGTGGTACATATATACCATGGAATACTATGTAGCCATAAAAAGAAATGAGGTCATGTCCTTTGCAGGGGCATGGATGAAGCTGGAAGCCATCATGCTCAGCAAACTAACACAGGAACAGAAAACCAAACACAGCACATTCTCATTCATAGGTGGGAGTTGAACAATGAGAACATGTGGACACAGGGAGGGTGTCCACACACCAGGACCTGTTGAGAGGTGGGGGGCGAGGGGATGGAATTTACAGGATGGGTCAATAGGTGCAGCAAACCACCATGGCATATACATACATATGTAACTAATCTGCACATTCTGCACATGTATCCTGGAACTTAAAATTTAAAAAAAAACGATAATATATGGGGCCAGGCATGGTGGCTCATGCCTATAATCCCAACACTTTGGGGTGCCAAGGTGGGTGGATTGCTTGAGCCCAGGAGTTCAAGACCAGCCTGGGCAACATGGGGAAACACAGTCTCTACAAAAGATACAAAAATTAGCTGGGAGTGATTGCATGCTCCTGTGGTTCCAGCTACTCAGAAGGCTGAGGGGAATGGATAGCTTGAGCCCAGGAGATTGGGGTTTGGATGACCCGAGATTACATCACAGCACTACAACCTGGGTGACAGAGTGAGACCCTGTCTTACAAAAAAAAAAAAGAGAGAAAGAAGGAAAGACAGAAAGAGAGAAAGAAGAAAGAAAGAGAGAAAGAAGAAAGAAAGAGAGAAAGAAAAGAAAAGAAAGGAAAAGAAAAGAAGAAAAAAGAAAAGTATGTGGAGGGAAACTGTCAATAAAATGGTCGAAATGGTTTCATCATTAGGTTTATCAATCAAATGTAAAATGATATTTATATTGGCTAAATAGGTAAGTGGTTAATTTATAGATACTTTAATGTTAGTCTAATTTCCTTGTAACAAAAGTATTTATGAAACATCTCTAGTAGATTATTGGCACTGATGACAGCAATAATTTTTTTCTATTTATGCACCCTCTTTGAAATGTGGCTTTGTTGGCCCTCTAAGTAAGAGGCAGAACCCATTTCCTCACTCCTGGAATCTGGACAGGCCTCTTAGTTTGAATTAACTAACAGAATATGGTAGAAGATCTATTAGGGAAGTTCTAAACCAAGGCCTCAGGAGGTATTGCAGCCTCTGTTCTCATCCTGGAGTGCTACTATTACCATGAAAAGGAGTTTTCCAGCCTTATTATGAAAGCAAGACAACAAGGAATGGCCTAGCCGTCAGCCAGCAATAATTTCCAAGCATATGACAAAGACCACTTTAGACCATTCTGTCCCAGTGGAGTGGTTAGATAATTCACTGACTAAGTGATTCCAGATGAGACCAGTAGAATCACCTAATTGAGCCAGCCCAAAGTAATGATCCAAAGAAATGTGAGCAAATCAAATGTTTGGCTATATTAACTCAGTAAATTTTAGGGTGACTTGTTACTGAGAGCGTGGTGCTTCCATAAGAAAAATCTAAAACTGGTGGCATTAACAAAAGAACTGTTAGTAGAGGGTGGAGATGCAATGAAGAGGCTACTATATGTATCTCAAAAAAGAGTGACTTACACAGTGCCAGAAACTTCGGCAAAACTGTCACTTGGAGTAATTTGGAAGATAGAAAATGTAACTGATGTAGACTTAATATGGTTAAAATGGGCTTTTTTCACAAATTGAGCTATAGAGTCATTGCAGTATCAGTAAAAATTCTAGCAGGTGTTTTGAAGAAATTGGCAAGCTAATTCTGAAATTGTGAGTAAAGGTAAAATAACTAAAATAATAAAACAATTTCAAAAAGAATAACAAGATTGGAAGATTTCAAGACATTGTATACAACTACATAGCAGGGTGGTGAACTATTGGAATAATGATAGTCATTTAGATCAATGGAAAGTCAAGGAATAGGCCCACCCCTATAATGTCACCTGATTTGGCATAGGGATGTCAAGGTAACTCAATGGAATTCTGGAAATGCTGGAGATGAGAGAGAGAGAGAGAGAGAGAATGTGTGTGTGTGTGTGTGTGTGTGTGTGTGTGTAATAAATGTTATACATTTTACATGTATATTACATATATGAAAAATTTTTCCTTGGCTATTAACTCATGTACACAAATTAAATAAAAATGGATCACGGACCTGATGGTTAAGACTAAAATTATAAAACTTCTGGAAGAAAACATGAAAGATCTTTGTGATATTTGGTTAGGGCAAGATTTCTTGAATAGGAAAGAGGAAATTATGAAGCAAAAATGGATAAAATGAACTTCATCAAAGTTAAAGACTTTGGTTCTTTTAGAGACCTGGTAAAAAACATGGATAGATAAGACAGCAACTGGGAGAAAATGTTTGTTACACATTTATCTGAAAAAATACTTGCATGGAGAATATATAAAGCACTCTTATACTAATATAATCTCAAGAAAAATGGCCCAGATTTTTAAAAAGGCAAAATATTTTAAAACGTATTTTACAAAAAATGTGCAAACACACAATAAATCCATAAACAGATGGTCAACATCACTCATTATCAGGGAAGTACAAATTACAACCACAGTGATGTACCAGTACATATTCACTACAATGTCTCAAATTTAAAAGAACAATAATACCAAGTGTTGAAAACTGTATGAGCAACTGCAACTCTCATACGTTTCTGATGGTTTTGAAAAATGGAGAGGAAGGAAAGTTTGTAGCTTCTTATGAAGCTAAACATGTACTTGTCATTGACCAGGAATCTCACTCAAGAGGAATAAAAATCACTCTTGAGGATTTGCACTCAAGAGGAATAAAAATATATGTCCACAGATACCTATATGCAAATGTTCATAAGAGTTTTAGTGATAGTAGCCAAACATTAAAATACCAAATGTACAACAGCTAGTGAATAAACACATAATACCACAGTGTAGATTATGGTATATCTACACTGTGAAATGTTAACAGTAGAAAGAAGTGAACTATAGATACATGCAAAAATATGGATAAATATATAAAGTATTATGATAAATGAAAGAAGTCACAAACAAAATAATATAATCTATGACAACATTAACACAAAATCTAGAAAAAGCAAAAGTACAGTAATAGAAAGCAGGTCAATGGCTGCTTAAGCTCAGGAATTGGGAGAGAGATTTGTCTGCAAAGGATTATAAGAAATCATTTTTGAATGTGTGTGGGTTGGGGAAGGGGAGAGTGTAACTTGACATTTTACTTCCCTTGTCTCTGGATTAAAAGAAGTCACACAGGAGAAGCTACAGCCTTATCTATGAGGAGTTTGGCTTCTGGCTAAAATCTATGTGTGATTTTTCAGATCTGACTGTGGTCAATTACAAAGGTTTTAACTGATAGGCTTTATGGAAAAAACTTGCCCTATCCACATCAGACTTAGTGCTGAGCTAGTGCATTACATCACTAAGGAGAGCTGCAGTCAAGGAGTCAGCCTCCTTTGTTCAGTCATGCTTTTACCTACATTCACATTCTTAGCCAAGGAACCTTCATTCCTACACATCTTTCTGAGGTCTTCAGCCAAGGTTGTCTTCAAGTACATCTACTAAGGCCTCTTTATTGGGGGAAGGAATGGGAAACTTTGAAGACATTTTTCCTCAGTCCAATTCAGTGCTCAGTATTTTTCCACTCCTAGCCTGACTTCCTTCTCCCAGACCCTGAATCTGTAAAGCTACAGAATCCTTCTGTTCAGGATGCTCTCAACAGTGAGATGGCCCCACATTTGTGCAGATCCACCTGACCCTTGACCAGTGCACCATTCCATGGGGGAAAATGGAAAAGGGGAAGTCGGCACTGTTTCCACTTTAGACTCTGGCTTTATGGTTACCTTCATTTTTGGCTTTTCACTTTATTCAGCTGCTCCAAAACATGGCAGCTCATTCCTCCCCGCCTCTCTCTAGCTCAGCTCAGCTCCTGACAATCCACATCCAGGCCTCATTTAATTTTCATATCCCTCAATTTTGGGCCTGAGATATTAGTGGAAAGAGACTTGGGAGAAGGGATAAATGTATTTGTGTGAGAAGGATAAGAAAAATTCTAGCCAGAGGGAAGGCTGTTTGCAAAGACAGATATAATAATGCTTCAGACTCCTGTATCTCTGTAATGTGACTTTGCCACTCTTTCCACCAAAGGTTGGATTTAATATTCTCAGTCTTGGAATCTGATCTGGCTTTGTGTCTTGTTTTGAGCAACAGAATTCAGCAGAAGATGGAGTTGTGAGCCTAGACCTCAAAAGACCTTGCAGTTGGCACTTCTGTCCTCCTGAAATTTTGACAACTGATCTGAGGCTCTATTCTAAGTCTAACAAGGGTAATTTCCTGGTCTTTCCTGGTAGGGACTGAGCAGGGAAAAGTGAAAGGCAGGAAAGTAGCAAACAGAACGGGAAAAACTGGGTCAGTCGATAATCACAATGAACTTGAACATGTTTTAGTGAATGTGGATGCAAAGGATGTTGGACTGAGGATGACTGATCACAGCTCAGGCTTGCAAGATGTAGGGTAATACTGGTCATAATTTATGGCCCAGAAATCCAAGGCAGATAAATAGAAGGACAGATGGTAGAACAAGGACCAAAGCAGGAACCTGTAAAATAATCAAACTCAAGCTTCATTACTGGAGCTGATAGCCAAATGCAGTCATGTTCTTAGTGAGTGATTGTGGTCTAGGAGTTGAGCAATCTGTAAGCAGAGGCTAATGACCCAGGAAGCCAAGGAGTGGTGCAGTTGATGTGGTGCTGTTCACTTCAGCAGTAGCAAAATCACTTTCCTGCAAGCCATGTTGTACTGATAATACTTGTGAGTGATTCCATCCTTTCAACCAGGCTACACAGTCATGTGACCTCAAAGAGAGCAAGCTAATGTATAATTAGTCTTTCCACTATGGAATGCCCAGGAACTAGACCTTAAATTATGGGGAAACATTAAAAAACCTAGAGACTAGTTGAAAACGTGAAAATTTAATATCCTGGCAAGTAAATATATTGACTTCATGTTTACATTACAATAATTCCCTACCAAATGTTTTTTAAACTGAAAATATATTACATATAATATGCAATACATTTAGTTTTTATTTAATTAGAGATTATTATTATTACATGTCTATAATAATATCATATTAAATTAAACTTCTGAAAATATTTGGGAGAAAGATGGATATAGTTATCCATCTTTAGAATGTATGTTGGATAAATATATTGTTTTATTCATTAGGTATTATTAGTTATTTTGCTTCTTAGGGATTATTAATGAAGATAGATATATAGAGATATTAATATATATTCATATGCATTATTTAATCTATAAGTATTCTTCATACCAGTGCAAAAAAAGAGTGAGAATGATAATTGAGAAGAGCTTGAATTTTTCTCAGAGGGGACTTGGCATCTCTAGTGATCCAGCTGCTTCAGACTGTAAAGAGCAGTGAACTGTCACTTTTCATTTCTAGTCATTCAAAGGACCAGTCACTTGCAGGGCTGCCCAGCATCTTTTCCTCACCACATTCTTAGTGATTGCCAAATGAACCTTGATTCTCAAAGAAGAGGGAAAGTATTTTAACTCAGACCTATGCCACTGAGATTTACTGTCTGCCTAAAACATCAAACTGCTTTTCATGTCATTTGCAAGGACCGAATCAAACATGGGAAATGTAGAGATGTGTACTCGTAGGATCATATGAATATGAAAGACACAACGAATGAAGTTATCCTTCCCCGAGAGAAATAAGACACTGAAGAATAAGAAGTGGCATCCATTCAATACACAAGAAAGGAATGTGTTATATCTAGAGTCTTCTAAAAGAGCACAGGCTGAATAGCACTGTTTTTCAGGGAGCAGCAGAAAGTAAATGCACAGCAGAACTGTGATGAAATAGTGCTGCAGTTGTTTTTAATTTTAGTAGCTGAAAAAATGTCTTACAGAGACATGTACATTTTTGTCTATTACAAACCAGAGCCATTTGTAACAGAAAACTTACTTTGTTGAAAATCTGCATAAGCGGTCAGGGGAAAAGTCTCTCTTTTACAAGGTAGAAGTAGCTTGAAATATAAGAGCTTCTCTTGATATGGTCAACTTGAACTGACTATTACTACTGAGACAACTTCTGGTTAAGCCTTAGGCATAAATAACATAAATACAGAAGCCCACAGAGAATTGTGGGGAAATTCTATTTTATCAATAATTTTTTTTTTTTTACCCAGACACTTCATTTACTTCTCTGTCTCTCCTGATAAATTCCTTGAATGCATGGAACATAACTCAGCTTTTTTTTAGAACCTGAGTGCCCAGCACAGTGTTTAACCACAAAGAGCAGATGTGTAGTAAAAATTTTAATAAAAGAATCTGTTAATTCTCTGATTTTCCAGTGCATATTGACTGATGATAGTTTAACAAAAGGTATAATGCAACAACTAATTTTGATAGTTTTAGTAGAGCTTGAAAAATATTTTGTAATCAAGGAGATTGAAATGAATGGCTCTGTAATGTGGTGGTTACACATTGCATTTTCCCAGGTACTCTTTCTCTTTTATTAGCATGAATACTAGTGTAATTCAAATGAACTGGTTCAGGCAGAACATTGTTCTTGAGACCACAGTAATGGCCAATACAGTTTTGAATGAAGATATGGCTTTTTGTGGAAGAAGGAATTGAAAAGCTTTTTAAAAAATTAGCAGACTAGGCAATTCATATGAAGAGAGGGTCCTATTAAGTTTTCTCATCAGTGTCTCCCTGATGCTTAACACAATGCTTAGTAAATAGTAGGTATTCAACGTATCTATATGGAACAACTTTATTTGCCTGGGAAACATAAACATAACCAAGAATGAACTGGAAAATGGTAAACATAAGACATTGATCTAGATTTGTGTGGACAAAATGGCTTATTGGGTAAGCTATTGGCTCCTAGAGAGCAAGGTGCAGATCTTATACATTTTGTATCTCTAGAATATAACACTGAGCCTAGCACTCAAACTACTTAAATATTTAAGGAATTAATAAATAAGTCACTATTCCAGATAGTGTGAAGGCATAGTGTGATAATTTTTCTTCTCACGGTGCCCAAGGTGTTGTTGCTACTATTGAAATATGTGGACAAAGAAGATATCACATATTTTCTATCTCACTCTGTTGAAGTTCTATATAAAAGTTTTGAACATAAAGGCATCCAACAAAGAAATCCAATTTCAAAGGTGTTTTGACCTTAAAGTTCTGTCCCGCAATATTTATTCCAAGGATATGTGTTGTTGCAGTGGTTGTAAGATGCCACCAACCTTGAAAGTCAAGAGGGCCAACAAGAATGGAATAAAACAAATGAAGTGAAATAAAAAGAAACCCAGATTTCCCCACTAGTTTTTACCTTTCACCTTCTGAGGCTTTATGCTTAGAAGTATTCCATCTGCCAGGTAAGGTATGTCAGTCACCATTTCAAAACTATGACCCCGACAGTCAAAGTGATTTGATCTAATGACTTAGTTGAAAAGGTTGAAGGAATATCGAACTGATATCCAGTATTGTGTGACTTTAGTACAGTGTCTGCATTCAAAATAGAGACAATAAGTACTTCCCTGAGTGTTCATGAGAAACAAAAGAACTAAGAGTCAGGATTCTGGTCGCAAGTTAATTCTCCAGGTCAAAGATTGTTTGTTTCTTTCAAAAAATAGACAGATAGCAATGAACAGTCATACATGTTCTGTCCTAAAAATTGGTTATTCTTAATATTTCCAAGTAATGACCCATGACAGGACAGAGGTCAAGCTTCTTTGTAATTTCTCACAGCTGTGGTCTACACAGCTTGAATAATAGCAGCTCAATATGTTTGAAACTCTGGATGAATGAGTCCCTTTTGCAGCCACAAGACAAATCTGTCAGAATGATTTCTTTTTTCTTCATACATTACCCTGGGCAACATCTGACCAGCAGTAGTGTGGGCTCCTGGGGAGCTGGGAAGCTGGAACAAGTTTCACCTGGCATTTAATGCTTATTTCTGAAGACAGAATGTTTTGGACATGAACACTTGTATATATTGAATTGACAGTTTTCCTTTCAGGTTAAGTTTATTAATAAAGTTGAGGTCAGCGGCACAAAAAGAAATCCTGTTTGAAGTCCATTAAAACTACCTTTTGTTCTATCTGTTTATCAAAATGTGTTTTTTCCTTACTTTGTTAAGTTTTATAATGTTTTTATCATAGAAACTTATGTACATAGGTTTTTTTTTTTAAAGCAAAAACTGCTGAAAGCAACAAAAAACATTATCACACCTGTCTTATCACTCCCCTTTCCTACCTCAATGTCAATTCTGTAGTCACAGTTTCTACTTTCAGGTCTTACAGCTATTTCTTCACACACTTGAAATTGTTAAGGCTTCTAACATTGCCTGCCAATGATGCCAATGTCTGGTAAAGGTAATACTTAGTTTTCACTTTGGACATTAGCTAGCCCAACTAGATAGGCTTCTATGAATTTTCTGGGCTTCAGTATGTTTTAGCAGAGCTTTCAAGTGGGAAAATTAAACTAACTTTCTCTCTTTCTTTCTTTCAGATCCTCTGCATTGACTTCCCAAAGTGCTGGGATTACAGGAGTGATCCACCATGTCCAGCCACCTTTACTTTCTTTCAAGGTAAGGATCAATTTGATTATTGTTTATGATGTGTCATCTGACTTCCCAAGGAGGGAGTTGGCCCCTGGTAGAGCATCATGAGAACCAGCTAGAGTCTAGTGCTTAAGTCAGTCTGCCCTTATCTAGTGTGCTGGTAGGTCAGGGCTGGGAGCCACTAGACCAGCATATAATTGCAAATGTAAGTCTTGGAATCCTGTCTTCTGATCACTCTAGTGGGAGCTTTTACACTCCAACCAAGCAAGGCAAAGAGCAGAACAGGGAGAAAGCAAAGATCCTGCCATGTCTTTCTTATGGAGATGGGGGAAACGTGTGTGGCTTTTGTCTAACGTATTATAAGGTTTCCCTATGCCATTCATTTTTCTATTTAGACTACTTCTCCAGACTGACATATTATTTCCAGGAGCCAAAACCCTACTGTGTTTTCAAAGTCCAGCTAAAATATCAGCAGGACCATTGCCTTCCTTGAGTAACCAGTAACATTCTCTTTTTCTTGCTCTGAATTGTCATAGGATTACCTTATAGTAGTTAAAACTTTCTTTTAATATAATAATATTTTAATGTAATAATAATTAACATAATACTCTGTATACATTTCTTATCTCCTACATAAGCAGAAAACCATATGACAGCAGGGACCCTTTTTATAGGTACATAATAATCATGCAGCTATAGTAAATATTTCCATCTTTTGCCTTGTCAACAGTGTGATTATCTTTGTGATTTTTTATTTAATGCCAATCTACTCCATAGGCTATTACTCGTATTTCGGCAGAGAGAATACATGACTTATCCTCAAGCATATTCTTATGATTTAGGAAAATGCCAGGTATATAGTAGAAATTCAAGAATATGTGATGAGAGGATGAATAACAAAAAACATAAGGCATTGAAAGATTCTGGCATTCGTTTTGAAGTTAAAATTAAGTAAAGTTTAGTATGACTTTAGAATCACGAACATATTTTATATGTATGTTAATTGCTTGAAAAATGATATTCTCATTATTTATGTAACTGGAATATTAAGCAAGCACAATTTGTATTTGTAGAGCATGAGAATCAGAAAGTATTTTTATTTTCATCTTCCACTATCTCTTTAAAATTTATTTATATGAGAGTGGGAGAGATTTTTCCCTGATCTATGATGACAATTCTGGCAATCTCATTATTTTTAAAAATCTTTCCAGCCTGAAAATTCTGGCAATCTCATTATTTTTAAAAATCTTTCTGACCAGACTTGGTGGCTCACGCCTGTAATCCCAGCTCTTTGGGAGGCTGAGGCAGGTGGATCATGAGGTCAGGAAATGGAGACCATCCTGGCTAACATGGTAAAACTCTGTCTCTACTAAAAATACAAAAAATTAGCTGGGTGTGGCGGCAGGTGCCTGTAGTCCCAGCTACTCGGGAGGTTGAGACAAGAGAATGGCACGAACCTGGGAGGCAGAGCTTGCAGTGAGCCGAGATCGTGCCACTGCACTCCAGCCTGGGCAATAGAGCGAGACTCTTTCTCAAAAAAAAAAAAATCTTTCATATCTAACACAAATACTTCTGCTCTTTTAAGTAGTAAAATTTACACACACTCCTTCAGAAATTAGAATATCTAGTCAAACATATTAATCAACACTTCAATCTTCAATCACAGATAAGACTTTTCCCCACTTCTCCACGTCTGGCCATCTGTAGGCAAATTGCACGCCAACTGGATAGAGTTTGGCCTTTTCTTACATATAACGGCCCTGCCTTATTTTTCTACCCTTTCTCCCCCATTTAGTTCCCACTCCCAGGTTAAATCTGGGGAAGGAAAAATGGAAAAAGGAGCCAGAAGGTCTGGCTTGAAGACACTGTACATTTTAGTCTGGCAAATGTTTCCAGATATATTTATTTATTTACTTACTCATTGCTCATGAGTGTTTTTAAGGATTCCTCAGTGATTCCTCACTGAAAATATTCAGTGGTGCTACCCCTGACAAGGGAATCGTGACAAAGAAATGCTGCGACCTGTGTTTTCCTCTGACTGTCACTCCCATTGGTATCCTTGTTTTAAGGAGTATACCCTAGGTTCTCTCAGTATGGGCCTTGTCACTCTTCCAGAGATCTTTGGAAAGTATACAAAATAGCTCCAAGATGGCTTGCACCTAGTCCATGAGAGAAACATAAGTCCCTTGCCTCTGCTAGCAATGGGAGTATAGCTGGTTTCCAATTGGCATACCTTTTGCTCTGATAACTCAGAACAGTAGACAAAATCTCTCTCATAAATTTCCAAGTGTAAGTCAGACTCTAGTCTGTTGAGTTTATAAAATCAAGGAGATAGCTGTCACATTTAATTCATGATCCCTATCAAGCCTGTCTCTGTAGACTTGAGAGGAAGGGAAAGCACATCCTCACCCCTGCATTGAACAGAATAGATTGAGACACATAGCATAGATTTCTTCATAGAAATAATATTCCCCAAATCTCTTCTATGTATTTTGTATGTCAGCTGTTTATCATCCCAATAGTGTTGTACAATATTTTACACGTTGTCCAACATGCTGCAATTCAATAATCTGGTTTGTACTTAGTTGAACTATCCAGTCGTATGTTAGCTAGATTTGTTTATCTGCTTGCACTCAGCTGTGAGTTGGCCAATCTAGAACGGCCTTTGCTGAGGTGAACCAGATGTCTTAGTACTACTACTCAGGTATCATCCTCTAGCCAGCTAGTTTTGCCATGTTCTCATAGTAATGGCAGAGGAGGAAAAGAGAGCATGCCCACGCATCACGTTTTCCAACACCTTACACACCAAAACAAGTCACCTGGCCAACTGCTGAACCTGAGTAGAAAAGAATTACAAAGCTATATGTCAAAGTACATGGAAGCAGAAAGGGGAAAACATTAGAGCCATTAATGCAAGCAATCTCCTGCATTCCATACAGTAAAGTCATCTAACCAATTCTTTGCTATAATGGTATATTGAAAAATTAACTTGGGAATATAGGCTTTGACGAATTTAGGCCTAAGTTGAAACTGAACCAGGAAAGGTTTGCTTTAATTTACTGTTACAAATACATGCTTTCAATTTAGAAAATTAAATAGCCAATTTCTAAAGAATATAATTAGGAGATTTTTAAAAGAATTAACTCAAAGAACTTATTGAGCTTAGCAGTAGAATGCGTAGTAAAAACTGCATCACTCTACCAACGTATAAATGGCTGATGAACTAATTACAACATATGGATGAAGATAAATGCAGTTTTATAGTATCATTGCAGTACATAACTGTGGCATTGTTAGAGTATTTAGCTGCATTCAAGAGAAATCATGATTTTTTTTTTTTTGGAATAACATCAGAGGATCTACAAATCTGTGGCAACAGTAGGAAGCCAGGGTCAGAATTTGGGCAGAAAAATAAAAAAGTCACTGTCCCAGGTACATTCTGACTAGGATTCTACCATCAGAACTGGACTCTCAAAAATATAGCCACAGTGATTAATTTCACCATTTCCCTTCAAATTTACATCAGTCACCAAGTTTCAAAGTCCTAGTTGAAACCATGCAATTGCTGCATCTAAATCACATGTCTTAACTGGACAAGGGAAAAGCTGAGCCCTTAGACTCCTGTACTAGGAGGACTGGCAGAAAAGATGTTCAAATGGTTAGAAGGTATAAAAGAAAAAAAAATGCTTACTATTGAACCTCACAAAAAAGTAAGGTTGAGATTCAATAGTCAGTCTAGGAAGGTAAAAGCAGGTATAAACCACGGTGTACAGGGTGAGAAGAAAAACCGTTCAAGAAAGTATATAAAACATAAAAACACTTAGGGCCAAGCTAAAGAGATTTCAACTTAAAAATGAGTATTATCATGTTATAAAACCACACACTAAAATTCTGGCTCAGTATTTATCAAATCTTAAACTCTGTGACTAGACATGAAACAATGAATCCTTTTTCATACCTTTTGAATAATTGATTTGTATTGGCATGTATGAATTGAGAAATGCTGGCACCAGTAAATATAAGAAAACAAAAACCAAAACCATAATATTTGCAGGAGCATACACTTTAATTGGCTATAATAATGTCAAATTGTGATAATGCCTTTGTGAATCTATCACTCATTAGGTCAAGGAGATTAAGTATTCAAGATTAGTATTTGTTCTCTTTTAAATAAGCTAAGGCTCTTTAAGTATCTGGATTAAGAAAGAAAATAAAATAAGCAAAGAAATGAACTCTGGATCTGCCCCACTGTTATAGCTTTCTCACTTTATCCCTGCCTCCAAGGTCTGAAAAATTAATAGATATAGCAGAGAAAGCATTAAAGAGGGAAAAATGGCAAAATATAATTATTTAATGGCTTTGAGCATTGCTCTGTGACTGTCTGTTCATAATTCAGCTTATCTCTCTCATACCCATATGGGGAAAAATTGGGTACAATGACATCTATTTAAACATTGTGTGGACTGCAATGTGTTCTATTCGAATTCACATATTTTCTTTGAGTTTACCTGTGGGGGTACGCATAGGATGGGCAATAAGCTTACCCTGACGTATGGGAAATCAGGTATTTTGCTTTTAAACAACAGTCTGTGAGAATATACTCTCTGGAGTGGGACAATGGGTAGTACTACTTAAGTCTATTCTGACTCAAAAGTTTTTAACACAGAAAAAGTGTGAGGAGAAAAGGGAGGGAGGGAGGAGGAGAATAAGAGGCAAAAAGAGGAGAAACACTCACAGCAGGGAAACTATAAACAGAAAGGACTGGCCTATCCTTTATAAATGAGAACTACAAGTGGTTCTGGTAGGATGAAGGAGGAGAACATAAAGGATTAAAAAAGAAAAAAATAGCTCAAAGCAGCTGTGTGGTGGAGCAAGCATATATTAGCTTGCAAAGCTTTGTGCATTTCTTCCCATCGCTGCCTTCTGAGGTATCATATTGGTAGCTTGAAACTGGCCATAATGGGAGTATTTATATCATAAAAACTGGGAAATGCTACAGATCAGTGTTTTTTCTCTTCCCTTCAGAGAATCAGTAGTTAAACATTTATCAGAACATTGCTAACTAGAAACTACAAAGTCAGAAGACCCCAAGAACAAGAATACTGGAAACAGTGAGTATACACACACCATCTGCTGGTTGAGGCCTTTTCATAGCACAGAAGCAAGTGGAACTGGCTGGTGGCAGCATCCAGAAATTGTGAGGCCAGTGATGGAGCCAGAGGTGTTCAGGTTCATGTTTAAACCATCAGTAATTATGATCCCATATATGGTTTAGAATTTCAGTGAAATTTTTGTCAAACTGCTCTAAAGTGATGCAGAACCTGGGCCTGCTTTTTGAATATTTTCTTTTTTTTCTTTTTATTATTATTATATTTTAAGTTCTAGGGTATATGTGCATAACGTGCAGGTTTGTTACATGTGTATACTTGTGCCATGTTGGTGTGCTGCACCCATCAACTCGTCATTTACATCAGGTATCACTCCCAATGAGGACCAAGATGCCATGTGCTGCTCCCAGTGATGTGTCTTGCCTCTCTGCATTTGAGAAGCCTCCGTGAACAGCGCTATCATGCTGCATTGCCTCCAGAAGTCAAATATCATTTGGAGGTGAACAGAGGTAATGATGTTGTGTTTTGACAAATCCAAAATCCAGACAAATAGTGCTACAGAATAGAAAGTAATAAAAAGCCACTATAGTGGCCTTAGTTTACCTCTAGAGATTATTTACAATAGCTACACATGTGAAACTCTTTATGAATGAATCACAATTCTTAGTCTTTAGATCCACTTCTATTTATTTTGTTCACTCACTAAATTATCTTTTAGAAAATAATTTTAAGACTTACCCCATCAATAAAATTTTAATCCATTTCATCATATTTTTTCATTACTACATGGTTTATTTATTAAACAGCATCATAGTCAAAGTTATAGGGATAATTGCATTTGCATTAAAAAACCTTGAGGAAATTATACAATTAGAACTATGTTAAGCTTTATTTTTAGTGCATTAGAGAGTCAGCCTGCTTTAACTACCACAAGTAGTTGGTTTCATCCATCTCTTCTATTTTACCTGATTCACAATTAGAGAACAAACTTTATGTGTCCTTGCTGAAACACCTGCAGAAGAAATTAACCATCGTATGTATCACAGACAGCTTTAATGTTTTCTGACATTTAGCCACTATTGTTGGGAAATTTCTGTATTTCTACACATAATTTAGATATATTTATAATTTTTTTTCACCATATACCAGGGAAAACTAATAAATGCTTTAGGCAAAAACATAATGCATGTGGCAGAATATATCCATAGTATAGGTATTCTAAAATTAGGTTTTAAGTCCCTATCATTAAACCTGCATTCTCAATTAGGTTTAAAGTACCCATAATTAAATATATATTTTCTATTATATTCAAATGATTCTAAAATTTTAGCTATATAAGGCACTATGAATATTATAAAACCCAAACTCCTTATACTAAAGATAAACTGAGTTCCAGAGAAAAATGAGGACCACAGAAACACAAGCCATAGAAATATGAGTCATGAGTTCCCACTCTACAGAAAACATGAGCATTACATTTGGAAGAGAAAATAAAAACCTAAAACTGTTAATACAATATCATTATTGTTTGCTTACAAATAAAGTCAATCCCCTGACACAAACCTATAAGTGACCTCAAATTCCTGGGCTCAAGCAAACCTCTGCCTCAGTCTTCCAAGGAGCTGGGACTAGAAGCACATGCCATCATGCACATAGTTCAAAATATGTTTTAAAATTTTCATTCTGTTTTCTTCTTTGACATACACATTACATAGAAGTGCACTGTATTGTGGCTAGAGAATTGTTTCTTAAGGAAATTGAGATTCCGGTTTAATTGTGCCAATTGTGTTAAGAGAAATATATTAAAAATTTTAAGGCGTTATCAAATTCTTCCTAAGACTTTTAGACTATATATTTCCAAGTTTTGTGGTTAGTTGCATCAAGGTTCGTGGTTATTACATCTTACTTATGCAGTGGAATTTTATTAATATGAAATGTCTTTTTTTTTCTTTGATACTTTTTGTGTTGAATCTATTTTGTCTAATTTGGTGTACTAATACTTTTTTAACTCTTTGGATACTGTATCATAATTTTTAAATATTTTGCTAAATGAGCCTTTTTCTATTTTGCAGTTTGCAGTTTCTCTATGTCAGCAGTGTATGATTGAATTTTTTAGTTTAGCCATCTGAAGTTTGAGACATTTAATAGAAAAATAAGTACATTGATATTTAGTTTTGCTATTGATGTTTTGTCATAATTCTATCTTATTTTGTTTTCTACTTTCAATTTATTTTTGTTTTCTTTCTTGATATCTTTCTGATCACATTTGATATGCTAGAATATTTGATTTGCTAGAATATTATATACTTTTAGTAGTATAGAAGAAAAAATAAATTTTTTTTATTATATATAGATATTTAGTCCAGTGATGAGTCTTAAGTAATATGCATATTTACAATTATTATTTTTTATGAATGGCTAAAACCAATTGATATATATACACCCTTACTTTGATTCCTTTTCCTCATTTGGCTGGAGTTTACCTCTTTGTAAGTACTTCAAAAATGTCATTAATGGGGGCGGAGCAAGATGGCCAAATAGGAACAGCTCCAGTCTCCAACTCCCGGCGCAAGCGACACAGAAGACCTGTGATTTCTGCATTTTCAACTGAGGTACTGGGGTCATCTCAATGGGGAGTGCCGGACAATCGGTGCTGGTCAGCTGCTGCAGCCCGACCAGCGAGAGCTGAAGCAGGGCGAGGCAT